>NW_024038861.1:1635000-2220738 GCF_016077235.1 Cyprinodon tularosa | reverse complement strand
TGAAATGCACAAAGGATCCGGTAATTTCCAAATAAAACACATCCGATCTTAACCCATGATCCTTTTTTTAACTAGTTTAATTAGTTTCTCCCGTATGCCACGACGTAATGCATTGATCTGAAAATCAACCTCAGACGCAACGCCGCAGTGGCGAGGGTTTGATCCGTCAGATGGAGTTAAATCACAAAGAATTCAATGTTGAATCGGGGCGGCAGCTAAATGCTAGGCGATGGGTAGCAGCCTAAACGTTGCAATTTCACATAATCCTGACGAGATCCGAAATACCGTAGCAAAAACTAGCAAGCGGGTGATTATGTATGTTCACTAAGGAAATATTATGTAAATAAACCCTACACTTCTCGCTATAAATGTAATCAAAAACCCATTTAAATGCAGAAACTGATTGAAATTATTGATTTTACCACTAAAAGTTAGAGAAATCTCAGCCATGTTTATACCAAAATGTTACAGTTTCACATTATCTTGAAAAATCTTTGCAAGAAACGAACAAGCAAGTGAATATGTACATTCCCTGAGTAAATATTCTGGCAACAAACTATACATTTCTCACTAGAAATGTAATCAAAACTCATTTTAATGCAAAAACAAACTCAAGTCATTAATCTTTCCACAAAAAAATGAGCGAATGTCGGCCATATATTTATTTTTTTTCTTCTCCCAGCTGGAATCTTGAAAGTCACGTGACTATGACGTAAAACAATAGAAAGCGTATAGGTAGAAGAAACGTAACAGTACCACAAAAAAATGGCCATTAATGTACCTCCACTACGTTTTGCAGTGTGGACCAACGTAGTGGGGGTACATTTTCCCATGAGACTGGGTTGTTCGGGGTGGCAAGCCTGTGAAGCTTCCTCCTCTTCCAATGTATCTAACTCATTGTCAGGAAACTTTTAGTGGACAGCCCCATCCCTCTCTTTACTCGAGTGTACAAGAGGCGACCAAAGGTCAGAGGTAAAATTACAAAGAGTATCATCAACATCTGGCTTAGGGTGCCTTGATGCCTGATGGCCATCCACATGGCCATCCTCATGCTTGAACAAAGTATGGAGTATTTAAAAACCTCTTATATTCTGGTAACGCCATTCCAAGTGTCACTGTCATTTCCAGCATGGGTGTTAAAGTAACCCAGCAGAACAATGGAATCCCAGAGAGGAGCACAATCTATCAGGGATGCTAAGAAGGCTTGATTGCTGCAGTCAGAGAACCCCCCCGGCCTTAAATCAGGCCACAGGGCAACTTTAATCTTAGCATGAAACAAGCCAATAAACACATACTGCCATTAACCAATTAATATAGAATGAAACTTTAGCTAACTGCTTGTATGGTTATAAAAAGTACTATTGTTCTGTGATAAAATACATGACATTTTTAGATCCAATAGTATACATAGTTCATCTTGAAAGAATTTTTTTTTCACTATACCTGCTGAGTGTTACTTCATTTTATTTTCCTGTAAAGAAAGAAATTGAACTTTATTGAGCTCACAATGATGAAATATACTCTCTGCATTTAACCCATCCTCTTTGGGTAGCAGTGGGCTGCCACTGTGCAGCATCCAGGGAGCAGTGTGAGGTTTGAGGGTCTTGCACAGAGACCCAGAGTGCCAGCTGTGGGGATGGAACCGGGTAGTTGCAACCTTCTCGGAGCACAAGCATGCTGCTCTGACCACTAGGCCAACAGATCCCCAGTGTATACTTAGTGAACTGTAAAACTTTTCATGATGCATTAACATTTTACAGTTTTTGAATTTCTTCTTTTTAATGCTGAGAAGAACTTTTTTGTTAGCACTATTTCCTTGCATCAAAAAGGTTTGATGTGACTTGTCATAGATACACCAACTCTTCATGATGTATGTATTTTTTCTCTCTGTTCCTGCTTGGGTTTTTAGTAGGTAAGTCTGATTTACGCATAGTCATGTTTGTCAGAATAATTGTTTTGATTAGAAGGACTTTTTCATTAACACCATTAACACAATTTAAACATGGAATACTTATTCTTTTGAGTGATTGCCCTGCATGCTTGAAGCTGGAAGGCATCTCAAGATGAAAGTCAAGATGGAATGTATTTACTTTATTTTGAATGTCAATGTATTCTGTATTATCCCACTCCAGCTCTTCACTGAACTTTAATGATGTTTACACTGTCTGACTTAATAAGAAACTATAATTCTATAACACCAGTATTACATTCGATGTTTTACAATTACCCTTCATTTTTTGAATTTATTTTAATTTGATCTGATCTGTAACTCTTGGACCTACATTAATAATCCAAAAAAAGTTATCTAAGGGGTTATATTTTTTATATCCCTAACCAAACAATTGATAATTTGTTTAATGTTTGACTTGTTCACCACTTGACAGTGATCCTCTACCTTCCACAAAAAAGCAGTTATCCGTTATCGTATTTCTCTCCTTTGTGTTTCGTCCTTTTTATTCTCTTCTGTTAGCCTTTCCAAATACTTAGGTTAAAATATAATGCATTTGAAACCACAATAAGAATAGACTGGGGGAACTGAAGACTGAAGAATCCCAACAGTGTTAGAGATTTACAAAAAGATGATAAACAGATCTAAAGACGAAAAAGCGTAAAGGAAGCAAAAATGAAAATAACAAGAGCAAATATTAGAGGGGTTAATGGTTAAGAAAGGGGGATGTAGTTTGATAGCTGTAACGAGGAAAGCGAGATCTGATAAAACATTCAGAGATGTGTGTGTTCGTGTGTGTTGGGGGGTATGAAAAAAAACTGCCAATGAAGAATGCACTCAGCTTGGAATTTATTCATAGATGTATTTATAATGCATGCCCTCAGAATGAATGACTTCCTTTAGCATGCGTGGCAGCTCTGCGCATGTGTGCGCAGCCTGCTGTTGTGTGTTGTGGAGCTTGCATCAAACGTGCAGTTGAGCAGCGTGTCAGAGAGACAGGAGAATGCTGATTGATGAGAGAGCGTTTGTTTTAACGGCCCTCCGGAGTGGATTCACCTTGAGATAGATGCGCTCTCTCACTGTACAGTGCTTCTACTGCTGTTGGAGGAAATCAGAAGCACACAGACACATCCAGTATGCAGTCTGTGTGAGTGTGCATTTTTGTAATGGTAGTTTTCCAGTGTGTGTTTTCAGTTACAGTATGCTTATTTGCAGCAATGTTTAATGTTTAACTATAAACTATTTCAGCATGCCAAAACATCCCGTCCCCATATCTTGAAAAGTAACCACAGAGCCTTATAAATCAATGAAAACACACTATGCAAAAACAAACAAACAAACATGTGATCTTAAGAGTTCGATGTCCTACGAAGCATCGCTTGCTCTTCAGGGACCATTAGAAATCAATGCCACTTCACTGGGAAGTTGTAGATACTTATAAAAACATGTTGCTCTTCTAAGACAATTCAATCTCACCTTTAAGAGAGCAGGAAACTATTGCTGGTTTATCCACCTTGTTTTACACAAGACAGGACATACAGATCTCCCTCTATAGGATAATCAATGAAGCAGCTAATTGTCTGACTGTAACGCACCATTACACTCAATTAGAAATGCACATAAAATAGCCCTCCTTCAATTAAATCCCCTCATGTGTGGGTCACTGACATTTATACAGCTTTGTTTAATTGGCTTAGACACATTTTAACATGTTACATGTTTTAATATATTTATTTTAGTGTTTATTTTAATAAAGGAGTAGATAGATGTTAGAACAGAACAAAATGTTCTTACAGAATCAAGTGTTCTGAGCAGTAAAGCAATTGAACTCCCCTTGCCTCTGGGGGTTTTATACTGTGTTAATACATTCGGCCTCTAGATGTCCCCATAGCGCACTAAAGCTTCTCCTCCTTCCTGCTCGGTCCTTCTCTGTCTCCCGGTCGTGCATTTGTTGACTCTTAACATTAAACCCGGAAGTGTCTTCATCCTGTAAGTTGTCTCTAGATTGTAATATATTTTTGGAAGTGAAAACTTTCTTGTTGTAGTTGGAATGTTTTAGTGGAGACGCCAAATTATTTGTTTGAAGCTGACTGTATGACTGTCATAGAGTTTATATGCGGAATGTGGTGAAAGTGGAAGCCGGGTTGAAAATCTCCCGCTTCCTTTTAAATGTATTGAACAGAGTCTCGTGCAATTTTTGACTTTAAAGAGCTTCAGAGGATACATTAAATCAGCTGGTATTGCTTAAGGTTAAATTGCTTAAGGTTAATTTGTATATATATATTTTTTAAGTCTATCGCACATATTTGTATCATGTTTAATTATTATTGAGAATAGGACAATTTAGTCACACACACAGTGTAAGAACTCATCTCACTGCAATGAAATTAAATTATTTTTTGTTATAGGTAAACAAGTTTTAGGAAAAACATTCAAACCCAAAAAACACGATCCAAGTTGTTAAAGTACAGGTCATCTCTGTATTTTGCTGCTGTAAGAATGTCTGCACTCCATTAAATAAATAGCATAATTAAAAAGAACATGTGCAAATGTTGAAGCAAGATTTAAAAAAATAAAAATAGAACATCCAAATTCACACAACGCAAATTGACATCACAACCTATGACCTCAATTGTATAGTTAGAGATCCAGAACTGTGTGAGCAAGGTGGCCTACAACCATGCATCTGTAATACCTCTTTATTATTATTATTATTAAAAAATAGACCTCGAAATATCCCAACTATTATGTGACGTTTGGTTAGTTAACAAAAACCTACCCATTTTTTATTGTTCAAAGGCTAAACTACCAAATATGAAGGATATGTAAGTTTCTGACTTCAAGGAAAGTAATTCGAAATTGACAAATGGAAAAAAGCAAAAAAAATAAAATAAATTAATAGTATTATGATGTTAGGCAAGGGGTAATACCTGCTTATGATAATTGACCTGAACCAGGAAAGTCAGACTTATATCCAGACTGACTGAAAAAGATCTTATTGTCTGTAAAGAAATTAAACTAAATAAATTATGGCTGAACCAATCAGGTTAATCATGATTAATTGATTGTTGAAATAACTGTTAAGGTATTTTGTATTTGATTAATTGTTAACTGCAGTATAGACTCTAAAACATGCCTTTAGATGACAGAGGAACCCACTTAGAGCAGGAATTATAACAAAAGAAATACATAAATATTTTGTATTTAAGTTATTTTTTTTAAATGTCTGTTAATATGCTCTACAAAGAACTCCTGAAGTGGAAAATTTTATTGTGCAATTATTGTGATCATCTAGTTATAGAGATTGCAGTAAAAGCTGGTGATATAGCTGCATAGTTATTTGAAAGCTCTCATTTTTCATACATCTTATGGTTCAGTTATTGCTAATAAGTGTCAACTGCTTTGTTTTGATGTGTGTATGGGAAGGTGGGGGGGTAACAGTATTTAAAAAAAAATGTAACATCTTGTTAAACCTTGTTCAAAGTTCAAGTAATGTTGGATTATTACTCTGATTTGTAAATCTTCATAACCATTGTGTGTTTTAAACATTGCTTTGCTCTTCTTTATGAGCTAAGATAGAAAAGTTAGTGTCACAATTGTTTGAAAAGGCAAGGTTGATTAAGCAAATTTAAATTCACTCCATAATTTGCTTGTATGTTATATGAAAGCAAGTACGGAATGGCAGTTTGTGGTCCTTTTAAATAACTGTCATCATTATACTATTTGTAACTACAATGAGTTCATAAAATCCTTTGGAGGCAACCCCAAAAAGTACAGTTTAATTATATTATTTGGTGCTTTCTATTAGATCAGAGTGTACATGTAATGGGAAAAAGAAATATAAAAAATATGAGAAGAGTGATAAATGCAGTTTTTTACATGAAGATCTTCAGGCAGATTCAGGATCTTAAATTAACATTATGTGCTGGTTCTGATAATAACTGGGTGACTGAGACTCCTTTTTGCCATTTGGAAAAACACAAGTGAAATAGGAGCTTCTTTAAGGCTCCATTCTTTGACAACTTTTCTTCAGTGTCTACATTATTCCCTGGATTAGGAATACAGACTCCTGAAACATATGTAGTCTGGATGGTGCACCACTGTCCATTAAAGTTATTGAGTAAGAATGTCCATAAAATTTCTGATCATCATTTCCTCTATCCTTTTAGAACAAATACCAAAGTCTTTGTTTCTAACATCAACTTTGATCAAGTTAAGGCAATTAAGTTACATTCTAAGACAATGACAAGTTTTTTTTTTTTTTTTTTTTTTTTTTAGAGATTCAATTACTTGGCAAGTTGCTCTTATCTTCTCAAAATTGTGTAGAAGATATTTCTTAAAAATCTGTAAAAGGCACTTTTGGCCTTATGAAAACATATTTGACTTCATTAATCCCAAAGGCAGAGGTTTTCTTTGAATATGTGTGTTCCACTTGGCATTAGTCTTACAAAGAAAAATGCATTTAATAATGACAAAAATGCATTGTTATGAAATAATATTTGCAGCAGAAACATTGTTACTTTTATTTTATTTTTTTTACCTGGGATTAGATGGACCAATTGGAGGAAGTGAATAAACTATAAATATAAATAAAGACATGTTTGAAATAACAGAAATAAAAGGGGTTTCTTTTTTTTATTTAAAGCCAGGGCATGAAAACCATATCTGCTTTTTTTCTCCTGTAGTTTCAACTTGCCTGGCTAACTGAAGACTTGGCTTTTACCCACTCTGACTATGGATGAAGAGTGGACACCTTTGGACTGCCTGCTGCCCTCAGGTACTGTTCTCTAAAGCAACCTATCAAAACATAAACTTCTTTTTATCAAAATTGCAGAACTGAGGATAAATTGAATTTCTCTTTATGTTAAAACCAGGCTGGATTGTGAGTAGCAAGTGCTATGATGAAATTCATTGTCTGACAATGACCAATTCATGGTCTGACATGAGGAGCAAAGAACATAGCATACCCAGTGTGTGCAAAATTAATAGCTTTTGTTTTCAAGATAGTAATTAGCACAACTATACTCCTTAGATTGTATAAATGAGTCTATAGTTTTGTGTTTCCACTGGTTTAATTCATGGTTGAAAGTGTATATCTCTGGTTAATAGTGCATCGAAGGTCCATCATGGGAAAAAATGTAATTGTCAAGAAATTGCACCTCATTTATAGAAACATAAGGAGACACCAAAATAAATAGATGAAATGAGCTCAGTTTATTTATATAGCGTCTATACTACATTACCACACCTCAAGGGTTTTTACAGTCAATTCAGTCAAATGATACAGACAGATTAGTTTAAAGTTTTGTAGCTAATAAAACCCATCAGATCACACCAACTCCTTGACTTTGCAGAATGCACTCCTCTTGGTTGAGCATGTTGAAAAAGAAGACATTGGCTTACAATGTCGCTTAGCGTTTTATGCCGGATGACGCAGTTTTTCTACTGAAAGAAACAGCCTATGTAGAGTCCTGTTTTGTGTCTGGGGGGGGGCTGATGTTTAAGTGTCTGTTTGGCTGCAAAATGTCAACGTCGAATTTAGATTAAAATCAAATTCCATGTTTCCCTGCTACATATTGGGTGGTATAAAGGAAAGTAGTATTGTACACCTATAGCTGATCTGTGTGGGCTGTTTTGTCTGCATCCAATCAAACGCTTGCTTCACACCACAGTCCCACTTGTCTTCCTCTCTCCGGTTAGAACACTGAGGGATTTGCATTCCAGAAACAAATCACTTGCACTTTGACAGCACCACTGTATGTATTAACTATGCCTTTTTGATCTACTGGCTTTGAAGACATGGTTTGATTCATAGAATATTGACAAAAATTATTCAAGCTTGGTCTTGAATTAATTCCCTGTTATCATTTAAATTCACTTTGTTTACATAAGGCTGGAATTCTAATCTGACATTTGACTCACAAAATCAGCCATTTGCAGATAAAACTTTTTTTCACCGGTTCCCTAAACAGATACAGAAACTTAATATATTTGTTTATGCCCTTAACGCATGAAGACCACAAACTGCATTAAATCGTACCTGTGCCTAAATTTAGTGGGCGGCTTATATTTCAACAGAGAAAAATTCTCCTGCAGTCTTACAGACCTGAGAGGAAAGCTGCCGTTAGCCACTGCTCTTGGTACAAGGCGTTTGTGAGCTCCCACATGGTGTGTCTGTAGGTGTCTGACTGTGTGTATCTCTGCATGTTTAAAGGAGAGAAAGAGGGAGTGTGGAAGAAATCTAGCCTGATGTAAGCCTAAGGACAGGCTTTACCTAGACCAGTAAAGGTCAAGGAGATTGTACAACAATTTGGCCTGCAGAGCTAACTGAAAGACACATGTAGTCTTATCACAGGTCTATGTTATAATATTTGATTCTATGTAATTTTTGGAATGCATTAGAGCTCATTTCTATGATTACATGATTATATGAAAATCATAGTACCAGTAGCTCTTGCGTCAAAGGGTTATCGCTGTAATATATGTATGTATGTATGTATGTATGTATGTATGTATGTATGTATGTATGTATGTATGTATGTGTGTATGTATGTATGTATGTATGTGTGTGTGTGTGTGTGTGTGTGTGTGTGTGTGTGTATATATATATATATATATATATATATATATATATATATATATATATATATATATATATATATATATACATATGTATGTATATATGTGTGTTTACCTGTCTAGCCCTCAGAGTGAGGACCATTTTTCCAATTTCACCCTCAAATTGAGGACCAGTTTTTGCAAAGTGAGGACATTTTGCTGGTCCTCACATACAATTTTGTTAATGGTTAGGTTTAGGGCTAAGGTATCAATTGGTTAGGGTGAGGTATACATTGGTAATGATTAGGTTTAGGGTTAGTTTTAGGGTTAGGGCATAGAAGGGGTTGAATATGACTGAAAATCAATGGGAGTCAACACATTGTCCTCACTACGATGGCAGAATGAGTACGTGTGTGTGTGTGCATGTATAGAAGTAACTCATAGGGTTACTAGGTTTATCTTTTTAATAAAAAGTAAAACCACTTTCCTCTCTTTGTCTCAATTTAATTACATTGTGAGGGTTTCACACAAGCTACCAATATTGTTCTTCTAAAGTAAAGATAGAAATAGAGATTTGAGGATTGAAAGCCTCATGCTATATCCTCTGCAAACTCAGCTCACTCTGAGCCTGTCTGATACCTTTTTTTTGGTTCCCTGATATTCAAATGTCTAATACGTTCAAAAACGCATGACAGAAAAATGACTTTTTATAGATTCTAGCTACTAGAAAATAACACCTGTTCAATATATATGTTTTATCCTCTCTTCTGTTGCATTTCCTGGAGCTACAGTTCTATGTAAATCTGGTTAGGAGCTTGTTGTTCTCCACAGTTTCTGAAGATCTTCGGCTTCTTTTCATATCCTGTTTGTATTTGTTTTCGCTGCATTGGTTGTAACTATTCATTTTCTCAGACAAAGGTTGTCTTGTTATGTTAGGTCAGTAAAGCAGACTGAATCCTGTTGCACCCAGTTCCCCTTCCTCCAGAACATCTGATTTTTTATTTTGTTTTTTATTTTATTTTTGTTATGGAGAACAAAAGGTTGACAAGCTTGAAAAACAGGTTTTATTGCTACAATGATTACCACTGAGCTGTTATCCAGTCATTTGTTGAAAAATAATGTTTTTAAGGGTTAACATGATAGCAAGGAAACAGGATTTATTTAACTGTTTAATGTGCCACACCTATTTCATCTTTCTTTAAAGCTTATTTCTTTTTTCTTTTGACATTTTTGCAAGTTAGAAGCAGTGTTTATATCTCCCTGTAATGTGCAAACTAGTACACTGACCCAATGAGACGTTGCGACGTTGCTGGGCAAAGCTAATCTTAAACTTGGCATCTTGACCTTAAAACAGTAACAATAGAAAAATACATAAAGGAACTTTAATCTTCAACCTTATTTTTCTTGGATAATCAACCAAACCACACAATCTTGCGTTTTTCTGCTTCTGTTTTTTTTATTTTTAAGTACAAAGGTTGCTGGCCAGAGGCATTTTCTCTTGTCCTAAAAGAAACTTGTGTGCAAACTTGTGCAAGTTCAAGCCTCACTCCTACAGACTTCCACTCTGGGTCCCTGAGCAAGACCCTTAATCCCCACATTGCTCCCTGGATACCGCAAAATGGCAGCCCACTGCTCCCCAAGGGGATGGGTTAAATGCAGAGAGGTAATTTCTTTGCTCTGTACTTGTGACAGTATAATGACAATAAAACGCTGGGAAAAAAAAAAAAAAGTGAATGAGCAGCTATTTATCCAGATTGTCTCAGCAGAAGAGAGGGACTTCCACCTATAATTAAAAACCTGAATAGACTGAGCCTGGAATTATTTAGTCGTACTTGCAACCGATGTAAAATTACATTTTTGAGCAACACTAGATTTATTTTGGGTTCTTGTTGCCGATAATATATTCTAGGATTTACAGTGACTTTTAGAATGAGGACACCTTTGTTTATATTTCTCATACTTTCGTCTTAAAATTACAAATATATCTAATTGGTAATTTGTGTAACTTATTTTTTATAATTCCTGAGGAACAGGGTTAGGAAACACTTCTCTGTAGGACCGTGACAACATCTGCAGCATTTAGGAAGGTATAGCAGACTTGCGAATTTTGTAAATAAAGAAAAAACATAAATGGCTGAATGTTGTCAGTGGTGAATATGAAAGCTAGACACTCATTACCCGAAGTATTTAGAGGGTTGATCTCAGTTATTAATATTTTCAAAGCCAAGGGGAATCTTGGAAAACAAAACCTCTTGTGAACTACTTGTTCACAAGTCGCTGAACAAGAGCTACTAGTTTTTCATCTATACCAAGCTAACAGCAATTCTTTGTGTTGTCATATTTATATTGTTCGCTGCTTACGTTTAACATGGAAAAAGCTTCTGTTACTTAATTAGTTAAGAATGCAGGTGGTGATAAACTGTTTTACGGGGAATTTGCTGGCATCAACTTTGTATCTTAATGCAAAGCCTGATTATGCATGTGATTCATTTTTTCACCCTTTTGTTTATGTTTTATATTCACTCACCTGCTTTTCAAAGGTGTTGATGGTAGCAGCCCAGCTGATATTTCTCTGCAGGATGGTGTCACAGCCAAACAGGAACAGATCAGATGAAGGTACTGTGAAGAGAAAAAGCAAAGAGAGCATTGAGTTAGGGGTTGAACTAACTAACTAAAAGGTGTCGGAAATAGGGCTGGTAAAAAAAAAACGATTTAATCGATTTTGAATCGATTCCTTTACATTTTTGCAAAATCGATGTCTAGGAAATGAGATCAATTCATTTTATAGTGACGCGTGTGACGTTCACATTCAAATGAGCAGGAAAGATGCTGTCAAGATGACTTCAAGCAAGACAGCTGCAAATACAGCAAATAGGTTGACTGAAGACATTAACAAATGGGGGCTGACCAGCAAACACCCTGTAGTTGTTACAGACAACGCTGCACATATGGTTTGTACAGTGAAGATAATACAGCTCATGCATGTCTGCTGTGTCTCCACTGTGTCACGTCTGCTTGCTCAAGTGAGGCTTCACTTTTTCCCTTTTCACAACCAAGTTTGCATGTTTTGTTCACATCTCAAGTTTAAACTGTTTGCACTTGGTGTTTAATATGACAGGAAAAAATAAAACACATGAGTATTTTGAAACACAGTTGAACCACTTTCATTATTGTAAAAACAAATAGAATCGAAAATTTATCGATTTAGAACTGTAAGAATCAAAATCGATTCAATTCAGGACTTTGGAGAAAATACCCAGCCCTAGTTGGAAACAAATTCACTCACAGCTAGCTTACTGAGTAGCTCATTCTGTCCCAAAGTGTGGGCTTTATCATTAAGTTGCCGGTTGCTGCTTTAAAATAACTTTATTGACTTGGTGCAGAACTATTTTGCCTGTTGCCTGCCTGAAGGTTTACTCATCAGGCAAAAAGCCTCATTAAGTGCCTTAAGTAACCTGTGCTTTTATAAATATCTGTTTAAACGATTCTACCTTTTGTTTTTGCTAACATGCATTTCCCTATTGGTGGAGCGATCTTGCACTTGGTGTCATGTCAGCTGGTCAATGAAGTCACCGTAAGGCCTAAAGGTACAATGAAGAAGCTCCAGGATTTTTTTTTACAAAGGCTGTTTGTGTTCTAATCATCGCTATTGTCTTAATATATGCATTTTGGTTTTGAGTTAAGGACCATTCCTAAAGTTAAACTGGGTTTTTGTAGCATCAAATTGAATTTTTTTTGTAATCTGTGGTATTTCTTAGTATAGATAGAAAATCCAAAACCATTTCAAGTAGCTTCCAGTTCTCATCCAAACCTTCAGGTCTCTACTAGAAAATTTGAAGATTGATTTACTATTTAGTGTTGCAGTGGGTCCAAATAAGCATCCTAATCCATAAATGTCTTACTTCTTGGGGAGAAACAAAGTTTTGAAATTGCCTGTCCAGACTAAATCTATAAGTAACTGTTAAGTTTTACCCGAAGGTTACAGGAGATGCACGAGTGCAAAGATATTGCAAAGCTAAAATTTAACCTGCTGATGATAATCCTACAAAAGACTGTAAGATGTAATTGATTTAGTAGGTGTTACTCTGTACAGAATAATTAACCGGGGTAAACACTATTAAAGCGAAGCCTTTTTATTGTTAAGGTCACAATTGAAGCTGATGTTTTTGGATGTTGGAACAATTTGGATGCTTCAAATAAAAAGATGCCACTTACAGTGGGCGCTGATTGGAAATGGACACTTCACTCACGCTCCGCGTGTTTCACGTATTGTGTGAAAAACATGTGACTACTATAGCCACTAGGTGGCAGTCTGACTCCATTTCGGCGTCCCATGAGTCAGAATTACATAGGTCGAGTAGCAGACTGGAAGGGGTGTCACGGGTTGTGAGTTTATAGCGCAGAGGTTAAGCTGAGTGGTCTTTGGTTCAATAGACTGTGGGTTCAATCCCAGCTGTGGCCGAGTTGCTTTAAATGTTTTTTTTTTTTTTTTTATTATAATTATTATCGCTTTTTTTATAAAGTAATGAAAGTTAGAATGTAAAGTAATGAAACCAGGTTTTCTATTTTTGAAACAACAATTGGAGTTATTCGTTGGACATTCACGCATGAGCCTGTATAAAAAGAGGAGCTGACCAGCTCCTTTAGTCAGAGACACCGTGTCTGTACGTTTGTGGGCCTGCAGTCAACTGAAAAGCAGGTTTATTGGGGATCTTGGTGTGATATTGTTCTATTTTATTTTGTTTTTGATTAAAATAAAGTTAATGAATTAATTTAACATTGGGACTGCATAATCTTATTTCATGAAAATATTTATAGATAGATTGATAGTAGTTATAGATACACCTCCGATCTTATCTGAGAACTGTTATTTCTATTTATCTGCATCGCTATTATTTAATGAAAAATAAAATTAATTAAGTTGGAGCCGGGGATACGGACTGTAGCGCAACCAGAGAAAGGCGACAGAGACAGTGCTGCGGCTGGTGATGTTGAAATTAAAATCATATCCAAAGTTGATTCCTCATTAAGATAAGCCAAAGTTATTCAAAAGGGTATGTAAGAAAATATATTTTCTTTAGTTTTGTAAAATATAAGTGCCGTTGAAAGCTTTGTTTTTGTGTGTTACTTTCTTGCCGTGCAATACGTGACACCCCTCCCAGTCTGGTCAACTAGCAGACTGGGAGGGATGTCACGTGTTGCGAACTTATAGCGCAGTGGTTAAGCTGAGTGGTGTGTAGACTAACAGCTTGTGGGTTCAATCCCAACTGTGGCCGAGTTGCCTTAAATGTTTTTTTTTTTTTTTTTTTTTTATAAAGCATCTTAATGCACCTTTTTCCTCCCTGTTTGCACCTCCAGTAACTTCTATGCCAATATGTGACGAGTGAATTTCTCCGCTGTGAGATCAATAAAGCTCATCTAATCACATCTACTCCAATCTAAATAAATAAATAAATATACACATGTTCAATAAATAAATAAGCATTCAATTAATTACCCCCAATAAATGGTGAAATGATATGTTCTCATAATAAATCATTTATTTAAAAAATGCTGTTATGTTCCTTTTTTTTTAAATTCCTTTTAAAATGCTTAACTATTTTTATTCTTTTATTTTCTTTCAAAAAATCACTAGATTTTAAAAACACTCATAGGTTTTGAAAGGTATTATATATATATAGAAACTAAAACGCTCGGATCTTTCTGTCATTTTGTGTGCGTGTGAAGCATCTGCAATGTTTCGTTAAATATTCAAATAAATAAGATGGACTTTAAACTAGCAGACACGTTTGGATTTTGCCATTTAATTTTTTTATTTAATTTTAAAAACGAAAGAAATGGAAATGGGGTTTGACGAAAACCAGAAATATGGTCTGCCTGCATTCATGAACAACTTATGTTTGTGAGACCCCCTACCCCTCAGGACCCCCGCCTAATCAGTGCAAAAAATAACGACAAATGGCTTTAGCAGGTTATTCAGAGTTGACGCGGTACTTTGCAGACAACTTACTCTCTTGTTCTCTGACAATAGAATTCAACCACCACCATTTACAGAGACCCCCTCCCCCTCACAGCTCAACTTTGTGGTTTCAACACTGCAGCGAAAGTTTCCTGATATGGGGAAGAGTGACTTGAAGGACTGCATTGATAAGATCAACGAATTTCTCCGTACAACACGCAAATCATCCCAACGACTCTCAATGTAAACCTGTTCAGTATTCATCACAATAAACACATTTTCTCTCATGCTCTTTTCCCACTTTGTGTTGTTTTAAAATCTAATCTGAAATATAGAAATAGAAATTATAGAAACAAAATGTTTCACAGCAGTTTTTTCAGGAACAGAATCAGGTTTATTGACATTGTCAGAGAAGGAGTTCACAAACTAGGGATTTTTTTATGGTACAATCGTGCAAGATGACACATATAAGGGTAAATAGAATTATAAAAATATCTAAACACTGTGGCAATATATAAGCAATATCTATACCGTATATCCAGGTCTGGGACGGATTTTAGCAGGGGCTTACCGCAGAAGCAGCGAGTTTAAAAATAAAATTAATAAAATTGAACAATATCACACCAAGATCCCCAATAAACCTGCTTTTCAGTTGACTGCTGATCCACAGGACAAAAAACTGGTCATAATCAGGGAAGCAGACAGACTAAAGAAAGCTAGGAAACGTCTCACCAAAACACACAAATAACCTGGCGCTGATGGGACGCAAACAATCAGATTAGAACCGCAGAACTCGCTGCCTCTGCATCAACAGTTTTTTTTTATAAAGTAATGAAAGTTAGAATGTAACCAGGTTTTCTATTTTTGAAACAACAATTGGAGTTATTCGTTGGACATTCACGCATGAGCCTGTATAAAAAGAGGAGCTGACTTTGCATGTAAACTCGCTGCTTCTGCATCAACAGCGATGTTGATGAGTGGAAAAAACCCCCACCTGGTCTCCTTACCAAAGGGAGCATCGCACATTTCAAGGGATAAAAAGACGTTTATGTGCGCTTATAGTCGTGAAAATACGGTAAATTCTAACGCTATCCATTCACAAAAATATAAATCCTACGGGAATGCCTGGGGCCCCGGGCTGCAGCCCCGGTAAGCCCCTGCTAAAATCCGTCCCAGACCTGGATATACGGTATAGATATTGCTTATATATTGCCACAGTGTTTAGATATTTTTATAATTCTATTTACCCTTATATGTGTCATCTTGCACGATTGTACCATAAAAAAATCCCTAGTTTGTGAACTCCTTCTCTGACAATGTCAATAAACCTGATTCTGTTCCTGAAAAAACTGCTGTGAAACATTTTGTTTCTATAATTTCTATTTCTATATTTCAGATTAGATTTTAAAACAACACAAAGTGGGAAAAGAGCATGAGAGAAAATGTGTTTATTGTGATGAATACTGAACAGGTTTACATTGAGAGTCGTTGGGATGATTTGCGTGTTGTACGGAGAAATTCGTTGATCTTATCAATGCAGTCCTTCAAGTCACTCTTCCCCATATCAGGAAACTTTCGCTGCAGTGTTGAAACCACAAAGTTGAGCTGTGAGGGGGAGGGGGTCTCTGTAAATGGTGGTGGTTGAATTCTATTGTCAGAGAACAAGAGAGTAAGTTGTCTGCAAAGTACCGCGTCAACTCTGAATAACCTGCTAAAGCCATTTGTCGTTATTTTTTGCACTGATTAGGCGGGGGTCCTGAGGGGTAGGGGGTCTCACAAACATAAGTTGTTCATGAATGCAGGCAGACCATATTTCTGGTTTTCGTCAAACCCCATTTCCATTTCTTTCGTTTTTAAAATTAAATAAAAAAATTAAATGGCAAAATCCAAACGTGTCTGCTAGTTTAAAGTCCATCTTATTTATTTGAATATTTAACGAAACATTGCAGATGCTTCACACGCACACAAAATGACAGAAAGATCCGAGCGTTTTAGTTTCTATATATATATAATACCTTTCAAAACCTATGAGTGTTTTTAAAATCTAGTGATTTTTTGAAAGAAAATAAAAGAAAAAAAATAGTTAAGCATTTTAAAAGGAATTTTAAAAAAAAAGGAACATAACAGCATTTTTTAAATAAATGATTTATTATGAGAACATATCATTTCACCATTTATTGGGGGTAATTAATTGAATGCTTATTTATTTATTGAACATGTGTATATTTATTTATTTATTTAGATTGGAGTAGATGTGATTAGATGAGCTTTATTGATCTCACAGCGGAGAAATTCACTCGTCACATATTGGCATAGAAGTTACTGGAGGTGCAAACAGGGAGGAAAAAGGTGCATTAAGATGCTTTATAAAAAAAAAAAAAAAAAAAAACATTTAAGACAACTCGGCCACAGTTGGGATTGAACCCACAAGCTGTTAGTCTACACACCACTCAGCTTAACCACTGCGCTATAAGTTCGCAACACGTGACATCCCTCCCAGTCTGCTAGTTGACCAGACTGGGAGGGGTGTCACGTATTGCACGGCAAGAAAGTAACACACAAAAAACAAAGCTTTCAACGGCACTTATATTTTACAAAACTAAAGAAAATATATTTTCTTACATACCCTTTTGAATAACTTTGGCTTATCTTAATGAGGAATCAACTTTGGATATGATTTTAATTTCAACATCACCAGCCGCAGCACTGTCTCTGTCGCCTTTCTCTGGTTGCGCTACAGTCCGTATCCCCGGCTCCAACTTAATTAATTTTATTTTTCATTAAATAATAGCGATGCAGATAAATAGAAATAACAGTTCTCAGATAAGATCGGAGGTGTATCTATAACTACGCAACCATTTTCATAAAATAAGATTATGCAGTCACTTGACTGCATAATCTTATGTTAAATTAATTCATTAACTTTATTTTAATCAAAAACAAAATAAAATAGCACAGTATCACACCAAGATCCCCAATAAACCTGCTTTTCAGTTGACTGCAGGCCCACAAACGTCACCCTCAGCACGGCAGAGGTCCCAAGCGCCACCTGGTGGTTGTCCGGGTACATTGCAGTTCTTTTTGAAATAAAAAAACTGGCCTCAGGAAATACAACGTGATTCACGTGGGAATCACACAGGAATCACGCAGGAAACCGTCCATTTCCAACCAGTCCCCACTGTAATACTACTGTGACTCCTGCTTTGGCACATTGCATATTAAAGCGAGAGTGCTGCTCAGAAGAAATTTCTTTGAGCAACATGTGTTTGAATTAATTAGTTACTCACTTTCCTCTGTTCCATCTGTCTCTCTTTGCACACCCTCTTTTTTTTTTTGGTGCAATGTTATCAAGTAATGAGCTTTTTCTCCCTTTTTTTCAAAATGGGGAAAAAAATAAATGTGCAATGTGAGACGAGTGTCAGTTTGAATAATATACTTACAAATTTTTTCATATGTCTAATTTGTGCCAAACAGGATTGACCTTGGATTTGCTTTTTACATTCAGATCGCAAATCGTTGACACAGTGTTGATATTGAGATACATGCACTTCTAGAAAGAAGCTATTGGTATTGCTTAGAAGGTGGAATTTTTGGAGTGAAAATATTTATCTGAAGTGGTTGTTCTTGTTTGCTATCAAACATGAAAGATGTTTTCATTTCTTTGCATTATTAAAATACTGTTCCCCTTTTCAACTGTATTGTAAAATCTCTTTTTTCCCATTAGATCAATTTAGGAGGAACTTCTAGGGCTTCCTCGCGTTTCCTTCTTTCAGGAAGTGCTTATCTAGACTCTCAGAGGAGAATATAAAAGCAGCCTCTGGATGTCTGTATTTTAAAATCCCCAGTGTGTGCAGTTACGCTTTCAAAGCATTGCGAGAGGTTGTGTGAATCGAGAAACCATACACCTATAACTTATTTTGTTTCCATGCTGGTATTCTTTTTTTTTCCTGATACTAAAGCTGTTTTTAGACCCAGCACTCAGGGGTTAAGAGAACACTCTTCACATCGCTTTGTCTCCATTCCAGCATTATTGTCATTTTATTTATTTATTTATTTGCTTTGCACTACTTCACCATCCTAAAAGATTGTCAGGTGTTATTTTGATCTAGTGCAACGTAGAAACAAATATTGTTCTCACGAAGTTTTTTTTTTTTATGTTTGAATAAAGAAATCTGTTGTTTATTTCACAAGCATCATAGCAGATCTTTGGGGATGCAAGAAGAAGAAATAGAAAAGGAAGCATTTAACAAAGTTTCACTGGTTGGAGATGGTTTAATAAGACAAAGAAGGAATTTTAAGACGGAGGGGTCTGAAATAGTCATTGTAGGTGCATGTCGACTTTGAGGGACATAATCTAAAAAAGAAATCCAGAAATCACAATGTATGATTTTTTAACTCTTTATTTGTATGATACAGCTGTCTGACCCTCAGAGACCTGTTCGTCTGCCTTCAAAATGTCCACCTCTACTCCATTTATTATCCTGAATTAGATGCATCTGTTTGAGCAGTTAGTTCTCAGTGACAGCCCATAAATCTGACTGATCTAGAGAAGATCTGTTCGGAGGAGTGGGCCAAAATCCCTCCTGCAATGTGTGCAAACCTGGTGAGAAACTACAAGAAGTGTTTGATCTCTGTAATTGCAAACAAAGGCTGCTTTACAAAATCTTAACTTTGATTTTATCAGGTGATCAAATATGTATTTGCAGCTGTGTCATACAAATAAATATTAAAAAAAATCATATACTGTGATTTCTGTTGTTTTTATTTTTTCTTACATCAGACATGCACCTACATTGACAATTTCCAAACTCACCATGATTTCTAAGTGGCAGAATTTGCAAAATAGCAGGGTGTTCAAATACTTATTTTGCTCACTGTATTATGTTTATTGATTCTGTCGGCTTTTGTTCTTTTACTGTGTTGTAACATTCTTTATATTGGAACATAATATGTCCTAAAACATGAAAATCATTTTAACATTTTTTGCAGGCCTTTAAATCTACAAACTGTCTTGCTAAATGGGACACTTTCACTGCATATGACTATGAATCAGATGTTAGACTAGCGGATGACGCTTATTATAAACACAGCTGAAAGAAACAGAAAGGTCAAACAGTTATGTATAACATTATTGCTATGCAAATGCAGTTTCTCCACATGCTTTTCTAACCCAGGCATTTATTTTTTTGCTCAGCAGTAGTGTTTTTGTTGAGAAATGCACATCATTATGATAATGGTCTGTTCGTCCATCTCTATGTCTGTTTTAGTTTGCAGAAAACAACAATAAACCAGCTCCGTTCCTACTTAGATCCTAGGTTGTTCTTAAATAAATAGAATATCTTAAGTCAGTTTTTTTTCCTATCTCCACCCAAGCTAGTTCAACATTTTCTGTGTCGAACTAGTTTTCAATGCATTGCAGTGTGTCAATCAATGCAACTCAGTTAATTTCTTCAGTCATTCAAGTTTTAATGAACAATTTTATCTCAGCTACGGTTGCATAAATATCATTTATAGTCGTGTTATTTTTGTAATATTTCTCAGTAAGGCAAATGGGTGCTAGTTTTCTGCTGTACTCTCATTTACATTAAGTTAATTTCTATAGTTTCTAATAGTCAGACCTAGAAGATTTTTTTTAAAACAAACCTTTAGAAATATAAGTAAGAAGAAGAACAACAAAGGTGGGGTGGTTCTGATTTGAGGGTTTTTTGCAGTTTGGGAATTTTTGATTACAGTTCTTCCTTTTTTATTATTATTGTCAATCTTTCTGGAATTCACAAATATATAGACAAAGCAAGTTTATTTATATAGCACAGTTTAGTACAAAGACAATTCAAAGTGCTTTACATTAATTCAACAATAAAATAGAAGGAAAAATAAAACCAGGTGACCATCTGCAAGTTTTATTTATTAATAAATGTCAGTTATTAGGTAATGCATGTAATGCTGTCATGCAAAAGCTAAGAGACAAAGATGGTTTATAGTTAGCCTTGTACATGTGGAAAATTAGGAATGTATACAGCAACTGGTTGATTTCAAAATTGATTTAACCCTTTTTATTCTCAAAAATTGTTTAAAGCAGTTAAGCTAAACTAGTTGCTCCAATCTAAAAAGGCTTTAACTCCTGAATCTTAAGTAAAATGCTTATTTTTCAAACATAATATTAGTATTAGTTTTATTTTTTTAGATCATGTCAAGTCGGCTTTATTGTCAATTGCTTTACATGCGCTGGTCATATAAAGAATTCAAATTACATTTCTTACTTTCCCATGCAGACATAGACATACTTTAAAATACAGACAAGGATATACTTTAGACATAGACGATAAAAAAATATATATACAGACATTAAAGTGTGAGACTGAAATATGAAACATATATAAAAATGTTAGACATATTAAGATTGAACTTATACAAATTTCAAGACTATGTATTTCTTGTTATTTGTTATGTTCTATGGTAATTATACAAATATTCATGAACTAATTTGTTAGGAAAAATCTGTTCTGTTTGTTGGAAGGTAAAATGTTGGGCTGCTCATTCTAAATAAGTAGAATATATTTTGTGTGGAAGGATATGATATATTGACAATGAGACTTAAATTCCCTTCACCCTGATATCATTTTTATGTAGTAAATATTGGTTTATCACACATACTCTTAAATAAAGATATATAGTCACCTTTCTTATTGTGTTCATAGGGTCTTATAAACACTGGCAGGGCACATGTATGTATGACACCTAATTAATCAGTTTATTGTGTCAGAGTTTTCTGCATGCATGTCTTTACATTAACATGTTTTGTACTGATGCAGCATCAAGGAACATTAACTCTAAATTTGAATGACTCACTTACTAGATTGTTTAAGCCCCTGACTTGATCAGTCATAGATGATGCATCTTACATAACCGTAGCTAAGTAGTATACTCACTGTAAAACATCTAATTTAACAAAAACATCATCCCCAAACTAAGTTATTGGTCCTGTCAAAAACTAAAGCCACAGGTATTATTTTTGTACTTATAACAGCAATAAAATGTCAGCAACTCGGGTCTGGTGGAAAAAAAAAAAAAGTTAATTTTTTTTTTATTTAGAAACTTTTAGGTTGACCGGTTAATCGATCAAACGTGCTCACTTCCTGATGTGGTACCAGTGTTATTGGTCATTTCCACACCTAAACATTCCTTCAGTTTGAGCTTTGACCCAGAAAAGGCAGTGAGAGCTCTGCCTTTTCATGGTCAAGCGGTTTCAATGCCATGAAGAAAATGTTGTCTTTCCATGAACTCTTGCATGCCTGAACTGTAAGAGGCTATATTATTTAATCTTGTTAAGCAGTAATTCCTGAACATACACGTTCTTATTTATTGCTCCAATATGTATTGCTGCGCGTGTTCTTTGCTTTGTTTTGTGTATTTTTATTTATTTTTTTGTATTAGTTATGCTGTTTGGCACTTTTAAAGGATCTCAAGGTGACATTTCTTTGAAGAGAGTCTTAAAGGCCACACATTTTTCTTGTGTGGGTGCTAGTGTCTGTATGGGAGGCGAATGCATATGTGACAAAGGGTTATCTGAAAAGTCACGGTTGGTTGAGTTTGTCTTTTGTTCTCTGTACACTTGGAGCCAATTAGGAGACAAGATTGACAAATGTGCTCCTCCTTCCTCTCTTTCTTACCTACCCCTCCCTTTGTCCTCCTTTCTTTTCCTATACCTTTATATCCTACTTTTTTATTCCCTTTCTTTTACCATTCTAGTTTGAAGCTGACTTTCATATCTGAAGTGACCTTCCAGAGATGTGAACTTTATAACAATATTAAGCTCACCTTTGCAACAAAGTCAAAAAGTATGTTTGTTTGTTTTTTTTATTCTTGTCAGCCAAGTCTAGATGAATTCTTTGCCTTTGAGGGTTTACGACTAAATGAGGGTGTTTTATTTTTATTTATTTTTTTAGAATTGGAGCTTTGGAGCTGTGTGTGTGTGTGTGTGTAAAAACATTCTTCAGATAAATACACAGCAGCTTAAAAAAGAATTAACACACCTTGAACTATTGTCACCTTACAGCTATGGCTACTACCCACAAATAATTCCTTTTTCAAAATAAGAAAATTAAAAGCTCTGTGGTAAATGTTTTTAGCCTCCCTGAGTCAATACTTTGTGGAACCACCTTTTGGTGTGGTTACAGTTGCAACTTTCATAGGGTACTTCTCCACCAGTTTTGCTGTCATCTAGTAAATTACATTTTTGCTCATTCTTAGACTTAGAGACTTAGACTTAGACAACATGTATTGTAATACAAAGCAAAAATGTGTTTTGTCAAGCTCTCATAACTTTTCTGTTTTCTTAAAGTGCAGCAGTGATGGAATGTAAACATTGTGGAAGTAAAATTGTGCAAAAAATGCATTGATATGGTCAGTTTGATGCAGTCTGACATGATTTAGAGTGTTTTCAACATTCGGCGGTGGGGAAGAAGCTGTTTCTGAATCTGCAGGCCCCGCAATGAATAACGCAAAGCCTCTTCCCAGAGGGCAGTAGGGAGAACAGTCAATGGTGGGGGTGTGAGGGATCATTTATGATGTTACAGCTTGGGACACAATGATCTTCTCTGCTCTCTTCTACTTATTCCAGTCCGCAGCGCTGGAGCCTCCACACCACACAGTGAGATAGCTGGTCAGAACGCTCCCTATGGTGCTTTTGTAGAAGGTCCCGAAGTTAGGGGGGGGCTGGGGGCTCTCCTCATCCTCCGCAGGAAGTACATGCACTTTTGTGCCCTTTTGACTAGTGAGGTGGTGTTTACATTTCAGGTGAGGATGTCTGTGATGTGCACCCCCAGGAATGTGGTGCTGCTGACCACCTCTACAACTGAGCTGTTGATGAGCACTGGAGCGTGGTTGGGCTGATTTCCACCTCCTGTCTGTAGTCCTGGTCGTTGGTCTTCTCTGATGAGGCCCACCACCCTGGTGGTGACGTCTTCTTCATTACCAAACAGCTCAAGCTCAGCCAGATTAAGTGGAGAGCATTTGTGACAACATAGCTTCTGTTGAACTGCAAGAGAGAATTCTGATATTTTCCTATAACACCATCTTTCTATTTGCTACTCTTCCATAAAATACCCGATTTGTGCCGTGATCAACCAATAGCTGTCCTGTGGACAGATTCCCCTACCTGAACTGTGGATCCTTGCACTTTAATTTAGCAACATGTTGCTGAACCTCTTTCTGAACTTTTTATCCATTTTCTGTTCCAGATGTAATTTCAATAGAAGCTTGATCTCACATAGGCAAGGCAAGACAAGGAAAGTTTATTTGTATAGCACACATCATGTACAGAACAATTCAAAGTGCTTTACATAAAACATTATAAGCAAAAGGGAAAGAAAACAATTAAAAACAATTAAAAGCGTGATTCAAAATTAAAAACATATAAAAATTAAAAAGAGAGAATACAGAGACGGGCGAATTTTAACTTTTGAATAAAATCTACGTAAATGCAGCTGAGAACAGGTGGGTCTTCAGCCTGGATTTAAATAAACTAAGTGTTTCAGCTAACCTAAGACTTTCTGGGAGTTTGTTCCAGACATGTGGAGCATAGAAGCTGAACGCAGCCTCTCCATGTCTGGTTCTGACTCTGCGAACTGATAAAAGGCCGGATCCGGATGACCTGAGGGGTCTAGTATGTTCATACTGGGTCAAGAGGTCACTGATGTATTTTGGGCCTAAACCATGCAGAGCTTTATAGACCAGCAACAGAACTTTAAAGTCTATTCTCTGATGGACCGGCAGCCAGTGTAAAGACCTGAGAACTGGACTAATGTGGTCCACTTTTCTGGTCTTTGTGAGAACTCGAGCAGCAGAGTTCTGAATGAGCTGCAGCTGTTTAACTGATTTTTTAGGTAGACCAGTAAAGATGCTGTTACAGTAGTCAAGCCGACTGAAGATGAATGCATGGACTAGTTTTTCCAGATTTTCCTGAGACATCAGATCTTTTATCCTTGAGATGTTCTTCAGGTGATAGTAGGCTGATTTAGTGATCGCTTTGATGTGTTTTTCAAAGTTTAAGTCTGAGTTCATCACTACACCCAGATTTCTGGCCTGATTGGTGGTTTTTAGGTGTAACTGAAGTTCTGTAACAACCTGCTCTCGTTTCTCTTTAGCTCCAAAAACAATCACCTCAGTTTTGTTTTTGTTCAGCTGAAGAAAGTTGAGGCACATCCAGTCATTAATCTCATCAATACATTTACCAAGAGCCTGTACAGGGCCCCGGTCTCCTGGTGATACTGTAATATATAGCTGTGTGTCATCTGCGTAGCTATGGTAACTCATATTGTTGTTCTTTATAACATGAGCCAGTGGGAGCATGTAGATGTTAAACAGAAGAGGCCCCAGGATAGAGCCCTGGGGAACTCCACAGGTCAATTTTGTCTGCTCAGATGTAAAATTGCCTACTGACACAAAGTACTTCCTGTTCTCCAAGTATGTTTTGAACCAGTTTAGTACAGAACTAGAGAGGCCCACCCACTTCTCCAGTCGTTGGAGTAATATAATGTGGTCAACGGTATCAAAAGCAGCGCTGAGATCCAGTAAAACCAACACTGACATTTTACCAGTGTCAGTATTCAGACATACAGGTGCTGGTCATAAAATTAGAATATCATGAAAAAGTAGATTGATTTCAGTAATTCCATTTAAAAAGTGAAACTTGTATATTATATTCATACATTACATACAAACTCATATATTTCAGATGTTTATTTTGTTTAATTTTGATGATTACAAATGACAACAAATGAAAATCTCTAATTCATCATATCAGAAAATTAGAATATTACTGAAGACCAATAAAAACAAAGGATTTATAGAAATGTTGGCCAACTGAAAAGTATGAACATGAAAAGTATGAGCATGTACAGCACTCAGTATTTAGTTGGGCCTCCTTTGGCCTGTATTACTGCAGCAATGCGGCGTGGCATGGAGTCGAGCAGTCTGTGGCACTGCTCAGGTGTTATGATAGCCCAGGTTGCTCTAATAGTGGCTTTTAGCTCTTCTGAATTGTTGGGTCTGGTGTATTGCATCTTCTTCTTCACAATACCCCATAGATTTTCTATGGGGTTAAGGTCAGGAGAGTTTGCTGGCCAATTAAGAACAGGGATACCATGGTCCTTCAACCAGGTACTGGTAGCTTTGGCACTGTGTGCAGGTGCCAAGTCCTGTTGGAAAATGAAATCTGCATCTCCAAAAAGTTGGTCAGCTGCAGGAAGCATGAAGTGCTCTAAAACTTCCTGGTATGTGGCTGCGTTGACCCTGGATCTCAGAAAACACAATGGACCAACACCAGCAGATGACATGGCACCCCAAACCATCACTGACTGTGGAAACTTTACACTGGACTTCAAGCAACGTGGATGAAGTGCCTCTCTTCTTTTCCTCCAGACTCTGGGACCTTGATTTCCAAAGGAAATGCAAAATTTACTTTCATCAGAGAACATGACTTTGGACCACTCACCAGCAGTCCAGTCCTGTTTCTCTTTAGCCCAGGCAAGACGCTTCTGACGCTGTCTGTGGTTCAAGAGTGGCTTGACACAAGGAATGCGACAGCAGAAACCCATGTCTTTCATACGTCTGTGTGTGGTGGTTCTTGAAGCACTCACTCCAGCTGCAGTCCACTCTTTGTGAATCTCCCCCACATTTTTGAATGGGTTTTGTTTCACAATCCTCTCCAGGGTGCGGTTATCTCTCTTGCTTGTACACTTTTTTCGACCACATCTTTTCCTTCCCTTCGCCTCTCTATTAATGTGCTTGGACACTGAGCTCTGTGAACAGCCAGCCTCTTTAGCGATGACCTTTTGTGTCTTGCCCTCCTTGTGCAAGGTGTCGATGGTCGTCTTTTGGACAACTGTCAAGTCAGCAGTCTTCCCCATGATTGTGTAGCCTATAGAACTAGACTGAAAGACCATTTAAAGGCTTTTGCAGGTGGTTTGAGTTAATTAGCTGATTAGAGTGTGGCACCAGGGGCCATCAATTTTGAACCTTTTCACAATATTCTAATTTTCTGATATGATGAATTTGAGATTTTCATTTGTTGTCATTTGTAATCATCAAAATTAAACAAAATAAACATCTGAAATATATGAGTTTGTATGTAATGTATAAATATAATATACAAGTTTCACTTTTTAAATGGAATTACTGAAATCAATCTACTTTTTCATGATATTCTAATTTTATGACCAGCACCTGTATGTCATTCGTGACTTTGGTCAGAGCAGTCTCAGTGCTGTGGTGCTGTCTAAAACCTGATTGGAAGACATCATGACTAGGGGTGTGCAAAATAATCGTCATGATGATGCATCGTCATTCTAATTTTCGTGATCTACTGCATCGATTCTTGACGCCAAGTATCGATTATTAATTAAAAAAAATGCATAAATAAAATTGCATGAATGGTTGGCGAACATCAGCCAAAAACAAGTGTAACACAACTTCCAGTCCAGTAGATGTCGCTGCGGATGTGTTGACGCACTTTGCCTTGTGTCACAAGCATTTCCGGCTGCGGGATGCTGCGCCGAGTCATTCAAAAACAAAACATGGAGGAGAAAATATTGCAATGCATCGCAATAATTCAAGTATCGTGATGCATCGTGATAGAATCGCATCGTGGCCTGTGAATCGTGATTCGAATCGAATCGTGACTTCTTTGGCAATACCCACCCCTAATCATGACGGTTGTTTTCTCTTAAAAAGTCATTTAGCTGGTGAAAGACTGCTTTTTCAATGATCTTACTTAAAAATGGAAGATTGGAGATCGGCCTGTAGCTGCTCATCTGTGTCTTGTCTAGATTATCCTTTTTTAGCAGAGGTTTGATCACAGCTGTTTTCAGTGACTCTGGGAAAACACCTGACGTTAGGGAGCAGTTCACAATCTGAAGCAGAACATAGAGCTTACTGACAAACTAAACCAGCGTCTCCTGGATCCTGACATGTCAGCTGCAGGTGTATTGACTAATGGTTCTGTTATCAGCCAATAAAAATGTATTTTGTAATGGCAGAGTTGCATAATATATAATGTTTTAGCCTAATAGGATCATTGCTTCTACATAGCATACAAATATAGTCAAATAATGAAATTGACTCCTACATCAAGTGATACAAATTTGTTCTTACATAAGAGAGAAGATTAGAAATAGGAGGATAAAGGATTGTAGCAATTTCTCCTAAATCTGATTTAGGGTTAAATCTATTTGTATGAACTCTTCTTTCATGATGTCCAATGATCTTGAATACTTAAAAAAAGTCATTTAAGATTAGTAATAATGATGTATGGACATAATTAACCCTTTATGAAGGAAAGCTCTGTGTTTACACCTTGAAGTTTTCTGTCTCTGGTTGTTTTCCTTAGAAGAGATCACTCAGGACAAACTCTTTAAATAACCATTTATAATGTATATGTATTAAATAACCGTGAGACATGACAATGGATTTGGGCAGAAATTGTAATCTTAATCAGTCCAGAGAAATTGCTTTTAGTTACAGAAGGCAGCGCTTTCCAACCGGGCTCACATCTCATTGAAGTCGGACCTAAATCACAGTTAAAGAAGCATTTTAAACAACTCCACTTTGCCACATCATCAGATCATTACATCATACACCTTTGCAGATGAGGAGAAAACAATGGCTCCAGCCTTATCAATATATTACACTAGGTTCTTAGATCAAAGACTTTGCTCCACAGAGGAAGTGTCCCAAATTAGATAAACTACTTGGGAAAACATTAGTTCCGACACGCAACAGGCAGGTATTATTAGGGTTTAACAGACATCATCAATGTCTGTTGATAAATTAATGATAAATTTTAAATTGTTTCTCCAGCACATTTTGTCCTATAAATATATCCAGTTTATGTTGCCCGAATACTTTCTTGCCTTTGATGAGTGTTAGGTATGTAAACTTCTGACTAAAGCTGTAGATACAATTTTGATGAAGTAGCATGCAGATTTCATTTAAATACGGCATTTTGGCTTCAGTACTGAGGCTGAATTAAAAAATGGATAAGAAATCACTCTTAAGTGTAGACATATGGAAGAGATAACTGAATAAGCAATGAAAAGTATGAAGGCAAGGTGAAAAAAGGTTATGCTTTCATACTTGGTCCATTAAAGCTTCTCCTTACAGCGCCTCTTTTACTTTGTCAATAAATGCAAGCTTTTTTTTCCTACCCATCTCCTGCAGATAGATGGATTACAATTCTAAAGTACTAGTCAGGGGATTTGCATTGGGAGCAGAGCAAGATGGAAGCTAAGACCAGATTGATGAGGGGGTTCAGGGAATAAATAGGTTTATGAAATTCTGCACTTTGAGACAGGGACTGACAAAGAAACAAGGTGGAACACCGATAAGAGAGAGAGCTGAGGATGACAACTCCTGTATTACAATTTTCAATGTGTTTTTCCCGGTCACGTAACCACAGCTGGTGCGTGACGAAGGTCAGGGTATTCAGATGAGACCGGATTAAATGTGTGTAAGCAGATGTGCACACAGATTCACCTTATTTTCTGACAAATGATAAGGACTTTGATGATAATTGTGACCATGGTCAAGGAGAGTAAAAGGGATGTAGTTACTGAAGATTATTGCTAATGCTGGCTATGCATTAGGTGATTTTGGTAACTCTGAATATTAAAAAGAAACAGACTGCTGCTCCGTTAAATCAAATAGAAAACATTTTGGACTCAACTAAGTCAAGACTAAGATTGAAATACTTATTTTATTGATTCATTGTTTACCTCTCATGTGAGGGTAGATTTTAAACTCTTTATTTGATCCATATTCATGTTATACTTTTATTGAGACACAAATAGTCTCCTTTGTGTAAATTATTAATAAGAAATCTAATGAAAGAATAAGACTGTATTTGTTTATGTTTTTTATACCCCTTCTCAACATTAAGCTCCCCTGTCATCTATACTGTACGCCTCTGATTATTTTCCTCTGTTTTTCTACCTCAGGCAAACAGAGGATTTGTTTGATTATTCTGAACCAGCCTCTTGATAAGGCCCACCTACACATCCTCTGGAATAAAGGTATGTAACCTATAAATCATAAAGAAAGATGGAAAAAAGAGCTGTCTAAAAATGTGTGTTAGTCGGACCTATCTTTATCAGTTTGAAGAGGCATATAATCCCTTGATATTTTTGTGAGAATCTGTGTAGCTGCCTGTGTAGCCAACTCTGTGTTAAAGATTAAATTAATGCCATTTTGTTCCAAGTGCTTGATATTGACTTTCTGGCTGCCTATGCTGTTGTTTTATAAGACACGAAGCAGAAGAACAAAGCTGCCTTTAGGTTACACTGAAAATGAGCTGTCGACAAAAAATGCTCATTATCTTTAGCTGCCTTGAGATCCATCTTTTGTCAAACACCTGTTGGACAAGCTGAGTGTAAAACTGCAGACATGTGATACTTCTAGCTGCTCCATCTAAATGCAGCCCAATCACAGCCATATGGTGCTCGTTACATCTGCAAATTGGTATGAACATGCCTCAGATGAATGGTAATTATACAGAATTTAACGACTGAGCTGAGTGAGAGCGATGCAGCATGCTACAGTGCTCTTAAGTCAGATTATAGACTGTGCAAGGTTAACCTAATGATTCTTTTCCCCTTGGAAAAAAATACCTTTTTTAGGGAAAAAAATGAATGAACTAAAACTAAGAACATTCATAGAATTTTAAATTTATAAATGCTGTTTTGCTTTTATCACTTTGGCCTATTTATTTCCTTGCTGAACATTAATTTTTTTGCTCTTAAAACCAATGGATGTTTTTGTTCAAAATACTGATTTATAACAATAAATTTGATGTCCTTTTTTAAGTGCTTATTATGTTCTAAGATTACTGTATGTAGGGTAATTTTCATTTTGTTCTTTATTTGTTAAAAGAAAACAGAAGTCTGTCAATTTCTTAATATGTGGACTTGTGCGTTCCTATGTGCTTGTGAAACATCATCAGCCTCAGCCTTAGCACTGTTCTAATTCACAAGAACGCAAAACTGAACATGCTTACCACAACCAGGGCTAACGTTAGCCCGTCAGCGGAAGTCCTCTCTCGACATTAGCCATGTGCAAAACTTTAATTTGACTTTTGTTTATCTGACTGTGTTAATCCTTATTCCCCCACTACATAGAAAAAAAGTAATTTATTATCTATGGACTATTTCGAACAGGAAAGGAAGTGCAGCTCCAGACGAGCCGTGTTTCTAGTGTATGCTTCTGTTCCAATTGACACAGATTTGTTATGCATGCTACCATTCTCCCCGAGTCCGTACTTCCTTCTTATCAAAAAGGTACTTTGCGAGAGCTGTACTCATGTTCATGATACAGAAACAGCCTGTGTCTGACCTTTGCGTTATGGTGTTTACTGCAATAATATTGCATTTGATTGCTTTCTGTTAATTGGTTGATCATTTTTAAGTTGTAAGCGACTAAAACCTGTCATATTTCACCCTTTTCCATTTTGTACTCTTATGATTTTGCTTTCTACCTCACTTTTCCCCTGTCAGTTTGTTCCAATTGATAGCAACAATAAATTTATATACTACTGTAAGAATATATTGTTATACAGGTGATAAAGTTTATAAGCAGTGATTGCACATAATTATTTTCATTTCAACAGAAGTATATTGCACAATATATTGCAATGATTGCCCCTTTCCCACTGAAAGACCAAGGATATAAAGATCCAGGATTTATATTACCTGAGTAATAAGAATCCCAGTTAATTTTTCAGAATACTTTCCCATTACTCAAAAAGCCCATCAAACAACAAACTTACCTAAATTGTGAAAAGGTTATTGGTAAAACTCTTAACTTGACAAAGTCAGACAGACCCTTACCCAAACATTTCATGTTTTATGTAATAAGAAAAGCCAATAAGGCCAAAACGCTACAAGAACGTGAAATGAATGCAAGCCTTACCATTTCGATAAATTTTTATACATATTTCCAGATGTTATTTCAATACTAGCTTGATCTCACATGGATCTCACTGACTGTTCTTTCTGTTCACAAAATGACAACAGCCGAAGAGTTGGCAACACTGTGTGGCAGTAATGAGAACACACAACTGGTTCTCCCTTTCCTTACTGTGCCAGCTAGCTTTAAATAAATCCCTAAAGCTGAGGTCTTCAACAGGGGGTCTTACGCTACGTTCACACTGCAAGCATCAAGAGCAGCAAAAACGCATGTGCTGCTTTATTTTTGATGCTTGTACAAGTTTAGTTCTGACGAGCGGCTGAAGCATCTTTGCTGCTCTGGCTGTGCGGTGGAAAAAGTGGGTCTGATGCACGTTGGGCAGAGCTACCCTATCCTTTCTTTGGCTGTAACAATGGCAGCTATATTTGCTGCTGATCAGTGGGTAAAAAGTAGTTTTAATATGTTTTTCAGAGAGAAAGTCCACCTGAAACCTTAATCTGTGCAGTCACTTCATCTACATTATCATCCTGCCTTCAAATATTATTTCGCTGTGGGAGCCGCTCAGACCCCCATATACTGGCGGTGCGCTGTCACTGGGAATCCCATTCAACACCAAACTCTGGCCCGGTCGTCTCTTTGCGGTTTGCTGTGTCGGCTGTAAGGCGGTTTTCATGTACGTAATCCAAACTGCAGGCACCAGGGTAATAAAAGTTAACATGTTTTGCCGGCAGATTTTGGCATTTTAAGTTAATTTAGGCATTAATAAATTGTTTTAGAGGTGTGATCTGTATCATCAGGGATGTGTCTCTCTTCCCGCCAGCTCCCAGATGAGCTTCTCTGATTGGTTCATGTGGCGCGTCGAGCAACAAAAGTTAAATTTTTCCAACTCCAGCAGTAGCTGCGTTTGCAGCGCGCGCTGTGCGTAAGATGCTTAGAAGCTCACGACGCAGGTGACCGGCGGGGAGGGAAAAGTAGTGATCATCTGTTCGAACTGTTAGTTAAGTGAGTTCACTATAAAGTACACTATATAATCCCCGCTCTATATAGTGATTGATGGATTAAGGGGCTATGGCAGAAGTTTGATCACAGCCAGAATCTTTTAAACTGACTATTTAGATGAGTTTTTGAGGTGCACATCTCGCATAAAAGAATCTTACAAATATTTTATTGTGTTAAAATGATAAATTGGTAATGACTGACAGACTGACTGACATTACAGCTGTAGTAAGCAGCCGATCCCTCTCCCTTTCATGGCTCAGAAAGCAGTGACAGCAACCTGAAGGCCTGAGGCACTGTTTGTATGACACTGTTTTAAAGGTAGGCTATTTCTTAACAAACTGACTGCACAAAGTCTTGTTGGTTGTTTTCCTGGCTAAGAACATCCTAAAACTTTTTCTATGACAAGGTAAAGGTGTAAAAACAACATTTGTGTACTCACCTTTATCAATTACTACAGAACAGGGCATTGCAGGTGTACACCACCCCTCAAAGGCCAATTCTTGTGGCTTTTGAGGGGTGGGGTTAAGGGATGGGATTGAACAAAAGTATAAACTCTTAGTAGGGCGAAAGTAAAGCCCCAGAAAAGGGAAATTACCAGGGTAAACATGTAAGGAAACACTACACAGGCTTTCAAAACCTTCTTGCTTTTAAATGGCAATGGAAAAGTGTCTAATCATTGCAATCATATTAGCATGTTCAGTATAGCAATCTTGAAAGCCTGTGAAGCATTATTTGGTCATCTATAATATTTCAGCTGAAATGCACACAGTATCAACATCTCAATAATAGTTTTAAATATCTGGAAGGACTCATTGCCTTGATACTCTCAGCTGATGTGGAATTTAGAGACCTAAATGCTAAAGATAATAGACAGCAGTGGGGGCATCTTTGAGACATAGAAACAGGAAAGTGTGGACAATTTGGTTTGATAAGAGTCAACATCATCATCTAAAAATTAAGAAAGAAAAGTATCACAGTTTGGTATTTTGCTTATTAGTGTTGACACTTTTTTTCTTCTCACAACTGGTCCATACTGGGTTTTGAACCAAAGATATTATGAAATTTAAAGTAATGTGGTGGTTAAACTATTCTCTTATTTTCATATAACAAGTTTACTCTCTGGAATGCCTTTAAAGTAGTCTACAGATTTGAAATATTTTCTATTTTGTTAGGAATGTAAGAAAAACAATTGGATGAATCCAAAACAAGGACCACATTTGAAAACTATAGCCTTTGCATAACTATGAACCTAAGAGCATTTCTTACAATTGCCCAGGTGTGACACAAAGGCAGCTAATAACTCAAATCTCTGTGATAGTCAGAAAAAAACTTGATCTAGCAAAGGCACTTTATAATCCCATTCAGACATGCAGTAATTGGTACAGTATAAAGTGATTAAATGGCTCCACTTTTACAATCATTCAGCACTTGTTAAGCCCAAGGACATTTTTGTGAATGTGAACGGACAAGGGGTAACATTTTGGTTTGCTACTGTTTACAACAGAACCCTCCTGACAACAAGTCTGCTGAAATATTGTATTTGTATTTGCATCTATTCTTTTTCGATGGCTACCAGGTGATACCTATAGGATTAATACAGACTCTGAATGCATTCCAATATTAGAAATAGAGAAATAATTAAGTAGCTGTTAGAACAAATATATAACTTCTGTTTTTAGCTAATTTAGATCAAATTTTCAGATTTGCCAGTTGATGATTTGGGCAAATTGCCTTTGCTTTATTCCTTAAAGATGCAAATTATTCGTTTTTTAACCTATAGCCTACAAATATAATCATTATCAACTGCTGTTTTAATCTGCTAATTATATAAACATCTAAACAATTTTATTTAAATTTTACTTGGACTTACTTTGTTTATGAATTTGTAGTAGAACGAGAAATACACAAAGAACAACCTGAACCAGGTTAATTTGATGTCAAAGCCCTGGAACAGCAATTAAGGAATCCAACTGATTTTATATAAATGGCACAAGCTAAATTTGGCAAGCAGGTTAATAAACAAACTAACTTTGAAGATAAAGTTTGATTAAAACCAACAAAAAGCACTTCAGATCACATTTTAATGGCCAAGTCTCTGATATTAATATCATCTGAGCAAAAAACCTTAGTGGCGCCTAAACTCTCTCCATCTAAGCTATGCATTAACATTATACTTTTGACATTGCTAAACATTAGACAACCTTCAGAGAATATTTTATAACACTTGACAAAGAAAGTCATATCTTCCTGTTTCACAACAAATGTTTCCGGTGTTTTAAGATAAAGTTTCTGTTTGCCAACTTAGGAAGACATTGAAAAATAATTATGTGGAAAATCATGAACCAATAATGGGATAAAATGATATTTGGTTGAAAATTAAAATTGTAAAGCCAGTACTTTTTTTTTTATTCCTCAAGAATCAGACTGAATTGACTGTTGACTCTGATCAGGAGGTATGAAACTTTTAAAACATTATAAACACCTACCAATTAAAAACTTCTATTAAGTTCTTCTGAGACCTACCTGCAGATTTCTGATAGTAATTAGGTCAGACATGACATGACATTATGAATAAAAATTTTACTCTCTCCCCTTGAATTGACAGATTATGGTTTCTGAAGTGTTTTTAATCATTATTATCCTGTTGTTAAAACTTAATCAACTCAAAAGGTTCTGACATAATCTGAAGCATGATCAACTAGTTTCTTTTCCAGCTTAATGAAGGTTTCAGGGTTTTTTTGTAATTAAACTATATGATTTCTTCAAAGTAGCAAAAAGTGACTCACTATTTGAAGTAGTAGGGATGGGTAATTAGTCTGGTACTTTTATATAGGGCTGAGCTATTAATTGCATGTGCAATATAATCGTATAGTTGTGGGTTTTGTAGCTAGCAGAGATGTAGAGATTTGTAGCTAGCAGAAAGTTCATGCATACAAGTAGAAGTAAAACACTTTTGCACACAATGGTTACAGCAAAGTCCTGTAACAACGTACTCTTGGCAAGCAAGCTTTCAAATAAGGAAAAACTGGGCTGAAACATCTACAAGCCTTGGGTTAGTGCAAAGGAAAATCAAAATAAAATCGCATTTTTGGTGAAAAATAATCACAATTTAGATTTTTGGCAAAATTGCTTAGCTCTATTTTTATATTCACCAAGCAAATTCCTTCTGTAGTAACAATTACCTATTCCCCTAAAATTTGTTGGTACCATGATTTGGTTCCCAAATGCATCATTGTGACTCACAGGGAATCGAAGAGTTTGGACTGATGACAGAAGCACTGATACTAGGGCTGGGCGATATTGAAAAAAAACTATATCACGATATGGATTATTTTATATCACGATAACGATATATATCACGATATACCACAACTGATGTTGCATTTTATGTTTTCATAGTCCGTCAGATGGACAGGGTTGAAAAAAATCTTTCATCGCCTATTTTTTACCCATCATCTTGTTTCCTAATATGAGAATCCCAACCCCAAACCAAGAACACCAGTTATGCAATTTGCGGCCATGACAGTGAACAGTATAGAATCTTGGCTATTGCGCTGCAGTAATTAATCATTTAATATTCGTTTGTTATTGACATTTTATAAAATTCCAAGGCCAGGTTTTTCTCTTGTCTTTCACTTACCTTGTTTTCCACTAGGAGGGTCCAGTCCTTGATGAAATGGATGGTGAGACTCATATAAGGCTGTGTTGCTCTACTCATCCACATGTCCGTAGTCAACGCATAATGCGTCGCACCACTGCGTACCTCTCTCTCCACTTCAGCCCGACAACTAGCATATAAGCCAGGCAGCTCCACTTTACTGAAATGTTTTCGACTAGGCATCACATATCTGGGATCGAGTGTACGGACGAGGTCCCGAAAGCTGTCTTTCTCGACTATGTAAACGGGGGCCATGCCTTTACAGATATAGCGTGAAAGAGCACCTGTGATCTGCTTGTGTCGCTGAGACGTCTTCTCATATTGTGATCCTTGGGCGAATGCTTCCTTAAGCTTCGGCTGTGAGAATTTCTTTCCAGTGCTTCCTGTATTTTCATCCCTTGTTTGTTTTGATCGGAGTGGTTGTAGTTTCCCGTGTTCTTGTTCATGATTTTTCTTCAGGTGGTAAAAGAGGCCGGAAGTATTTGCATCAGCCGCTGGAACGGCTTTGCTGCACAGTTTACATATCGGCTGTGTTTGTTCTTTATCAGATGGCTGAAATCCGAAATATAACCAAACAACCGAGCTGCCTCCCCTTTTGGGCAAAAGTGGTGTTTGTTGTGTCTGTGACCTGGCAACTGTTTCGGACTCTGTAACCGCTGCTGTGGTAACATCTTCTTGGGTGTCCATCATTCATTTTTTTTCAAGCCAGAAAGAAATTTTGCGGGCTCTGTCCGTCAGTAATCTCGCAAACGTATGGTGCAAAGCCGCGTGACGTAAAGCGGTGTAGTGTTGCAAAACCACGTTCTCTACACATTATCTTTTTATTCTCTTTTTTTTTCGTTATATACACTTAGAGTTTGCATAGCAAAAACGCAAAATGTTATATTAACAAATTATATTAAAATGTATATTAGCAGTAATAATAATAATAAAAAAGTTTATCACGATAGAAAAAATAGAGGAGAAAGGTCACGATAGACATGTTTCTCTTGTCCTCACGATATATATCGCCATATCGCCCAGCTCTAACTGATACAGTAAACAAAGCACGCTTGGTGAAATGAAAGCAATCACGAGTAATGCTCCACTTTCCAAAATTTTGCTTCATTTTATGTTTTCTGCAATATCTGTGATGCAAAGTGCAAAGCCAACAGGAGGAATGCTTCTTATTTGAGGAACCATCTAGTTAAACATAAGATCTACTCAAGGCTGATGAGTACACAATATTCCACAGCATCAGATCTACGTCTGAAATTCTTGCATTCTACACTTTTAGCCTGGCTGTATCCGTTAGCAACTCATCGTCTGCAGCCAGTAATATGGATAAGACAGCTGCATCCCCTTTTATTTGTTTCCAGGTGAATAAACTTCGTGTTTCCGATGATATTTGCATTGTGCTGAAAATAGCTACTGCTGAGAATAGACTGATTTGCAGGTATTGGTATAGTATCGCTTCAAATTCCATTAATAGACATCTCAAGATTGGCCTACTCTAGGACTCTCTAGGACACACCCCCTCCTCATTTGCATAATGAGGCAGAAATGCATACAGAAATGCAAAAACGACAGGCAGAAATAAATGGCATTTAGGAAATAAACAGGATAAAAAAATAAAAAGGCAGAACAAAACAGACAAAAGTATTATATCATGCACATAAATAAATACTTGAAAAAATAAGTAATAAATAAATAAAGTGAAGATTATAACAGACAATAAATAAATAAGGTAATTATTACAAAGGTGAATAAATAAAGAAGTTAATTAGAGGAGATATATACATTTATATCTCACTGTATAATTAAATTTCTACCTACATATATTTGTTCATTGTATTTTGGGGGGCAATTAATTGAATGCTTATTTATTTATTGAGCATTTATTTATTTATGCATTTATTTTTAGATATGGCATAGTTGGTCCTCCATATACTTGGAGATAGTTATGATCGAAAAAAAAAACAGACATATTTTTATACAATAAACTTATATAAACAATCAAAAGCTGATTAAAGAGAGTACATTTTTTTTTTTTTACAATTTTCAATTTACTCTTAAAGGTATTGTGGAGGAGCATCAAAATAAGTGTTCCTGCTAATTGTCAATCGTTCTAGTGATGTTTACATCTTCTTTTGGAAAATAAGCTTGTATAAGCGATGCAAACAGCAACTTTTAAACAGAGCGTGCACAAGGAGAAATGGAATCGTGCATGCTCTTGCACACGTTTAATAGGCGTTCATTCTAGGGAGCAGGTACGGGTTGTGCATATGCAATTTTTTTTTTTTAAAGTGGAGAGGGTGGGTCTTTTAAAAAAATTGTGAAAATCCTCCACTATACCTTTAATGCAGAGTTGTATGTTGCAACTGAGCCTGGATTTTTAAGCCATATACAATTAAGCTTAATTAAAAAAATTACAACAGATGAATAAAAACAAAGCTCAAGCAACAGTTCTTTTATAACTTAAAAATGGTATTTTACAAAACACAAAATCAGGAGCAGCTTTAGAATACGCTGCCTTTTCACTAGAAACAAGATCCACATTCTAACTTTTCAAGTAAACTAAGGTTTATAAAAAGCCAGCCTAAGGATAATGTTGTTTTTTTTATGTAGGCCTATAGAAAAAAGTCAGAATGCTCTAACTGAACTGGGGCAAAACAGTAAATAATTGATGTGAAGAAATATTAGATTCTACGATCTGGTACTTACAGTTTTTACCTTATACCCAATAAACCCTTTATGTTCACTTTCAGTCAATGCAAAAAGATAACACTCAGTAAGAAATTCTTAGATTCATTACCTCATTGCTATTTATTTTTCACACAGCCACTGGAAACGCAATTATAATTCAATCCAACTGCAGACAACTTGGAGATTAGGATTTTACCACTCTATGGTCTCATGGGAAGTGGGGTCTTCCTTCAGGCGAAACTATGTAGATTTTTTCAACTGGGGGGAGCAAAAATTGACCAAAACCGAAAGTTCTTTAGTACTGCTTTAGAACTACTTTTTGTGATAAATTGACAGGCAATGGCCACTTGACTGGCCAACATTGAGGCAGTGGTTAGAGGGTGAATACCACTTCATAACCTGGTTAAGCCAGAAAGATTAAAGGATAAAAGGAAATTTTATCCTTTAATCTTAATTAAAGGAAATTTTAAAAGTTTCTTTTGTGACAAATCAAAGGTATAAAAACAGAAACAAGTACAAAGATAAATTGAACTTTACTGATCTCACAATGGAGAAATTAACTCTACATTTATCCCATCCCTTTTGGGGAGCTGTGGGCTGCCACTGTGCAGCGCCCGGAGAGCAATTGGGGGTTAAGGGTCTTGCTCAGACACCCAGAGTGGCAGTCGGTTGGAGTAGGTTTCTAACTCACAACCTCAGGAATCCAAGCCCTATGCCCTAACCACTAAGCCGCCACTCCCCTTCTTTAGTTACTGCTGCTGGTAAAACAAAGACCTCCAGGACATCCTGTTGTACATAACCCTCCAACATCTTTCAGCATTCCCAGATGATGATTCTTTAAACATCTTTGGAGGGACCAAAGCCCCATTTTGGTAAAGCCCCAGGCAGGTGACTTTACCCAGTTAAGTATGTATCGAAATGATACCTGGGCTTTGAAATCTTAAATGAGCTTCTAAAAAGCCCCAGCATTTCTAGATGCAATAGAAAAGTGACTGAGGTACGCATTTTGTTTTGTCCATGTAGAGTTTAGACCATGGCAGGGTGATAAATACATGTTGCAGATTAATTTTTTGTCTAAGAGAATTACATTTTTGAAAAAAAAAATCTATATTTTTGCACTTCATGGTCTTCCATAGTTCAGAGTGGCATACGTTTTTTACATTCTGTCCTTAGAGGTCAATAAAAACTGATAAATTAGCTCACTGTATAATAACACTTAGTGGAAACATCTTACATGTCATGTTTTCAATATTTAAAAATGTCAAGGCCTGCAACTTCTCTTACAAGTTTTTCAGAGCTTGAATTTAACTGCATTTTGATTACTTTGAAGTCAGGTCAACTCCCAGAGGAATTAATTGAAATAATAGTTCATTTTTGAAAGTTTTTCCTATTTTTTATTTATTTTTTTATCATGAAATAAAGTAAGGGGAAAAAAAATTTAATTTGATATGAAAAAAATTATATATATATTTTTTTTTTAGGTCATATACATCAGCCCTATTATAGGCCAAACAAGTTATTTTTACCCAAGTTTGGCTAAATGTGGAAAGTTTACCAAGAGCAAAGAGACCTTTCCCATTAGATTTATAATTAATTCATCTTGCCAAAATGTTTTAAACAAGCCATTGATGTATTTTGCCAGCATGACAGTTCGATGTTTATATAGGGATGTTTTCCCCCTCCTGTCGAGTGTTTCTTAAGAGAAAAAGTTTCATAAACACTTGTGGTGGTGTCTGAAGTCACAAGTAATTCTGTACTCTGGATCTCAAAACACAGAAGGCGTTCTTAATGAATTTAGCTGTAGGCAGCAATGCACAGGAGACTTGAGCATCAAGTTTTGAGAGGCTGATGGTTGTGTGATGGACAGATCTCAGATCTCTTTCATACATGCTCGTAGCAAATTTTATCATTGCGTGCTTCAGATAGTTTTACTTTTAACGGTGTTTATTTGATAAGCAGTTGTCATGCTGGATTTGAGCATTTCCTTATATGAGGTTCTGTCACTCTCCAGATGGTTGTTCACCTCGAGGCAGCATAGCCACTTTGAAATACACATCTACCACAAACAAACATGCCTAATTCTCAGGTCTTCTGATGTGCGGCCCCAAGGGTCCCAAATCTTACCTGTGGGAGAGGTAAAGCAGCAGGGAGCACCGGAGCGAAGGAGGCTGCCAAAGCACAGCATTGATCAAAGAGAAACTCTAGAGTGTGATGTTGTTAAGTCAGATCGAGCGGCTTATCTCAATCACGCACCCTCTGTCTCGTCTAGACCATCACTCATCCACTTATTCACTTGCAAACTAAATCAGTCGCCAATTTACCTACTTTAAGATGCTTCATCGGCTCATCGTACAACACCACAAACAAGGGGTTCAATAAAGCAATCAGTGAAGGTGGTTATTGCAGCGAAACAAACAAAAAGGTGCCTGCGTTGATTACAAGTGCCTCCATTCATCATTTATTGATACTAAGAACCTTGTTGAAGTTTGAGAACGTCACCCAGCTGCAAGTGGTGTACCAGGAGTGTCAGTCAGCTGAAGTGATAAGTTGCTAAGAACAGAAAACAGATGTTCCCCCTGCACAACCTGCTTGAAAGTATGCAGAATAGTATGAATTATTTTGTTGGGAGTTTTAAAAGAAAGTATTGGGAAGTATTGACAGCAAACTAGCTAAAGCTGTAAGACTGCAGCAGGAAGGGTAACCAGAATGAGTTTGTAAAATTGGGTCATCTGGAATAAGGAAAAGATAAAAAAAAATACCCTGTTGGTTTTGCTGAGCAACAGAGTGGGGCTAGAAGGAAAGAAAATGAAATATTTGTGCAGGAGATAAATCAAGTATGGGGAACGGTGTAGAAATCATTGTGGATCTGGAGACAAGGTGACAGATGGAGGGGCAGGGAGGTGTGCCAGAAGATGAAGGGAGGACATCACACCGTAATAATAAGGACTGGGATCTTTTTGTGACTGTTTGCCCTCTTCTGCTCCGTGCTTAAGCCCCATCTCGACAGGTTTTAATCTTCCCTCTGAACCTCATCAATACAGGCCAGCTCCAGAGTTACTTTTGTTGTGTACACTCACCTTCTCTGCAACTCAACAGCAGCATAAATGAAAGCACTTAAAGAGCTCAGCAGTGGGTTATGTATCAATGAGCGGTGAGTGACGGGAGTAGTTCTTAGGCCTGCTGGGATGGATTAGAATGGGCAGTTTACTTACGAGGTCATCATTCTTGACTAGGCCTGCCTTTCCCACATAGCTTATGTCATGTTGGCATTAGGAATTTTGAGAAGAAATATATATTATAGTTGCCAAATATGTTCCTATTTTTCCTAAGGAATTTAAACATCAATCTGTTCTTTGATGTCAGGCAGACAGGTGCCAACAAGTCCCTTTATCTTGAAAAGACAAGCCTCTGTGGAATGTTCCAGCATGTAACTCTCATATATGTCAGTAATATGAAAGCTGTGTTTAGCACTTTTCTTTTTTCTTAAAAGGAAATCCACATAGACACTAGGATCTAAAGTTTCACTACAGAAACATGTTATTGTCAACAGCTTTAATCCCCCTCACTTGTGATTTTCTTGTAAGCATTTTTAACTGAAATGTTATTCAAAGAAATTTGAAGAACTACTTCAGTCAACAGTGTATTCTTTCCAATGGGAGGATGACAGTAATGGACTTTTACCGCCTGTGGATGGAGTGCAGATGGAGAGCTGATGTTTCTGAAGTCAGATTACCCACTTTAGCCATTTAGTGTTATAAAGAAAAATTGAGCACTGAGATATCTAGAAAGACAAAAGCTCCCACAAGTCTTGCAGAAATTTTAAGGGGAAATTAAGCAGATGTTATATAAATATTTCTGTCTGACTAAACTGTATGTTTATAACAACAAAAACAGAAAGACCTCTTTTAACTACATGCTACTCAGTTTTCACAAAGTGTAAGAATAGCATTAGGCCTTTGCCGGAATAGGATTCCCAATAGACTGATGTCTTTGTGCAAAAATACCCCAGTATTAACATAATAACCTAATTTCTTTTATGTAAAAAGAACAATATTAGTTTTTTTTCCGCCTTTGTAATAATAGCATATAAAAATAATTACACTTATATTCTATTCATAGGCTTATGTTAAAAGTTAACCCCGCAATCAAAGGGATTTATTTTGCTGAGTGTTATGCTGAAAATAAATTTTCTTAACTTGAGTTTGCCAACTTGTTAAATCCAGCATATTCAATGTAAGACAAAGGTTAAACTTTAAATGATAAAACAGACTAGCTGTGCTCTACTTAGTTTAAGATTCATGTTATCTGCTTAACCTCTGGCTTTATCTTTTGCAGCCTGAATGAACCGCAGTCAGGCCTTGGCGTGTCATGGAAAATACTATTGTTTATTTTAAAAAGCCCATTGCATCCCTGTTCTTTCTCTGATATATTCAATACAAAGATGGTTAACTTTGAGGCGTCTTTCCACAGTAACAGAATGTAGAATGCTGTTCACATGCTGGTAGTGCTTACATATAGTGCACTCAGACATCTAAAAACATTTATTGAGAGTCAGACCAGTCCTTTAATGGTTTCACTTAAGAAATTCCATTAACCCTGCTTATTAATCAGGTTTGTGTTTGAAAGGGAAGCAGACATATTGCTGCTGTTTCTCTAAAACCCGCCTATGGCTACAACCAATAAACAAAGAATACAAGATGTCATATTTAGTCAGTGCTAAAAAGAAAATTATCATAATTACTTTTAGAAGAAAAAAGCTGTCTTCTTTTATGCTGTTGTCTAAATTAGAAATACAGTAGCAGACAGATTTCAGCAGCATAGCACAGAGAGAAAATTATCCTGCATATTAATTTGTAACAAAATGATTTTATGCTTCTGAATCTTGTTATTGTAATGTGCAGCTTCCCAAGCACACAGTTTTTATAACTTTAATATAAGAAAAGGAATGAATCTGCAGTAAAATCATGTAGAACACATAAGCTGACAAACTGCACAATTTCAAAAAGCAGCGTGAATGACTCTTAAACATTGTATACAACATTAACATTTTCTTCCTTTGAATGATAGTTGTACTTATACATTTTATATATTTTTTGGGTTTGTTTTTTAGGGTCAGAGTTGCAGAATAAGTTGGGTTTTGATTTCATGTAAACAAATACTCATTATATTGCCAAGAGCAGCTTAAAAAACATTTATCTTCCGGAACCTTGAATTCAAACAATCGTCAAGGCACTGGATATGTGTTTCTGTGTACATGTGAGTTTGTGTTTTCATCTGCAGCGTCAAAAACTTGTAAGAAACTTTTGAGTGATAGCTTTATGCTCTGTCATCGGCTTTGAAGGAGAAAGTTTTCTGGTTTTTTGAGAAGTGCTCATATGAAATGTTGTTCAACCTTTCCTCTCTATAAGAGGTAATGACTCGCAACCACACATTCCAGTCATTGCCTGCAGTAAAACTTAGACGCTTGGTAGTGGTTGGGAATACCAGATTTAACAATTCTAAGACTGTTTTTCAGAGTTTATAGCTTGATTTGTTATGGCCCCGCAGAGGGAATAATCCTTCCCCCCATAAAACTTTCTAACTAGATTTGTCGTGACTGTAGGTGTTTCCGAATGTCCGTCTTAACCCCTCTATAGAGCACTATAAAGGGGCTACTACATTTTGAATGAGTGATTGATTGTATAGTGGATGAAAAAGTAGTGGACTATAAATATCCAACAATGCATCTTGAAAAGTAGTGTAAATCCATGGTACGAACGTCTGTCCTAACCCCTAAATCCCTCAAACACTATATAGAGTGGGGACTATATAATGAACTCAGTTAACTTACCGTTCGGACAGATGATCACTGTCTTTTACTCCCTGTTGGTCTTGTAACTCCTACTCCACTGCGCGGTACCTGCGCCATCTTTCTTATAGAGGTGAGTATTGGCATGAGTTTTGCGATTCGATACATGTCGCGATACTTGGGTCACGGCACGATATTATCACGATATTGCAGTATCACTATATATTGCCATATTTTCCCCAGCTATCAAAATCCAATGATGAGATAAAACAGCAAGTGCTGTATATTTTCATCAGAAAATATTGATTAGGTATTATTATCCATGTTGTTTGGGGTTTTCTTCCACTGTGACTGCCTCAAATACAGATTTGGTGCTGCACGCACAGTTAAAGGCCTCCACAGCGCTTTCTGCCAGAGTGGTGGTGCAAAGGTAGCCCATTTTCCCATCAATGTTTTATGTAACCATTTTTTATTTTTTTTAATTAATACTAAGAAGTGAAAGTGCGATATTATATTGGGCAGCCGAATATCACGATATATCGCCAAAACGATTATTTCCCACACCCCTACTTTCTTATTTGTCATCGTGTCGAGTAGCGACAGCCAACCGCTGTGACAACAAATCCCATGATGCTTGCGAGGAGAGCTCGCCAGGATCATCTATTGACCATGGACGATCACTACTTTTTGAAGGTGCGTTGTGGGAAATATGGAATCCAGTACTTTTTCGTCCACTAGACATTCGGGCACTCATCTAAAATTCTGTATACAGAAGTGTATACAAAACAAAATTTCGTTTTCTACAGCTTTCGGAACAATTCCATTCCTTAAAGTGCAATAGTATTCTAGAATGCTTTGGAAGAGCTCTCCTTGCATGGCATCATGGGATTTGTTTTGGGGGTGAGAAAGAACAAAGATGGCGCAGGCATCGTGCGAGGAGGTGGACTCACGTGACCAACAAGGAGTGGAAAGTAGTGGTCATCTGCTCATACGGTTAGTTAACTGAGTTCATTGTAAAGTCCACTATATAGTCCCCAGTCTATATACTGATTGAGGGATTTAGGGGTTAGGGCAGATACAGCCACACACTGGAATTTAACATGCTTGGCAAAACTTGAAGATGCAATTCTTTCACGAATCTGATGATTTTGTGTGGAATGTAAAAATATAAAACTTCACATCGATCTTATTTGCATGTTCTTGTCTGCTTCGTTTATACCTTGTTAAAACACCACTTGGTGGTTAATTAGATTGCCAATGTTTCTGATGAATTGAGATAAAAGATAAAAAAAATACATTTCCTGAAGTGTGATGTTGATTGTTACAGGGAAGCATCTTCCCTCTGTTGTTTTGATAATTAAATATGCCAGCTTGTGATGCCTTAATTAACACCTCAAATTTTTTTGTGTGAATCCTGCTTTTTTTTAGGTTTAGAAGTTAAGAATAACCTGAAAAGGAGTGTCTTGTGTTTTCTGTAGATTTATATGTTTAGATGGCAGAACTATTTAAGGTCTGGGGGAAAAGCTATGGGGTGGACCCAGCTGGCAAAAGGGGAACACAAATACAAGTGTTGCCTGTCTCTTCGGTGCATTCATAACTTAATTTTGAACAAGGTGCAAGCACAAAACAGCTTCCTATTCTTTGAAGTTTCCCCCAGTGTACACAACAACAGCCCTGAACAGAATGGGGGCCTTAAAAAATAGGCTTCTTACTCAATTTGAAAAGAAGATAAGCCATAGAAAAGCATGCATTTGCAAATAGTTTGCATCTAATTTAGTGAACTGTGAATAACCTTTTTTTTTTTGAAAACTGCAAGCTTGAAAAGGTTAGAATAATTTTGCAACAACTGAACTTTAACTAACTCTGACCTTATTTGAATGATCGATGTAGGGCTGCAACTAACGATCATTTTGCTAATTGACTGATCTGTCGATAATTTTGTTTTGATTTATCATTTAAAAATCGGGTAGAAAAAGGGTCCTTCAAGAAAATGTTTTACACAACTTAGACAAGGTGAAACTAAAACTTTTCCACCTGAGTGTTTTGGATGAGTTGAGTTCTGGATAGGACATATTGATGGAAAAAAAGTTTTCTTTAAAGTTTTCTTTATCTTAAATGCTAAATGTGTATGTATATATATATATATATATATGTGTATGTGTATATATATATATATATATATATATATAAATATATGTATGTATGTATATATATATATATATATATATATATATATATATATATATATATATATATATATATATATATATATATAAATATATGTATGTATATATATATATATATATATATATATATATATATATATATATATATATACATATATATATATATATATATATATATATATATATATATATATGTATGTAATCTGAATTTATCTGGAATAAAATATTTATAACTTTTAACCCATCCGATGGCAGAATAACCTAAGCATTGGATTAAGCACTATATTATTTATATATATATATATATATATATATATATATATATATATATATATATATATATATATATATATATATATATATATATATGGTTTATGCATAGTTGATTAGACGTTTTCTAACTCTGTTCAAAATTAGACAACTAATACTTAACTTGGGGGGGGAAATGCAGGACACAAGGCTTTTCATAGTTTTATTTAATTTGGAATTAATTGTTTACTTAGTTATTGTAATTACCAGAGTTTATACACTTACTGTAAAAAGTGACTTACGACTTCAAATATTGTTAAGGCACACTCCACTCAAATGCCACCTAAGGTGAAAAGCATATTTCAAAAATAATTGGTCTGAGAGTTACAGTAATTTCTCTTTGAGTCACACCAGTTGATACACTGTATGCTTATCTTTTTTTTATTTCTTTAGCTCTCTTGAGGGCATGTGCTGATGGAGCTGCCAATCAACTTTACAACATCACCGCTGGAGATCGTGACAAGTAAGTTGGCCTTAGTCTCACATTTGAATAAGTTAATTAGTATTTTGACTTACATGCTGATGTTTGAGCTGTAATTGTGTGTTTTTGAAAAAAAAAAAAAAACAATAAACAAAGGAGCTGTTCACTCTATGTCTGAAAACCTCAACAACAGCAGCTTCCAAACCACACTGTGCATCTAAAACCTTTATCTGGCTGCATGTCTATGATTGTTTAATGGATTTCTCTGCTCCAGGTGAATAAATGTGCTCTGTTTGTGCACAAGTGCAGTGTGTTTCTGATAAAGGAGTGCAGGTTGGCAATTTGCTGCAGCTTTTTTCTTTTTGTTTAGTTTTTAGGGGGGGGGTTGTGGCTAATGGAGGGCTGCTGTCAGGACAGAGATGGATCGGGGGATCACTGGGTCCCTGAAGTGTCGAGACTTTCACATTAACACCCAGAGTGTGAGCATGGAGTGTGTGTGCTTTTCATTAGGGTGTGAATGGGATGTTCGATGTGTCTGTGTTTGTCTCTATGTGTGCATGTCCTTGCAATTCTACCGCTGTATCAACCACTTCAAGCTGCTCATATGGAGGTGAGGATATTTGCAAAGTGTCATTATTTAGTCCCATTATCTTTTTTCACTAAAGACAAGTTGTAATTCTTGGAAGAAAAATCTTATTCTAAAGCTTTCATACTTATTTCCATTGGAAAGTATTTTATTGGTTTTGTCAGAAAGATTATTGACTTTTTAAATTCATAGATATATGACCAATATTTAGAAATGATAAAGATTACTGAGCTTTCAAAAAAGCGAAACATTTATAATGTTAAAATGGGGAATAAAATTATTAGGGCTTTTATTTATAATATACATTTTCTTACGAATTCAAAACAAAAACAGTGCCATCAGACCTTTGCTTTCCACAAAAAATGTCTAATGCTAACCACAGAAATTGTGAACGTTTTTGTTTTTGTCACAATCACAGCCAATTCTTTTATAGAAAATTATATTTCTGCACTTATGAGTAGTGAGTTATGAATAATTTGAATTTTAATCATTTGAAACATGAATAATTTGAGTCATGTTTAGATGATTGAAATGGTTTTATTGTTAATTAAACTAACCAAAGCCTAATTAGCAAGTTCAGTTTTTAGTCACTTAAATTTCTGTGACTTAACGAGATAGTTGGATTGTGTTCAAAGTGGAAAAACAATGTTTTCATTGATAAATATCTTTTCTTTTTATAAAGCCTTCTCTGTACATGTCTCTTTGAAATAGCCAGTGCCGGTGTAGTTTAAGCCAAGATTGCGGACATCATCCCTGCATACAGTAGCTGCATGTGTTTCAGTGACAGCAGATTCATCCAGTGACCCTCTGACCTGGCTTGAGCTCTGTCAGCAGCTCGAATAGTTGAGATGACGGCAAAGTTTCCCATTTAGATTCATTCCAAAACTAACCACATCTGCTTCAAAATGTCAAAAAGCTGGGAAAAAGAAAAACAAATAGCTACTAAGGCATGATTGTGGGGTCGGGATGTGTTGATTCATTATTGTTAGCCATACAATTAAGCTTACTTTATGGTACGAATGGACTAACAAGTATATGTAGGCAAGAAATCAATTTAAAAAAATCAATAAAAGCAAAGTTCAAGAAGTTACCACATCTCATATATGGTTGAATTACACACAGCACAGAGGACCTTATATTATAGAACAGGTCCATTAAAGGAAATATGAGCAGTCCATCCATATATATATATATATATATATATATATATATATATATATATATATATATATATATATATATATATATATATATATATATATATATATATATATATATATATATATATATATATATACCGGTATATACTTATTGGGGTATAAGTATTTAAAAAAAGTTATTTCCAATTCATAAACATTTGTAATTAAAACAATTTACATATATAGAAATACTCCCCTACAATTCTTAAAACAGAAATAGCCTTTTTTAACTATCATATATTAGGATTTTAGAATGAAAGTTTTGTACAGTAGATATTTTTTTGTTTTTGTATTTTTTTTCCCTTTATCATCTCATTGTTAAGGGTTTTAGTCTCACATCTGATAATGATTTTTCATGTTCTTCAATTTGCTCCTTTATCATTTATTTATTTATGATTTATTCTCTATTGTTTTCATGATTCCTTTTTAGTGATGTCACGCCTGTAAAATTTTGGGATTTTGTCTCCTCAGTTTCATTCATGTTTAAGTTCCCACACTCTGTTACTGACATAATTTCATCAGCTTTAATGAGTCCACCTGTGTCATGCCAATTACCTCCCCTGGTCGCACCGCGTGTTGCACTATTCATGCCAGTCAGTTTCTTTTTTTCGTTTCCCCGCACTCTTAGACTGCTTTGTTCATGTTCCATGCTCATATCTGTGCCGGCTTTTCACTATATCTTCATGTTTCGTTCACCTCAAGCCTGCCAAGGAGGAGGAGAAAGCCATGTTAACTAGTGAAGGTCAGTGCTCGCTTGCAGAGAACTCTGCTCTAAACACTCTAAATAAAGCTTCAGTCAAGAGTATGAATCAGAAACTTTCATGCTGTGAAGAGTCGGTGAAAACGGCACACTCCGGTGCACTTTGCACCTCTGAATCAAGAGACCAATTTAAGGTTATCAAAGGTACAGAGTGGCGCTAGTTGTTGGACATAATTTTCTGCTTTGAACTAAATAAAAAAAAAAGTACAGTAATTACCTGAAGGACCATTTTGTATTTTTTTTTCACAGTATTTTTTCTATGAAATGTACTTTTAGATCGACACTTAGTTCAATACATCTCTCTATATATGGTAGGAAGGATGCTACCAAAAAGGAAGAAACGAGGAAGTGATTGTGTCCACAAAATTTTAACATTCAAATAACATCTTTTCAGAGCCAAAGCAGCTTTTAATAGTTTAATAATATTTTTAAAAAATATTTTTAATTTTATTACATTAGTTAAACAATTCAGCAAAGCTTTATTAATTTAATTCAGTTTAATTCAGCAAAGTTTATTTAAGTTTATTACACCTTTGCTTTTCTACAGAGCCACCGCAAAACAAAGGGTTACATTTATTTAACAGCTGAAAATCATTTCATGGTAGACCCTTCCAAAGAACAAAAGAAAAAATGTATGCTTCTCAACTTTACTTTCGTTTTTATGTTGTTGTGTTAAAAGGTAAAGGTTGTGGAGATCACCTGCTAGTTTTGTTTTATCTTGGATACTTCATCTTGACCCAAATATAAGGAATTTTGGAAAACATATATTGCCTGTTGTTTCTAGATGTCTTCAGCTCAGCTCAGTTCTGTTTAGTTTAGCTGTAAACGTCTTTGTTATTTTACCCCCTTTGGCTGCAATTTGCTGTTTGATATAAAATTTCCCTTTATCAAAAACACTATACCTTTAAATCCCTCACTAAGTGTAACTATGAAATATGCTGAACTATATTAGTGCATAGGATTGGGTTGTTTTCCCAAAAATTTAAATACCTTCTTTTTATTATTTCAGAGCTCCATTGTTCTCATGATTTTTAATGCTCTTTTGTCCAGACACCATTCTCAATGGACTTCACTGTTACATGGAAAAGTGCTTACGTCTAGCTCATTGCACAGATTTGCACACTTGCTGAAATTCTCTCAATACTACCGTTTGGCAGCAAACCCAGTTTAAGCATATTATTGTCAACTAAAGGGTTGGAAAGAGAAAAGATATGCTTTTCTCTCATTTTATGTAAAGTGACCAAATATATATATATATATATATATATATTTTTTTTTTTTTTTTTTTTTTTTACTTTAGTTTTAATGTGAATGAAAACAGCTTTCCAGTGAGTACTGTAAATTATTTCCACATTAAATTAGGTCCAAATTCTGTTTATAAATGTATCCTTAATGAAAATACATTTAGTATTTGGTATTTTTACTGACAAAAAAAATCCAATTTGAGCTCTCTTTGTAAAAATGTTAATGATCTAAAGCCTTTTTCCAAATGAGTGAATGCCTTAATTTGCCAATTGTGAATTAGTGTGTATCTGACCTCATGTCTGAATGGATATTCAAAAAGGAACAAGAAATTGGAATAATAGAAATTCTTGCTCAACCTCCACAGACCTCTCTGCTGTCTAAAGAACAGAGTGGGTGGGTGAGATCCCGCTGTTAAAAGAAAGGTGCCTCGTAATTTTCTGTCAAAACAACCTTAATGGTAGACATTAGGGATGTAGAGTGGGGGGGTGTGCTTTAGGCTAAGGCTTTTTGCTTTCACGGTGAGTCAAGTGACAGTGATTCCACTTCACATTATGGTGTAGTTAAAGCAACATGGCATATTTTTGGACCAGATAAAGGCTGCATCCTTTTTTTTAAAGCCGTTTGGCTCTGCATATGTGTTAAAGAATAAAACCTTGCATTATCCATTTGTGATTATGGATTAGTGTTCTTCTTAGTGACACTTATGTATTTATCCCCTTTGAATTGTTTTTATTAAAACTTGAGGGATTTAGATAAATTGTAACCTTAAAGATTCTTCAATCCCCTAACTTCTATCACCAGTCAAGGTGCCTTAACATTAGAGAGGTGAAGTTCACCAAGTAGTGCAAATTCTGAGGCGTGTTTTACAGCATACTGATCTGGTATTGCATTCCCCTTTCAAAATGGAAACACTATTTTTATTTTAGTAGAACTGATATAAATGCGGTGATAAAACTGAAACAAGAAATGATTGCTAAATGATAAATATTCTAGTCCTTTTTCCATATAAATGACTGGAATTATTTTTACTTTTACACCAAAATACTAGTAATAACTATGTGAAGCAAACTGCATTTACTAAACTTGAGCAAAATTTGCTTTCATTAAAGCTCATAACCTTTTTATGAGTGCTGATATCCTCAAGCCCTCCTGTAAATGTCAATGGGTATCGTCTCAGTTTCCAATGAAAAAATTATTTCTCCTAATTTGTGCATTTTATCCAATCTTCTTAGGATTTAACTCATAAAATGGATGAGCTTGGAAGGGATCTTTTCTGAATGTCGTAGGACGTAATTGTGTACGAGCAGAGTTTATAGCTTTTCCAAGTGTGGGGGTGTGTGTGCAGTTTGACAGAGATGCAAACATAAGCGAATGTGATTGTGTCAGTATTTGACTAAGCACAAGTATGTGGGAAAGAGACTTTGAGTTTGGTTGTGTCAGCATATAATTGTGTATGTATCAGGATTTGAAGCAGATAATGCTGTCAGCCTTAGCAAATGAAGCTGTCAAGTTGAAAGGCTTCTTAGTTCATAAGACTTAGAGCTGAAGAAAAATATCCGACTGACTCTCTGTTGGTTTGTTATTGCCCAGTGTTTGGTATTCATCTGATCAGTTGAACCAAAAACATTTTGTTTACCTTATTAGCAGGAACCTGTAAAGATTGTGTGCTGATAACTGAAGTGTTGAAAGAACCTTGCCCGCTATATTGTAAAATGTTTGTTATAAATCGACATGGAATAAACATTAGGATGAATTTGGTATTATTTAGGGCATTCCTACCCACAGCTCTAGAGATTTGGACACATTTTTGTAATGACACCTTCATATGATTATTAATATTTCAAAGGCCAAATATATTTGTTTTATTCCCAGGTATCTTTTAGATACCTAGAAGTATTCCAACCTGGAGAGACCCACACACAGGGAAAAGCTGCAATTAGAAAGTTTTATTTGATTCAAGTCTTTTCTGCAAGTGAGACAGTCAGATTGGTAGAAAATAAATCTAAGAAAAACCAGCTGATTGCATGGAGTCATTGACTCTTCAATGCCTCACTCTGAGCTTGCATGTTGCGACAGTGGAGAGGAAAAAACTCCCTATAAACAGGAAGAAACCTCCAGGAGAAGCAGGCTCAGTGTGAGCGGCCATCTGCCGGGGCTGACTGGGGTTTGAGGAGATGAAAGCAGATAATGACCCAAATCAAATAAGTTCTTTGGTGCTCGGGCCCCTGAAGAAGACTTTGATGCTTTGAATCAACATTTGATTGGATGAGTAACCTAGAAAAGGATTAGAGTAGTCTCCCCCGGGGCTGGACATTGGTTGTGGAAAAAGCCAGATGGTGAGTGGGACTGAGAATAGTCTGTGAATTAGGGAGGAGATGGGGTGGAGGTAGGTGAAATTTTGCATCGGGGAGAGAGAAGCTAGGCCAGGAGGTAAATTGAGGGAATCTTGAAAGATGATTGGATTTGGACAAGGTTTAGCCCGAGTTGATTGGCTGGAGCTGAACGAGGGGCATCGCAGGTGGCTCAGGTGAAGCTGATAAGAGTCTTCCAGATTCAATTCATGCTTAAACTTCATCTATTAAATTAGCTGGACAGTATTTGCAATGTAATAATGCACTAATGGGGCTAAATGGAAATACCAAGCAAATGTAGTTTGCCATAAAGATTTTGCCAAAGTACCTATTTTCTACTATCTAAGAATAAACCTTAAACTCACATGGATATCAGCATCTGTGTGAGTCATGAGATATTTATACTTTTAGACTAAAGGATCTTAAAGCTAAAAACAACATTATTGGAAACCATATTGAATTAAGTTAAATTGGAAATAGTATTGTTTGTTTGTTTCACATGTCTTTTGAAGTGAAGTTTTGATGGCTACTTAAGTGGTCGGGTAACTTAGCAGTTAGAGGAATCCTAGTTTTGAGAACAAGTAAACAACTGTCCTGCGGGAGGTAAGCTAAAAGCTTCTCAGCACAGGGACAAACGCGAGATCAAAATTTCATGATTCAACCTCCTTTCGTATCAGAGTGTATTATGATCTCAAAATAACAACTACAAGACTGTAAAATTAGATATTTGTTATAGGAAATACAAACTATCTATTGGAGGAGTTCTGTGATATATATTATATATTTGGTCGCCCCCAAAATATGTTCATTTAGTGATATACCACTTTGCACTCAAAGCATCTCTTGACTTGACTCTTTTTTTGTTTGTTTTCATGTTAGAAAAGGTTTATTCTGCAGTCGCTCAGAATAAACACAAGTGACTTAAAGGAATAGTACACCCAAAACATGATTAGCCTTCATTTTCTACTCACCCCCATGCTGAACAACACTCTGGAGTACTTTTTTGATATCTCAAATGCATCTGGAGATCTGGGAGGCTTCTTGCTGTCTGCTGACATTCAAATAATGGAGGTCTATGGTGACAGAGACAGAAAGGTCCATAAAAGTCCACAAAAAACGTGTCAATATTCCTCCATACTGCTCGTCCAATGTATTCCAAGTGTCCTGAGTGGGTAGCATCCAGAATTTACTCGAAACGAAGTCATTTAGAATGTTTTTAGAGCATAAACAGTAGTGTATAGGATTTCCTGAAAGCGCGCACATGCGCGCTCACGACGCTACGGAAGCCGGCAGACCAAACCAGATGAAAGTGCGCATTCAGCGTCTGCTCTGCCAATAATGCAAGCGTAGAAGAACAAATGTGCTGTTTACCTGTGCAAAGAAAGAAACAACGAAAGAAAAATGTCTGAGGACTTCAGTGTTGAGGAAGAGCATGAGTTCTTTGCCGAGCTGAATGCGCTGGTTTGGTCTGCCGGCTTCCGTAGCGTCGTGAGCGCGCATGTGCGCGCTTTCAGGAAATCCTATACACTACTGTTTATGCTCTAAAAACATTCTAAATGACTTCGTTTCGAGTAAATTCTGGATGTTACCCACTCAGGACACTTGGAATACATTGGACAAGCAGTATGGAGGAATATTGACCCATTTTTTGTGGACTTTTATGGACCTTTCTGTCTCGGTCACCATAGACCTCCATTATTTGAATGTCAGCAGACAGCAAGAAGCCTCCCAGATCTCCAGATGCATTTGAGATATCAAAAAAGCACTCCAGAGTGTTGTTCAGCATGGGGGTGAGTAGAAAATGAAGGCTAATCATGTTTTGGGTGTACTATTCCTTTAAATAGTTTTAAAATCTAGAAACAACAACAAAAATAGTTAGATTTCAGCACCTTGTTCTCACTTGGTAATGATGTTCATTAGACAAACCTTTGCTTCCTGCTTCCTCTTGTCTCTCAAAACCTTAAAATCCTACCCCTCCTGTCACGGTGGAGTGAATCTCCATCCATTTATAGCACCTCTAAGAGACAAGAATAGGGCAGCCCTCAGAACGAGTCAAAAGATAGCTATTTCCTTCCTTACATACCTGCCTCTTTTCTTACTGACTGACTAAGATGTTAGGCACGAATTGGAAAGTAAGATATGTTACTATATAACATGAAAAAAATATTTGCAAGACATTGGAAAAAAGTTGTCCCAAGACATTAGGATATCTAATTTGTCTCTGTGCTTGCAATTCACAGCATCTCAATTTAGTCAGAGCGCATAATCAGTGAAAACAGCGTTACTTTGGGGACGTTTATGAGCTGTAATGATGCTATCCAAAGTGCTTGTCTACCTCCTTATTGTCTTTTCTCCTTCAATCCAGAAAGATGGAAGATACGAGCTGCTTTGAGAACTATATTCTTTTTCAATAACTGAAAAGAAATTAACAAGTCACTTATTTGTGAAATTATGCTTTAAATAAGAACAATAAAAAAATGTAGATTTCGTTTTAATTGTGTAGAATTACAGTTTGGCTTATAACCTAACCTATGGTCTATAGTCTTATGATCTATATTCTGTATGTAGTTTTTACATAGCCTACATTTTGTGCTTTCAGTGTTGCTGTTAAATTTTTGAGGGAATTATCATACAATGTATTTCTAAATTGTTTTTTCAAAAGGTGCGCACCTTTGAATTTATTTTGATTATAATTCCTGGTCAAAAATATTTGCAATTAAGTTTAAGCCCCCCGGTTGATGTTTTTTTAAGATCCCTGTAGCAAGTTGAATCTGTACTAAAATAAATGTGTACCATATAAAAAGAATCAGGCTTATTTTTGGCTGGATATTTTGCCACTACTCTTTACAGAAGTCTCACAATTATTTTAAAATGCTACACTAATTTCTTTCAGGGTTAAGTTTGGAGCCTTTGGGAGGTTGTTTTCTAGGAGCCTAAAACTATATTGGTGTTTGTTTTGTTAAAATACAGTTGTCTTCAGGTTTTAACTTTCTCGCTCAGGGGCATTTTGTTCTTCTCTCCAGCATGATTTGGTACTTTTAGGCTTAGACCAAATGTATTGTCATTTTGTATGCACAGTGTATACAAAACAAACTTTTGCTACATACAGCTTAGCAACAGTGAATGAGCAGCATCTTAGCAGTGAAAATTAACATTTCCATTTCGAAAGTGCAGCAGTAATCAAAGTGTAAACAGTGTGGGACAGACATGGAGCAAAAGGCATTGATGTGGAAGGTTCGGAGCAGTGCAAAAATAAATACATAGATATGATGCAAAATGCAGTACAACACACTACGTTGAGTTCTATTTTGAGGATTCACCATGTAGTGCAAGTATGATGTTATTAATGTGATGCAGAGTTTCGATGTGTGACTTGATCAGAGTTTTCAACAGTTCAACAGTCTGATGGCAGTGGGGGAAAAGCTTTTACAGAACCCGCTAGACCTGCAGCAGATGCTGTGAAGCCTCTTCCCAGACGGCAGCAGGGAGAACAGTCCATGGATGGGGCATGAGGGGTCACTGATGATGTTACAGGCTTGAACTAAGTAAATCTAATATGAACCAGGTTCAATTTATTTTTCTGTATTTTTAATTTTATGTAGCTATGTATGTTGGTAGATATGCAGTACATATGTATGTCATATGGATGTTTGATTACCCACTAGAGACTGACATTTTTTCGGGAATCCCATGGGTCACGGGATTCCCATGGGATGGGAGTCAGTATTAGTAATGATCACGGGATTGGGACGGTACAGGATTAAACATTAACGGGAGCAGACGGGAGCGGGAGTAAACCAATAGTAACTTCCGCTCTGAGTTTTTCACCCGCGCTCAAAAACAACAAGAATGGGAGTGGTGCAGGAGCGGGAGTCATTCTGAATGGGAGCGGGATGGGAGTGGGTGTAATTTCACCAGGAGTGGGACGGGACAGGATTTAGATTTCTGCTCTGGCCCGGGATCGGGACGGGACACCATTTCTTTTTGTAGGAGTGGGACGGGACAGGAGTTAAAATCCACTCCCGTGTCAGTCTCTATTACCCACTTATGTACACACAGCTAATAGCAAGTTTAATAGTCTGTAATCCAATAAATGATATTGGATTACTAAATTATTTATTGATTATTGCCATAAACAAACCATTACAATTAATTTGATTTATTCTAACCTTATTTCCTTCCTTGGTTGTTCTTAATTATCATAACCAGCTTTCTTAAGGCTAAGTGTAACAGGTTGGCCCTATTTCTGTGGTACATCCATCCAAATGTTTTGTTCTTTATTAACAGTTTTTTCAAACTTCCAAGACCTTAAAAAAAAAATCTTTGAAGTTTTATTGTGTATCCTCATTCAACTATTGTGAAGGACCATTAAATCCCCAAATTGGTCAAATCAAACATCTGACTATAAAGCAAAAATTTAATCTCTAGTAGCACTACTAACAAAATATGCATTAGAGTATTAAGTATATATCCTAAGATATGGTGTTCTTGATGTTTTGGGAATGTTCCTAGATATTAACGTTTTACGTTAAATAAAATAGTTAAATCAGGGGTAGTTGGGGAGGGTTGACGCCTGAAAAGAAACCTTCATAGAACTTTCCAGAGGGGTTGGGGAGAAATAAGGGTAAAGTTAACAGGGAAAATGAGAAGAGAGAAACAAATGCAGACTGATGGAGAGAAAAATATGCACACATACACACACATACACTTTTATACGTACAAAGCCAAAGACAGACAAAGGTCACACTTCCATCCCAGCCACCGATGCTCCGACAAACTGCTAGTAAAATGCTCTATTTCCCATCCAAATTAAACTGTCAGTTAATATTAATGTGAAAGTGAAGACTGTCAGCCATGCAAGATGCAGACACACAACCACATACACAAACAGCTTTTATGCCCATACAGACAGACACAAATGCAGAATTTAGACTCCCGTCTGGTCAATTACTTGCTGCCGAATGTGGCTTGCAGGCAGGTCATAAAGAGGTCTGAGTGTGTGTTGGGTCTGTTTGTCCATTGCTCTGATCACGACCAGTGACACATCTCTTCGCATCAGTCACATGAAGGTTATTTCTGAATGAAGTTGCAATTGTGGGACTCTATTTAATAAAACAACTCACAAAAATTGCAGGCACATTTGTGGCTATTTGTGGACCATTACAAGTGTGTGTGATCACATTATCTTTAAATGAGCCTCTGTTAGAGGAAAAGGGAGATTTGCAGATAGATCATGCTTTGCTTCAATTTCAGTGAAGTGCTTTCTTCAGCCATAGTTTTGGGGTGTGTTTATTTTGTACACAAGTTTCTAACAGCTGATTAAATGCAATTTGTGTTGTGTTTGTCCTGGTGATTCTTTTTTAAGGAAATGGAAATGCAGAATAAGAAAGGGAGAGGGTAATCCTCATGTATCTCTTTCTTCAACCGACCGGAACATAGCTTTCGCAGCTTGCCGTAGAGCACTCACAAACAAATGCACACAAACAGAATACCCAGCCAACCATAAAATCGTAATGTTAGACCTGTTAATGCCTTCAGATAGCAGCAACTGTATCCCTGCATGCTCTTACTCCATAACCACAAATACACACACATATAAATGGAATAAACAGAGTTTTATCTCTCTCTTTTGACATTATATTCTCCTTTACAGAGGATGCTATAATTTTGGCTGCTCTCACTAACGTGAATTATGAATTCCTTTACCCAAAACAGCATCATTACCATTACGGAGGGCTGTTCTGTGCCTGCAGGTACACACTTCGATTTGATTTAAAAGTCAGGGGTTTGTAGTAGGTCCAAGTTAGATTTTTTTTTCCTTCAAGCAATTTAATGAACTAGTAATTCTTCATTAAAGAATTGCAAAAGGGTTAGCTGATTTCCAAATACAGAGCCTCATCTAAGTTTCCAAATAAGGGGTTCTGGATAGCAAGTTTATTTTTTCTTTGCGCATGCGATAAGTGGCTGTGTTGCTGTTGGTCTACAAAGATAACTGCATAAATGTTAAGACTTGCAAAAGAAGACAAGATTCTAAGCCATGTTCTTTGAAGTAATAGAGGCAAAGATTATTTAAATACTGACAATAGCAATACTAAATATTATTTATAATGCACTTAACATAGTCTATCAGAAAAAAAGTATGCCACAATATTTCAGTTCAGTCTCTTTCTTTTGTTTTGGTTTAATTGTATAAAGATTGTTTGCCATCATGTTGCATTATTTTTAACCTGCCTGTGTCAATATTTGTTCTTTACTGATATTATTCTACCTTTGTGAATTCACACTGTCAATTTCACCAATGCCTTTTTTGTTGCCACTATAACTTGCTAAAAAAAGACACAAAAACTACAGACGTTGTGGAAGTTTAGATCAGAAAAAATCGCTTTGCAATTGTTACATTCTTTACATTTGCATATCCTCCACCTATGAATTTGCACAATTTAGTCATTACAATATGATGTGCATGTTGACGAAATCACACACACATCTGCTGTCTGCTGATTGAGAAGGCAAATCACTACACCTCCTTGGAAGATGTGCTTTGTGCGTAAAAACATGTTTGCATGTGATATAGACTTGTTGAATGTTGTTGTTTACTTCCGGAAGTTTTGTACATGTGCACAACGCTTAAGTGCAAAATGTTTGTTTTACCAGCCGAACACCACAGCCCAACACTGCCTGGCCTGCCTGCCTGGTAAGGCAGTCGGGGGGGAAGCCCGTTTCGGTCGCTCCCTCCCCGGCCAACGGGGTTCCCAGTGCGGTCCAGTCAGTGGCCCCAGTAGCCCCCTTCCCCCCCAAAAAAATTGTTGTCCTTTTCAGAAACCCAAATCTGGTCACCCTAGGTGTGAACGTAGCATAACAGTGGCAAGCTTCCACCCATGGTGTCCTGCACAAGCATTGGTGGGTCGATTCGTTCATGTGTCAGGGTACGCACAACCGGGAGAGGGACAAGGAGACGTCCATGATTGAACCAATGGAACCAATCGTGTACAACGGACCGTCTTTTCTGATTGGTTGAGGTTATTCATTGATTTCTCACTTTAGCGGGCACCATTTATTTTAGTTTCACTTCTTGACCTTCTATTTCACTGCTTGCTACGCGGCTGTGGGGAAAACTTTAGGCCACATGGTAAAAAATGCGTTAGAAAAGATCTCCTACTGCACCTTTAAGATATTTTAACCCCATGTAATATAAATCTCAACATGGTACTGTGCTATCGTTTCTGTTTGCCTTGTAGACCTGGTAAGTGTCATTTTTTTATCAGAGTATGATCCAAGAGAGTTCACCTCAGCTTTGCCCTAGCAGTGTAAATGCTCTCATTAGCTTTTGCATACTTTGCCTGTGCTATTCAACCATTTCAGCAGTTAATACGCTAAAAATACAATGACCTAATGCATGTGTTGCAATATCTACAGGTTTTAACCATACACTTTAACTCTACACTTTTTATATTGTACCTGTCTGTCAACTCTTCTACAAGAAGAATAAAACAACAAAAAACATTGGATATGTTTTATTCAAAATCAGGCATGGATGCACCTCTCAGATTCAGATCTTGTTTTTCTCTGCTGAATGCATGAAGCCCTGGTTCAGAGGTAAGCTGTGATAAAAAATAAGAGAATGGTCACTTAGGGGGATCGATGCACTTTTCCTGACATCTATGCCACAGTTGAGTGACAGACCACCTTAACCTCTGTTTGGAAAGCCACCAAAACCATGAACGGATATTAAGCAACAAACATTGGATCATCGGTGACCTGAAGAAACTACTTTAAAAAGCTGAAATAAAAACATTTAACTGGGTCAACCTGATTTACACCTGGTGCTCTGTTTGCCGTGTGTGTGAGAGAGAGATGGCAATAGACGCATATCTATTTATAACAATGTTTATGACTAATGAGCAAATTTACCCCCCAGCCTGTAATTACTCTGAAATGTTGATCTGCTTGAGTTTATCAAGCCCTGTGTACCTAATTATAAGAGCATAAACACCAACTTTTGCTTCTGGATGCTACCATGTTTGCTTTGGTGTGCTTTTCCATCAATCTTTACATCTGCCGCAAGCCCTGTGAGCACGACAGGGCCAGGCTCAGCGCCATAGAGAATCACCCTGTCAGTTTTCATGTCTCCTCATCCTCCCCCGGCGCCGTCACTCTTCTCCCTCCCTGCACAGATCAAAGAACTGACACATGCCCCTATGTTGTCTCTCTGCTTTTCCCTTCTATCTCTGACTTGCACTCTTTTTCAATCTTAACCTTCTCCCTCTGTCACTCACCCTCTCTTTCTGTCCTTACATCCAGCTTTCTTCCTGACTACATCAGTGGGGATTTCGATTCCATTACAGCAGAGGTTAAAGCTTTCTATGCAGACAAGGTGAGTGGATCACATTTTTTTTTTTTAACACTGTACACTCAGAAGTGATTTGACTTTAACATAGCAGTTCTGAGAACAAAAGTTCTCCTAATACCCTGTCTGTTTCATTTTTAGAATATTTTCTAAAGTCTGAAATATGTCTTTTATTACTTCGAAATAAAACGGAGGCCCCATTTTATGGGACCCATGGTTTAGAAAATGTACCAAAAGCCTTTAGATAAATGTATTATACATAAAAAATATTTTATTTTGATACAGCATAATCTTACATAAATGTTCATTAAAAAAAATGTCACTTTAGTGAGTGTTTTAAAAAAATTTTTAAATCACTGCTGTCACAATCAGTAGTACCCATCATGCCATTTTGCACTGCATCCTCATGGACTGAACATCTGCACCGTACACCTAGGAAAACTGGTAATTACGCAGAGATCTCAGCTCAGAAAAACATGGTGGACGAGCAACAGCTCCAACAGGTGACAGTTTGCAAACATAGAGGTCAAAGACTTGTGATTTAGACCATAAATATATATATACAAACAGCAGACTAGGTATTAAACAATTGGATTAATCGTGATTAATTGATTATTGAAATAATCGTCAACTAATATAGTATTTGATTCATCGTTAAATGGAGTATAGAGACTCTAAAACATAACTTTAGCTGATAGAGTGACACACAAAATTGATAAAAAAATATATATTTTGTATTTACGATAAAAAAAATTATTTCTTCTGTCAATATCTTTTATCTGAAACTCCACCAAACCTTCATGTGTCCATATACGTTTAATTTACTGATTCTGGTTAAGCTGCTGTATGTTTACTGTAGCCCAGTTTATTTTGAATTAACACTAGTTCACTCACTTGTAGAGATGCAGCAATCGAATATTTGGATCAGATGTCGGCTCTGATATTGACTAATTAGCTGGATCAGATATTGGTGATTTGATATAGGATGTCGGAGATCCAATCTAGTTCATTTTACATGGAGCTGTTATTTCCTACTTTTTGATGCCTAATAAATGACATAAACTACATTTATACTTGTGTTATTTTCTTGCCTTTACAAAATGTTTATTTCAAGGCTTAAGCCTTCACCCAAATGCTTCATTCATTCTGCAGTTCTGCAGAATCGGATTGTTATGGCATATCAGCCACTATGCTCAGCCCAGGTATCAGTATTGGATTGGATCCAGAAAAAAACTGGATCGGTGCATCTCCACTCACTTGTAAATTCATACGTTCACTTTCTTTATTTTTTTTTTTTAAGTACCACATACACAACTTTTGGAAAGTATGACATGTAATAGTGTAAATAACTGTGCAGATAGTTGCTTGGTTGGGTCATGGTAAACAAAGAACATACAGAAGCCATCTCCATCTTTTGTTGTCCGACTTTAGTTTGGTTAAGGAATTAACCTAACACGAACGAAAGCCTCTGCAGTTGAAACATAAAGTATCCAGGGTTATAAAAAGTGCAAATCAATCCATGTGGTGGTCTGCCCATTGTTTTAGCCAGAAGAATGTCAAACTACAGGCTCTGTTCAATAAATAATTAATGCACAGGAAATCAGTCAAGCATGTAAGCACATACACTTGCCTTTGAGAAAAATAAATACAGAGTATGTGTGGTCTCTTCTTTGTCATACTAAGCATAACTGCTGCAGATCCGAAATTTAAATATGTGGGCACGTAATTACTTGTACATGCACACAATCTGTACGTTAACACACCACCATCACAGACTTCGGGATTCCTTTAGCTTTGACACTCTTTTCCCTTCCTCTGTAACTATCTCTAATAGTAGACCTTTTTTCTCAAATATCACACAGGTTGTGTGGAGGAAAAAAAAGCAATGCCTTTTTTTTCCTTGAGAGAGAACAGACTGCTATGGTAATTCTTTTGAAGCAGAACAATTGGAAAGTTTGAGGCGTTCCTTTAGAGATTTGCCGCAAACGGTGAATAATTCTGCATAAATGGAAAAGAGAGAACAGAAATGCATCCACGAGGGAGGGGGAGACAATGAGAAAGCAGGGATGGAAAAATGATGGAAGGAGGAGGGGAGTGAAGGGTGAATGGATGTGATCAAACAGAACGCAGCAAGCAAGTTTTGTGTGAACTTGCTGTTGCTGTATGTGTGCGCCAGTGATATGAAGAAGAAGGCACATTTTAGAAGCAAGGTGACTCGGTGGAGAGAAGAGGAGATGGTATGGGGAAAAAATGGTTGTTTACCTAGATGTTGTAGTTTAAGGCCACTGACTGGAACCTCTACATTATTCAGCAACAGAACCCGTGGGAAGCTAGACAGCACTAAAACACTGATTTATACCTCCCTCCATGTCTGCATCCCTTTGTTATTATTTTTTTTCTCTGTTCTGCTTTTCCTTATCTCTCCCTGGGTTTTTGCTTCACTATCTGTGCTGTGAAACAAATATTGAATCATGTTTTGTTGCTCTCATGTGTGTTTTAATTTGTCATTGTGTCTATAGGGTTGCAAGCTGATAGAAACAGCTGACCAGGATCTAACAGACTACACCAAATGTCTTGCCATAATGCTGGAAGAGATACAGACACGGCAGTTGCAGGTAAAATACATTCTTGTATTACTGAGAAATGTTTTTCATTCTTTCAAGTTTCCTTTCAAGCTTTCAAATGGCAATATATATATATATATATATATATATATATATATATATATATATATATATATATATATATATATATATATATATTTTTTTTTTTTTTTTTATTGCTCAAATGTTTGTTTATTAAACTTGACCATATCTAAATCCACGTCTTAAACCATGTCTTCCTTTTTTTTTTGCAAAATCTGTTCAAAATAATAGTCGTGTTTTTAACAAGTAAGTAAACCTTAGTGCATTGGGAACACATGCTATTGCAAACACAGAACATATAGAAAACTATCTTAATAATATCTAAAATGATATAACCCAAAACGTAAACATGTATTATATAAATAAAAAAAAAATGCCCCAGTTAACTCATCTACGAATAATATAAGGATTGATGATATCACTTCTGTTTCTGAGAACTGCTACACATCTGAGTCATATAAAATTATCCAACTTCTGTACTAAAACCCCCAATTTCTCCATGTGTCTTAGTTTTTCCTCAGATTTGTTATTTTTTCGTGTCGGCACACAAGTTATCTGTTGTACTCTGGTCTGAGGATTGGGCTGTGCATTTAATTATAACGTCAAAAGTGCAACTAAATAGTTCCCTACCTATTCATTGTGTTTTGGGTTGTTTTCATGTAAACGGCTAACTTAATTACATGTCATTTTTTACGTAAGACAGCATCGGTTCTTGATGCCTTCATGTCTATCTATGATCCTTGGTCATCGTTAAGTAGAACAGACACAACAGTATTATAGCAGGGAATGAAAAAATCTTTAACTATGATATTTTTTAGAGAGGAATTCACCATAACAGGTATAATGCATTTGCTGTCATTGTTCAAAGATAAGGTTCACCTGTTTTTACACAGAATAAATGACCTTACTTTCTATTACTTCACTACACTTTAAAGGAATAGTACACCCAAAACATGATTAGCCTTCATTTTCTACTCACCCCCATGCTGAACAAAACTCTGGAGTACTTTTTTGATATCTCAAATGCATCTGGAGATCTGGGAGGCTTCTTGCTGTCTGCTGACATTCAAATAATGGAGGTCTATGGCGCCCGAGACAGAAAGGTCCATAAAAGTCCACAAAAACGTGTCAATATTCCTCCATACTGCTCGTCCAATGTAATCCAAGTGTCCTGAGTGGGTAGCATCCAGAATTTACTCGAAACGAAGTCATTTAGAACGTTTTAGAGCCTAAACAGTAGTGTATAGGATTTCCTAATAGCGCCCCCATGCGCGCTCACGATTCTACGGATGCCGGCAGACCAAACCAGCACATTCAGCTCGGCAAAGAACTCATGCTCTTCCTCAACACTGAAGTCCTCAGACATTTTTCTTTCGTTGTTTCTTTCTTTGCACAGGTAAACAGCACATTTCTTCTTCTACGCTTGCATTATCGGCAGAGCAGACGCTGAATGCGCACTTTCTTCCGGTTTGGTCTGCCGGCTTCCGTAGAATCGTGAGCGCGCATGGGGGCGCTATTAGGAAATCCTATACACTACTGTTTAGGCTCTAAAACGTTCTAAATGACTTCGTTTCAAGTAAATTCTGGATGCTACCCACTCAGGACACTTGGATTACATTGGACGAGCAGTATGGAGGAATATTGACACGTTTTTGTGGACTTTTATGGACCTTTCTGTCTCGGTCACCATAGACCTCCATTATTTGAATGTCAGCAGACAGCAAGAAGCCTCCCAGATCTCCAGATGCATTTGAGATATCAAAAAAGTACTCCAGAGTTTTGTTCAGCATGGGGGTGAGTAGAAAATGAAGGCTAATCATGTTTTGGGTGTACTATTCCTTTAAGGTTTTTAGTTGTTTCAACAAGGTGGAAATTGTTCTGTTATTCTAAAACAATCTAACGTTTAGCCATTAGGGGCTATGTACCTGTAACGTTCAGGTTTAGCCTCCCTAATAGTATCTGGCCGCACTGCACTGTGACAACATGAAGTAGTTTCCCTCCATTTTTGGAGTCTTGACAGCAGACTACTTTGGACCAGAAGATTGAGGGGTTATGGAGTTACTTGTAATGACAAAGAATCATTCACCCATCTGAATCCTACACCAGAGATCCAAAAATTAGTCTGAAAGAGTGTCACGTCAATGTTTTTTTTTTTGGCTAAGAAAAACTTTTAGCTTAGTTAACTGCTGTGTTCACGGGGGGCTCAGACTGCCACAATGACTCTTTTAGTGACAAGTTCAACCCTTTTAAGTTACCAAGCCGAGTTATTGAGAAGAGCAGTCCGCCTAGATCATTGATATGTGGCAAGTGTTTTATACTGACTTGAAAAATAATTAGCAGAATAATACCTATTTAAAATCTAGCTAATACTTGGCAAAAAGTTGTTGCTTTAATATTAAATGAAAATGTTTAACTGGCTAAAATATTTCCTTACAAAAGGACATTTCCTAAGTGAATTTTTTCAGTACATATTTCTGACTTTGTTTTGCTAGTTTTGTACAATTTGGAGTGCGCCCTTGAAATATCCCCTTTTTTTGTACAGATTGTTCACTTTTAGTGCATTTTACATCACGAAAAAAGAAAATTAGGATACTTTTATTCAAATGTAAGATGCATGAAGTAAAGGGGAGACGGTAAGATATCAAGAATCCCTCTTGAGTCTAAGAGGGGAAGTCCTGTGACCCATTTTTTTAACTCAAAGGAATTAATAAGATGTTTGCCTCTTTGCAGAGCAGCATGTCTCACATCAAAAGTATCTGCTTTGTTACTCTCAAAGAGACTAGTGGAAGTGATAAAGTGACATAGTCAAGAACCTGACTAAATTAGAGCATTGAAGACAAGATAAATTACAGCTGTGAAAATTGGTTTCTAAAACAATGTCACCAACTACAGAAAATAAGACCTTAAAATATCAAACTCTCCTTTCCTGGGACATCTAACCCACAGTGGCCCAAAATAAAAGAAGAAAACAGCAATCTTTACATAAAAAACTGTAAGTTTTTGTCCAAATTGCCTGATCAGTATTTTAATCCAATCCAACATAATTGAAGAGCCCGTTTTTTTTCTCCCTTTTCATGATCAAGTTTAGTTCTTATAAAAGGGGGAAAGCATATTGGTAACCTGTAATGCAGAGGTTAACTTCAGCATTATTAGTATAATGTGGTTTGCTTTGATAATTTAATACATTGCTTTTAATATTTTTTTATCTTGTTTGTCACTGTTCCCACCAACCAGTATGCTGTAATACAGAAAAATATAGGGAGGCTTTATTATTGATAATGTAAGTAAAGGACCCCTCTCTTGATGGATGCACTGAAGAAAAATCATACCACACACTGGCAAACCTATGTGTGTTCTGCATTGAATTGGACTGAATCTTTTTCCTTCTGCACCAGTTCAGTAGATTTTTTTTATTACTTTCCTCAAATTAAGCAGTTTACAGATCTTTTTCAGACAGCAGACATTTTTTATATCAGGGCTGTAGAAAATGTGTGTCTGTGAAATTCTTACTTTAAAAAGTTTAAGAATGCATCTAATTTTTTTATTATTCTGACATTAGGAAAAGAGAAATGTTGGACAATTCTAGCCTGTTTTACTTATAAATACAGGCTGACAGAGTTCAAACACTCGCCCTGATGTCTGCGCCTCTTCATAAAAATTTAGACTTACTTGCTAAAAGTTTTCATGCTGACACAGCAAGAAGATAGCCGTTTTGCAAGACCAACATCATTATTAGAAGAAACCTTTTAGTGTTTTAATGTTGTAGGATCTTCTGACTCTAGACTCTCACTGCAATCTTCATATTCAAATTAAGAATCTTTGTGCAATATCTGTTTCATACATCTTTAATATGTGCTCATATTTTTGAGTCTTGGATCTCTTAATATCAAACAGGTCAATTTGAGTAGTAGGAATATTTATTTCCTTCCAGCTCATCTTCCACTTAGTTAAATTCCATTAAAAATGTTTATGTCACATGTTGTTAGCATTTTTTTCATATTTTATCATGGATCCTAGTTTAAAACAAGAAAGTTAGCTGTCCTCTCTTTCTGAACACCCAGAATTGATGCTTTCAACAGGTACTTAAGAAGAGATGTTCAGAGGTCAGTAGTGTTGTACTATGTTTATTAATGGCAAATCCCTGCTGAGATATGTGTTTGGGTGTAATGTTAAAAAAACTCCATCCAGGGGATAACTACCAAAGCCTGCCTATCTTTTCCTGGAGACATAATAATAACATTCAGCTCATAAACCTGCAAATAAGATTCAAAGAGATAGTCGGTTGTTTTAAAATACTTTTTTTAAATAATCATTACAGCCTTATTTGTACAGTATTGAACTAATAATCAAGTAGTGATAAGGTTTTTTACAAGGATGGTATATTCATGAGTTCTGCTTTGTGTTTTGCTTCTTTCAAATCTTGCTCCCTTCATTCCCGTTCATTATATATCTTTTTCCTTTCTCTTGTATCAGTGTAAGCAGCATGTTGAGTGTTGCCCCAATCACTGCAGAGTGTGCCAATCACTTCACATTTCAAAGCTAATGAAAGACCATGGAACAGGGACTTTGATGCACACAAACATGCACTTCCTCTTTCGTACACACATGTAACCATGCTTTAGGTTTTTAGATTGTTCCTGTCACAGTTTGCGTGAATCTTTTAAGATTTTCTTTTCTTAGCTTGACTAATATTTAATTTAATATTTAAGCTTTTGTAATGGGGCTGGAAGTTTTATTAGTCAGCCTGTTTGCAAAAGATAGGAGCCTTTCAAAATGCTTTTTGATTTATTTATTTTTTCTTTTACCATTTGCTGCTGAGGGCTCTTATTTGTCACAGATTTTTCCTGCTTACCCATTATTGCTCATACTTGAACCATGGCTCTCTCTTTAGTAATCAGAATAGGACTAGAAAAGCTAAACTTTTCTAAGAACTTAATAGAATGCATTTTCATATTCCCTTTCTGTTCACCTTGGCAAATTTCAATCCACTTAGCGTTTTTTTTTTAAGAGAATGAAATATTTCAGTGAAATAATAGGATTTTAAAATCCCCAGGAATCGTGTCAAAGGATTATAGTGGATTTAGGTGCTTTTTTTCAGAATGTGTCTACCTTGGCTTCAGGTTCTTATCTCGTGAATACTGTGCATGTGTTAAGGAAATTGCTGTTTTTGTGTCTGTGCTTATAGTAAGACAGCACCCCATGTTTTAATTTTCATCTCTGCAATGATATGTTCATCATTTTCAGGTTTCTGTGTAGGTCTTACAGGTTTCTCTCTGCAGGCTTCAGCTACTTCAACTAAGCAATATAGCTGGTTCTAAACAGCCTGCTTACTGAAATTTTCTTTACTCTCTCATGCTTTTTTCCCCTCCCTTATAGTTCTTTTCTTTTAGTAAAACATTTAAAAAGCAATAACCCAAAGGTCATGCTCTTAGGTAGTATTTAATGTGTTGCAGCCACCCAAAAAAAAGCATTAATGTAAAGTGAACATTAAGATGACTATTTCTTAAAGGTTAAGGTGCAATTTTTCACTGTACTTTTCCAAAATTATATACGCATCAGATGCTGTGTTTTTAGGTTTTCTCTATCACTGTATGTTTTTATCAGCTGTATTGGATGTTTATTGAAATTTGATAAAAATTTAACAAAAAAAACTCTATTTGCTAATGTTTTGCTGCCTTTTTTCTGGACTTTTTTATATGCTGTAAGCTGTTCAGGACGAAGCTAGGATAGCATGTTTTCTAAATGAAAATTTTTCCCACTCGTGTCTTCCTCTACCCATGATGATTTTTTTTCAGAATGTTCTTTCAGAAAAGGCATTTCATGTACTTTGCTTAGAATACGTGGTTATTTGAGCTACTGCTTTTGTTTTCAAGCTAGTGTCTTCATTCTCCTTAAAATATTATCAAGGCATTTTGCCCACAAATCTATTATCCAAAGGACATTCTCTCTTCTTTTTCACAATTCTCTTTAAATCCAAGTTATGGTTATGTATGAGAATGCCAGCATATCAGCAGTTTGTTTCCTAAACCACCATGTTCAAAGTCACTGAAATCTCTATGTTACCCGATTCTTAAGTGGAGTTTTAACTTAATAAAATTCACTTCCACATTAGATTTAATGACTTACAGCGAAGTGATTCACTATCTGTGTGAAAACGAATGAGGAAGGAGCCTGTTTTCAATATATTATGCAGCTCTTGTCTCAATATTTGCTATGAATGTATAATTTAGGTTTCAGGTTGCAAAGAAATTATATTGTTTTAAGATTAGAAAGCTTCCTCCTACAGTAACACATTAGTTTTGAGTTAACCACTCGACTACCAGCCTGTTTTGACGCTTGTCTAACAAAAGTTTGTCTGACCTGAGCGCATGCATAAAACAAGTGCTAGTAGTTACCTTGTACTCTGTAAAATCAGGCAGAGCCACTATAAGCATGGCTGTTATTTACCATCCTCAACCTGTTATATGTTCACCAGACACTGAGTCAGTTTATTGCTAATATCAGATGGACACCTGGGGGTCATCTACTACTCCTTTGTTTATGAGCCTGCCTTTGTGATGCTGTATTGTATTACTACATCAAAAAGGTCTTGTCCCTCCCTTTAACCTCATAGCCATTTTGCCGACCTTCTGCAATGGATTAGATACAGTATGTAACACTGGTGCAATATGATTTGACTTGGTTTGAGAACCTGATTTGGAGCTGAAATTAAAGATAATGTAAAATGTGTGAAACGCACACATACTCTAATAGAGGCTGTTTCAATCTGATCAGGGGTGATGATTACATAAAAAAAAAAATAGTATATACTATGCTTGATTTTTTTGTGGTTTAAAAAGTTAATGTTTGGAAATTCTGGCTTATGTGTTTGGGGGAAGTTCTGTGTGAAATTTTAATACAATTTGCTCCCTGTTATTTTGTGATCTTTATCAAACCCCAGTGAAGAATTTGACGACATGATTAGCATTTTCTTAAACCCTTCTATCTCTGTCAGTGTATCTCCCTCACAGAAGGGAGTTTGTTTACCGAACCTAGTTTACAGTTAAGGCGATGTTTCATCATGCGGGGGTGTCAGCCAGATGTTGATATAATCTCAATCTCAGCACTCCGTTTTGTTTCAACTCCATTTCCGAAGGGAGGAAGTAACTTGTAAAACATTTTGTCTGATATTTTATTCTAACTTCAACTTTATCTGAGCTACTTTTTATTGGAGAAAAAGTGGAAATATTCTATGTAAAAACAGAAATGTTGAAGAACACTGCATGCTTGCTGAAAGCAAGAGAACATGTTGATATAACGCATGACAAATTTCACTGAGACAATCCTGACGCTTTTAAAAAAGGAACAAAGGAACCCTTTCTTACATCATATATATCATGTAAGAAATAAATTAAACCAAAGCAATATTTACCTTTATTTCCATAGGTTTATATCAACCAGGATATCAAAGTCGTCACTGCTTATTACATGCTGTGCAATTTAAACTTACTGACATCTTCAATACCAAATTCTCTTTACCATTGAAATGGATGAGGTCATCATTCCCGAGATCTAACATGTTTCCAAGCCCTGGAGAAAAAAAGACTGTGAACGTCTAGGAGTTTGGTTAAGGATATAAAAAGATCAAGCGCAGACTGTCTGCTGGAAAAATAAGTCTCAGAGAGCCTTTAACTTTCATCTCACAGTCTGTAGGTATCGCTTGCAGGTTTCCTTGTCAAAGTGCGTGTTTCATGACCAGAATGCACAACTTTATTCCAAATGAAATGTATACTAGTGAATAGTATTTCCTTAAAAAAAGAAGTAAGAGACTATAAATAATTGTTTTCTCTTTCTATCTTTTCACAGGTAGACACCATAGTGACACTAGGTGGTCTAGCAGGGAGATTTGACCAGACCATGGCATCTGTTGAAACCCTCTTCCATGCTCTGTCCATGACACATCTGCCTGTTTTGATCATACAGGAAACAAGCTTGGCATATTTACTCAAACCTGTGAGTAAATTGTGTTTGCCAAATTCCAGCAGTAATGTTCTTTGCCAAAAGATCCACATATGCTGTGGGAGTGTTGGCCTGGTGGTTAGAGCAGTGTGCTTGTGCTGTGAGAAGGTTGCAAGTACCTGTTTCGATCCCCACAGCCTGCACTCTGGGTCTCTGAGCAAGACCCTTATCCCCTCACTGCTCCCCAGGTGCTGCACAGTGGCAGCCCACTGCTCCCCAAGGGGATGGGTTAAATGCAGAGGTGAAGTTCTCTGGTGTGAGATTAATAATAAAGTTAAATTATATTAAACATTCCTCCCTCTATTAACCCCAAAACCCAGCTTTACCATTATACTAACAAGCCATCATAAAATAATTGTTTACTAGTGTCAAAATGGTCCAAAACTTTTAAAGGTTGCGGTTTCAAACATCTTACCACTTGTGTGTTAAAGTTCCCTTTTCATTGAAATGCCAAAGGAGATGTAGGAGTTACCAAAGGTTTCTCTAAAATAGGGCTTTGCAACAAGAGTTACATGTAAATACCTTGCCAATATGAAAATATGTCCAATACAGTGATCTATAATTTTGTTGAACTTTAATCAAGAATCAAATTGCCTCCTGGGGGATGAGGCAAAGGAGAGGATTTACCCTCTAAACTTCCCAAGGCAAGGCTGAGTCATGTTGGCGATAAGGCTGACCTTTTATTAAAGGTTGCTTTTAAATAGGGTTAAAGTTACAAATTAGATACATCCTTTTTTTCCCCCTGGTCCTTCTTTCAAATAGGTACATTTAAAATGTTAATTATTGATTTTGATGGATATAAAAAGTTCACAGCCTGATCCTTTTTTTTAAACAAATTGTAAAGCCCTGCTATAGAGTAAAGGAGGGAGCACAAAATAAAAAAGTGTTGTTGTTTTTTTTCGGGGGGGTTGTCCTAAATGCTGCGTAGGGGTCTTCTCTGCAGACAACCAAACTCAACTATTTGCAGTAGAATATGTACCTCATTAATATATATATATATATATATATATATATATATATATATATATATATATATATATATATATTTTTTTTTTTTTTTTTACTTTTAACAGCACTTTATTTACACAATTCAAACATATAAACAATTGACGTAAAACAAGTGTCAGTTAAAAATCACTATTAAAGTAAAACAAGTGTCAGTTAAAAATCATTAAATGAGGAGCTTGTTAAAATGCAGTTCTCCATCATCTGACACAGTACATAAAATGTTTTTGAAACCCCACAACTGAATAAAATCCTCCATGTTCTGTGTGTAATATATTTTATTGAATGTGTATATCCAGATCAGCCCTTCTATTCCTTCTATATTTGACACCAATAGGTATCTCTTGGCCCCTCCTACATGGTGCACTTGAAAATTACTAATTCACAAACTGTTTATTTTAGGTTTTTGCCGAAGTCTGTGTGCCAGATTGAAATAATAATGAATGAAAAATATATGTCTAAAGAAATGTGCATTAAAGCGGTATTTATTTAGTGTTACTGTAGTAGATAAAAAAAAATTTATTTTTGCTGTTGGAATGGAACACAATTACATTAGATTTTATATTATTTGTTTTATATTTTAGGGGAAAATGGAGACTCTTAATACCAGCTCACACCTGTTTGCAGAACACGTAAAGCAATGAAGCTAATTTCCCAACAAAAGCGTTGAATATATCTAATGACAGCCTCCAAAGAAGTGAACTTTTCTGATTGACATATATTCCTTAGAAGATTGAAATAATCACTGCATACATAGGCAGGCCCACAATCTAGTTTCTTCACAATAGGCTTAACGCTGTGTCTTAACAACTTTCCAATCATCCATCTCCCAGGTGTTCTCCCGATTTTCTATTCTCCCTCAAAAAATGTTTTTCCTTGCGCTGCTTCGTCGTTGATTAGAGTGTTGAAGACTTTGTTTTTTGTTTTTTTTCGTTGTCAAGTAATCACTTCAAGAACCTCAACACACAAGCATGCACTCACTTTCTCTAAACACATTTCTTTACTCTTGTCTTGTCCCAATTTGCTGTTGTGAATAAGAGCTGGAGAATCTCCTGATGCTCCCCAAATTGTTCATTTTTTCTATGCCAGCCACTTTCTCATGCTCCTCTGATGATTAAGTTTACAAGTGGATTTAACATCTGCCTCTTAGAACACGCACTGAACCCACAGCCACCCAACCTTTTCTGCTGCCTTGTTTCATCCTGAAATCCTCGGGACAAACAACTAACTGTGACGCCTCCTGATGACAAAAGCGAATCCCTCTCGCCCCGATCTTCCGCCATACTTCCTGTCATTATTCCAAAGGCGTGTTGTCATTTGCAGTTTCATACCTCGACACCTCCAATTAATCTTACTTCAGTGAGGGTAAATTAAGCTCGTTTGTCAACGCAGTTCCAATTCGCCAGCAGCTGATGAACGCACATGCCCGTACATGAAGGTGAGCTTAACCTTCGAAAAAAGGCCCACTTCTGTTTGTTTAAATTACATATGTATTCTACGTGCTTACAACTTTTGCCTAATAATTTCACAACCCATGCAATGACATGTGTCTCTAAACTGCTTTTCTCGGGAAATGATACTCAGTCGGTAGCACAAAGATTATGTACTATGGATTAAAACACAAAAAACTCTATAAACTTTAAGCCCTCAATAAAAAGGTGAAATCTCTTTTATCTTCCATGCATTATTCAATGAATTCAATGTTCCTTCATCTTGATTAAATCTCTGAATCTGTGAACCATAAACAAGCTCTGATTTAATCAAGGTTGCACCTGTTTGTCATATTTATTTTGTTTCCCAAATAAGGTCTCTTTGTATAATTATGGCACCTCTAGGAAATATGCAGAAGTCATGCATTTTCTTCTGCAGTCTCAAAGCACTGCAAAATTATCATATCTTCTATTAAATTATGGGTAGAGACACTTTCTTTCAGTGTCTCTGCAGAACTGGAGGATGTTTTAATCAGTCTAAGTCTTGTGTAAGTGCTAAATTTACCTAATTTGAGTCTCATAAATAAATAACATAGGGACAGAAGGTGCGTGGAGCTCGATTCGCTTTTCTCTTGTGATGTGCTTTATTGAGTCTCCGTTAACCAGAGTGAAATTTACTCAGAGTTGTAAGCCAGCCTCTGTAGATACTCTGGGGGCCCAGTTCTGCTTGTGGTGGGACACAGGATGTGCAATGATGCATCTGTCCAATCTATTCTGTAAATCATCCCAGCACATTGACTCTAGCTCTAAACTGCAAAATTTGTTTACTTTCTGCTCTTTGAAGGACTGAAACTTGTCAGTGAAGCAGCCGATGTAAAAGATGAAATGCGATAGCTGAGTATTGTTTAATCTTCCAATCCCGTGCCGGGGTAAGCAGAGCACAGATTTAGTATTTGACTATGAAATTTTTTTGAATAAAGAACTGAGTCAGAATGACATGTTTTGTAAAGAACTGAATAATTTAGTGCAGTCAATTCAAGACACAGAGGAAAATTGTCAATTTGTTTTTTAAATGAACGTTTAAGAGACTTTAAAAAGGACTCAAAACCACTCTGTCATGAAATATTTCTTATAAGATGTTTCTTATCCCACTAGAACAGACCTGCAAACAGGTGCAATGTGTCAGACTATCTACAAGGTAATTTTGCACCATGTTCGTCTTTCATATACCCCTTTGTTAAATGTAACTCTAACACAATTTGAAAATTTTATTCATTTTAAAAATAGTCGTTTGATTTACAAAGCTCTGAATGGATTAGCCCCACCTCCACTTTCTGGCAAACGTATTTGCACCAGAGCCTCCTCCAGAGGAAACCTAGAGATCCACCACAGAAGAACAACCTTTGGACAAACTGTTCTATCAGTCAGAGGGTCACTTCTGGAACAGCCTCCCATCAGGGAATGTCCAACTACTGCACATTTAAAAAGCACCTTAAACTGTTTCTTAAAAGATCCCAGTCATGCACTCACTAATTTTATTGTTGTAATGTCATTGTCTGAACGTGTGTCTATGTGTTTTGACGGATATTGTATTATGTGATCTTGTGTTGTTTTGTCTTCCTGCCTCAGGACAACAGATGTAAATTAGCAACTATGCTATTATCTGCCTCATTTACAATCTGTACAGAAGTATAAGATTGTTCATTAATGTGCTGTGTCCTGATTAAATAAATAAATAAAACACAACAAAAAAGGGTGGTGCAGAAACTTTGACCTTAGTTTAGAATGAAAGAATTACAATATCATCCCAATGTATCCATCGAAGCATATTTTCCTGAGCTTTGTATCTGGTGCCTATCTCCAGCAGTCAACGGGCGAGAAGCGGGTTGGGGTACACTCTGGACAGGTCACCAGTCTATCGCAGGGCAACACGGGGACAAACAGGACAAACAACCATTCACGCACACACTCACACCTAAGGAAAATTTAGAGAAGAACATGCAAACTCCATACAGAAAGATGGGAATCGTACCTGAAACCTTCTTGCAGTGATACCCCCTGCGTCACTATATATATATATATATATATATATATATATATATATATATATATATATATATATATATATATATTATTGCATTTTGTTTACTATCATCTGTCCAAATCTGTTGATTTTATTTTGAAATTTGAAGTAATTTTAATTTATCCTTTTATATAAATGGGAACATTCCTATATAGTATTTTCTAACATAAAGTTGTCTTTATTTCATTATGTTTATTTTATGCATTGGGGACATTTTTTCGTCTTTTATATTAATAAGGTATATTCTTTCTCAACATATTTCTTAGTTGTTGTTTTTTTCTGTTTCCTGCCTTCTATTTTGACACAAACACAAAGAGCCTGTGTTTATGTATAGAAAACAACCATAGATTTTATTCCGCACTAAAAAATCTTCATAGTTTAGATGTTTCCCATTATTTCTTCCCCTTGGCTCTGTGGTGCAAGCAAGCAAAGCTGTGAAAACTCTTTTTAAAACATACATTTTAAGCTGTTTATTGTGTTTCCCCCGGATGTGTTCATCTGTGGCACTTTTGGAGTTTCAGATGACTGATGTTGCTATAAGCACTTTGTTTAAAGATGCTACAGCAGAAGCATTTTATTGTCAGAAACGGCACACTGCAAAAGTTTCCATTCCTCTTAAACCTTTCCTCATTTTACAATCCCAAACTGCAATGTATTTTATTGAAATTTCATCTGACAGACCAACTCAAGTGTATAACTGGAAAGTTAAATTTGAATGTATTTTTTTATGTTTAACAGCTAAATTTATGAAAAATGTTGATCGTTTTATGGCTTCCAGTATTAAACTGCTTTGCTGACATTGTTGAATATTGTCAGAAGGTCATAAGTTACAATAAATCGCTATCCTAACTCTGCCATAATATCTCTTTTATCACCTAAACTAATAAACTGATTTCTCCTCTCAGTTTATTGCATTCACAGCAGTGAGACTCCATCTAGCAGGCAGTATTATGGTTGTTCATGATAATATCAAAATTATCATATATTTGTTATATATAGTTCATTTGTATTCAAGCCCACATGCTAAATATTTAGTAGGATCAATCTTTGCTTCAATTAGAGTTGTATTTGCAGCTGTACATCATATCTACTATACAAGCATCCATTGTTTTGCTGGCTGAATGTTTGGGGCTGTTAACCTGGGTAGCATGTTTTCTGCCACTGTTACCCTGTTTGTTAACGTTCTTTCACTACAACAGGCTTTCTTGTCCCAGCTTTATAAAATGCTTCCATAGTTCGATATCCTCACTCATTATTTTGCAGGTAATTCAAATAGTTTGTTTAAGTCCTGCCCTGTGCCTCCTACATGGCTTGAGACAAACTAGAAGCTAGAATTATTGAATTGTATGAGGCTTTCTTCTTACTCTTCTTTCATTAAGATTTGTGGATTGCACTATCCATAGTTATCCTGTCAACATGTATGGATTATTTTGCAAAGCACTATATGTCCTATGCGTCCTTCAGCCGCATAGCTTTAAATGATCAAACTTTGTCACATTGTGTAGCTATGTACTTCTGAATGTGAGAAGCTTTCTTTCAGCTTTTCTAAATAGAAATATGCGGCTTTATTATATCCAGCTTCTGCACAGCTAAATAATTATCCTGCCCTAAAAGTTGGACTCTTGCCTCAGCCTATATTGTGTGATTCTTAATATTTTGTTTCCCAAACCTAGTTTCTAAGGAAAAAATATAGCCTTACAAATGTTGTGAATGCTTCTGCATAAAGCATTTTATTTATAATAATATCACAGCCCCTCAAAAATAGATCTCCCTTTATTAGTCTGACACTTAAAACCGCCAAGTAGTCCTCAGATAATTATGAGACTGTTTTAAGTTACACTAATATGTTATTTTACACCATAATGTACACAATTTGTTTACTTACTGTTCAGTATCAGATAAAAGCTGCTTGCAAGTGTAGTTAAATCTGTGTTTGGAAATGCTTTATGACTCAGCAGCAGACTGTAATTCAATATGTCAAGGTCAGTTTATATTTTGGGAGGTAAAACAAGGTCTACAGTTTTGACAAGAGTAATCATTTATTTTAATGACCCTTGGAGACTGGGTGTGGAAGCTGAGTCAGGGATAAAAGAACAGAAAGTTAAACGAGTCCTGCTCCACATTTTCATTGCATTCATAGGTACAGTATTACATACATGCTATTTGACAAGGTGCTATGAAATGTGTCTGCAGGGCAACCACAGATTGGGGGTGAACACCGGCCTGGAGGGAGAGTGGTGTAGCCTAATTCCAGTAGGTGGACCCTGCCAAACACTCACCACAGGACTCAAATGGAACCTGAGTAAGTCCCTTCCTACACGGAAAAAAAGATACTTTGGATAAACTTTAAAAAGTTGCTCTAATTTGTTACATTTAAATTACTTTTTCTCAAATTAAATGATGGCTGAAACAATACTTCTGGATTTTCTACCTTCAGACCAAAAAAGAAACTGCAAATATTTTTTACCATTATATGTGTGTATAAACTTGGAGTAAATTAGTGACAAAAATGTGAAATTGCATTTATTTCTTTGATCCAACTATATTTATTGACCACAGACACAGGATTTATTATTCAAGATAACTTTAGTACCTTTCGTTTTTAAAATTGTAAAAATCATTAGTTGCATCCTGTTATTGTTTTTTAAGGCTGAGCTTACACTGTTCGAGTCGTGCGAGAATTTTTTGGATCAGGCCAAGTTTCAGCCTCATCATGCGCCTTGCGTCGTGTAATATACATGGAGTAACAAGGAACAATTAGCTTCCCAGGACCATCTCCCGATTAGGAATCGTAAGGTCGGGAGAAAATCAAACATTTTTGTAATTCAGTCAGCAGTCATAAGGTGTTCATGGACAAATCCTGCTGTTAAGGCAGAGCTACGAGCATCTACGTGTCGATTTACAAGAACCTCACGCACGGCGCATTGGCAAACAAGGGAGTTCTTCTTCATCCAGATTGACGAGTCCAGTGAGTCCGACGTGTGGTTTTTGGACGTGGTGTGAGAGCATTTAGATCTTATCAGAGCCTTGGGCCGTACAGTGTTAAGAACAAAACATTATGAGCTGTGAACTTTTAAACCCTGCGATTTCCTCATACAGTTGAGCTATTGCTGATTGAAAACGATTGAAAATATCGTAAAATGTATGCCCGGCCTAACAAGTTAAAGAACCTGAAATACCTCAGAGTTCTTAATATTGTCTCTATACGATATCTGAGACATTTAAATCAATGACTGCCCATCATAAATATTTCTATTCTGAAACTGAGTAGACATCAGTTGTGACTTTGCTCATGGTATTGCTGTGCTTGCCACAACTATTTTGAATTAGTCAGGTAATGAGGTCATATTCACATGAGTTACAGCATAAAAAGATAAAACCCTATAGAGACACTTTTACTTTTGACTGGAATTAGGTATTTATTTGGAAACTAATTGTTTCAGTTTGTGTTTCCATGAAAAGGTAAAGTGGAATTATTGTTTACAAACCACAAATACATTTTTTTAAGTGGGAACAACATAAAATTTTAAAGGTATAGTGGAGGATGTTTTTTTTCCAGGTGGCTCATCAAAATAACTGGTATTCCTAATTGTCAAGCCTTCTGGTGATATGTTTACGTAAGGCCGTCCTTCGCGCTCATCCCCATTTTCTCTTACCAGTGGTGAGTCGGACATTGCGGAAACAGCAAGTTTCACACAGAGCGTGCACAAGGACAAATGGGCTCATGCATGCTCTTGCACGCATTTAATAAATGTTCCCCTCTAGGGAGCGGGTACAGGGTTGTGCATGTGCATGTTTAGAATGCGGGTCTTTGCAAAAATCCTCCACTATACCTTTAAGTTGACCAAATGTCATGGACATTTCCGTTCTTTCAGTTGTATTTAAAACATTATTCTCCTGCTTCATTTACTTCAGCACTTGCAGCCTCCACATACATACAGTAAGCTGCTGTAGAATTATAGGATAAACTCAAGGGTTTTATTTATAGTGAAGGAAGATAATATTTAGATTCTTCCAGAGGCTTAAAGGTTTTAATGCTTTTTTCACAAAGTAAATATGAGATCCAGGGCTGATTTCTGAAGACATTTCTACAAGCAAAGGAGAAGCAAAAACTTACAGATGCTTAATTAGCTTTAGTCAAATAACTCTGCAATTTGAATAGGTATAAATAATATAATACACAACATGCCTGAAATAACTTTTTGTCTTGTTGACAATTGTGTGAAAATATACTGGAAGCTCATCTGAGAACCCCTGTGGCTTTACTCCACTCCAACCCACATGGCCAGCTGTGCTCTTAATGAGTTGGCACAGGCCGAACTGCCACCCATTCAAGGGAACCTGGACCTTCTGTCGTTGGGGTTGCATAATGTGTCTGCTTCTTGGTAGGTGTCCACCGCCAGTGCCTGTATGTGCACATGTACATTTTTAGGAGTCTGTACGCTTGAGAGAGCACATGTCTACATGTTGCTGGACACGTCTGAATAATCATACTTGGTTGCACTTCCAGCGTTGTTTATAAGAATCTTGTTTGTGTGCGTGTGTGTTGTTCTTTTTTTTTTTTTTTTTTTTTTCCTTCAGCTACAATATGTTGTACAGTGAACTTATTTGGTATTTGGCACACCTGCGTGATGGCCCTCTGAATGTTAATGAGAGGGACTTAATACATGGGAGTCTTATGCAGATTAGCCAGTGGTAACAAGATGCATAATTAACCACATGCATATTTAGAAGGGTAGAAGTAATGATTTTCTTCTGGGGTTTGGGGAAAGGATAAGAATATTAAACAAAAATGTAACCCGCTTTTTTCCAAAAAATTTGATTTGTTCCTTGATTTTTGTAAGTAAGTATAGCCTTATTTGGTTAAAATAGACATTTTAGTTTGTTCTGATTGATTTCTTCATTCAAAGGTTGGTTTTATTTAAAGCGTGCAGACATTTTCCCTTTGATTCATATTGATATGATTAGGTGTAACTTAAATATGAACTGACTTTGGTTTGGCTCATTTTAGCTTAGTTAACTAAACTTCAAGGAGATGCCAAGGACAAGTTGAAATAACTTTAGTGATGACTGGTTTTATTATATTTTTCTTTTTGTTTGCCTGCAAGTTGTTTCTTTATCACTCTGTATATTCAGATAGCTAAGAGGCAAATATCTTAAAATACTTTTTTTAAACGATGTATGATAATACATCTGCTAAGATCAAAATTTGCTAAACAAAAATTATTGTGTATTTAAGACATATGAATGTTGCTTTTTGACTAACAAAGATGTATAAAAGAAAAAGCAAGAAACACTGTATGGGAACATAATGTCGATGAAGAAACACATCAAAACTAACTAAATTGCAATTAGTTAAAATAATTCTGCTCACCTTGATTTTGTATTAATGAGCTTCATCAATCAAGTATACATAATGACAATCCAAACACTCTGACCACACTCAACTTGCTTTTTTATCCTCTTATGTGAACACTTAAAAAAAATAAAAATAAAAGAACCATAATGAGTTCTCAAACTAAGACAAGTACTTAATTTACCAAATTATGTAGTCTTACACTGTAGCTGTGAGGCAAATTGAGTTTTAATTACATGTAACTTGACACGTGCATCACAGCCCTCCTTGCATTACAGGAAACAGAATGGACATGCTTTTGTATGAAAAACCAGGCTTAGATTTCAACAATCTGAAAGGGGAAGGTAATATATTTGTGGAGAGGGGACACAAAAGAATAAAATCCTGACTTTACTAAAGCAGATTGCAATCGTAATTTTATCACAATGTCTTTTAAAGTATAGTTTCTAAGCAGATACATGTAAAAAAAAAAAAAAGTATTCAGGCTAAATCATTTTTCCATAAATACATTTTTACAATTTTGCCAACTTGTACCAAAAGCAATTTATATTTAATAAATATCTCATCCTATTTCAAGACATTAGTGCACTTGATTTCTGACGGCTTTGAACAACAGCAAGAGCACTTAGGTAAAGTGCACTCTATAGAAAAAAAAAAAGATTGTCCCTCACAGACGTACAACATAGTCTTTGCTTTGGCAGGTCTTCACCACATTCAGATGATTCAGAGTCTAATATCATCATATCAGCCACCCATAGATTGTAATTATGGCTTTTTAGAGGCATGCCTTAACTGCAGGAACCTTTTATAGGGGCCAAAGTAATAGTCTGGGGCGCTTCTTTAGCCTCACTTCATTTCCATTGCAGTTACAAAGTAAAAACAGATTACAGAGGTAAAATAAAAATGCTGGTTTTCAATTACAAGACACTTTAGAATTCCTTTGCAACTTCATGGGTTATTGTTACTGAAAAAAAAATATTATTTTCATTAGCAGTCTTCCTCCTACCAAAATTGGCTAACTGGGTTGTTGGTTAATGCTAAGGACATAAACAATTATTCAACTTATTGTAAATTGTCGTGTTTTTTTTGTTTGTTTTCTTTTAGATAAAATTTTTTCCGATCAGATTAGCGATAACCTTTGCTTAGAAGGAATTTGATTATAGAAAAATGAAGGACATTTTGCAAAACATAGGTAACATGATAGAAGAGAAATGCTAGCAATTAGCTCTGTAGATGTGGGGATACTTTTGTAATTTAATGCATTCTGTAGAGCCAAGTTTAACTTCTCTTTTAAGAGCAACCAAAATCACCTGTTTAAAAGTACTGCTAACAGCATAAAGTCTCTCCCAGCCAGGGGCGTTGCTAGGCACAAAGCTTTACTGGGGCACTGGCCCCCTACTGCATATGCCCCTCCTTCCATACACAAATACAAACAAGCACACTGCCCCACCCTGATACATTCCTACCAAAATTACCAGTTGAGATATTAATAAGTGTAAGAGCATATTTGTTTTAACAAACATGAACATTTTCAACATTGCCGGTATAAAAAAATACGACATCAACAACTTTGTCAAATAAAAAGTTTCCTTATACACATTCTGAAGTAATCATTAATTCCTAGGTTACAGAGTTTTAGTTCAGGGGAAATTTTAACTCAACCTGAACTAAGTTTTTCTTTTATTTTATAAGCATTAAAGTGTACCTCCTATGTTTCATTTTTGCAAAGCGGTCAATCACTAGACTGTGACTCAGCTTAGAAAGTTCTTCCTTTTCAACTGATAAAATAGCAAGATGATGGAGCCTGTCTTTTCCCATTGAGTACCTTGGCCAAGTGTGGAGCTTTCTCAACACACTGAATGACCTTTCACAACTACAGCTGTTGATTGTGATTGTAAGGGAGATCTGGATGACCTGCGTTAGTGTTGGGAACATGATGTTATCAAGCAAGTTGAAAACACACTGCATATCCTTGATAACAAGGCTTTATTTTTCAACCAGGAAAAGCTTTCTAACCATTTTGAATTAAATGAACGTGTTTTACTCCAAATTTGTGCTGGGGATAGTGGGACAACTTCACTTGTTTAGGACCATCATGCTTTCCCCCTAAGTCACTAATGTCCCCTTCTTGTTTGTGGACGCTGGTTGTTGCTCCCTCATCACCTTCATGGTCCTGTCTCTCATGTCTCTCACCTGTCTCTTGCCTGTCAGTCTTGCCTCATCCTCCCTTTCCTACTTCAGCACCTTCATTCTCATTCTCTACAGCAAACATTAAAAAACGTAAATCTATAATTATGTCAATATCTATCATATTGCTTATAACGTTCCTAATGTAACTGCTTAGCTTAAATCACTAATTCATAACGGGACCTTACCTCCCTCTCTCTCATCTTGTTTTACTGCTTCCCTGTCTCTGCTTCGTGTGAGGAATTTCCTGATATCCATCTACAAACCAATGCAGTCATTTTCAGATAATAGCCTATAAATCATGTGGTTTCACTGGGAAAATAATAAAATTGACAGGTAAGAAACGTTACCAGAACTAAAAATGCGTCGCGGCCGCACAGTGTCCCATCCAAAACAGTTGAGAGCAGCGTGTTAGTTTACCTGCAGTTCATGCAGTGACATGCGCTGACGTGGGGGCGCTAATTCATCCTCAACTTGGAGTTAACAACACACTTGCTGCGCATTTGAGTAGAAATATACGTCCCCTCCCGTTGGAATTATCTAAATTGATGCATTAAAAAAATGTAATACTGTTGCAAATTTTCATGAGATTTATACTGGGGCACAGCTCATTTATACTGGGGCACGTGCCCCAGTAAATTGGGTCTGGCGACACCGATGCTCCCAGCACTGTGTTGGATGACACAGAGAGCTATATTAAAGTTGCGGTCCACTTCTTTGAAACAAACTGGCATTTATTCAAAAAAAAAAGTTAAAAACAAACCACTGAAATTTCTTTTCCAAATTTGAAGACGTTTCACATCCATCCAGAAAGCTTTCTCAATTCAAAATGTCTCTTAGTAGTGTTGTGTTCCAGGCTTTATAGAGTAGCCCAACAGAAGCCTTGTTATGGCCAGAAATGGGGAGTCATTGAGGTCATTGTATGGCTGGCTTAACAGGCACGATGTTTTGACCACCTGCATGGCGATGAGGACTGAGATGATAGCAGGAAGAAAACAACTCTAGCGCTGCGTTATAGAGTTGAGAGTTGTAACTTGAATGACTGAGAATCTTCACCAGCAAAGCAGTGATATCTTTTAATGATAATTTTAAATTCCTGATAATTAGAAATTTAAGTGATTCACATTTTTTCTGCATCTTTTTTTATTTAGTTACCAAATCTGTTTCTCTTATATCTTATGAATTAGTTCCAAATTTTCTATTGTGTAAGAGAAACTTTTTTGTGTGTAATCCATTCAGTATTTAGTACGACTGGATCAATAGATTGTTAAACTATAATGATGTATTTTGTTTTTAAATTTGGCATATTGTTAAAAAAAAAACAACAACAAACTTAATGTTATAAGAACATCCTCTTAATACAAAACAATAATCTAATTTTAAGGGTTAGGACTGGAGCCTAAAAAGGTTAAGAAAATGACAGCTTATCACTTAGATTAACTTTTTTGTAATTTAAAACTAAATTACGTTGCTTACAGCTTACAACAATGAAATAAACCTTATAAAGTGCAGCAGTGATCGGCATGTAAACAGTGTAGAAAAAAGGCATTAACATGGAAAAGTTCAGTGGAGTGCAAAATAAATATAGTTCAAAATGGAGTAGACATTGATTGTTAGATGACTAACAAAATCAATCCACCTCAGATTAATTCAGATGAATTTAAAAATCTGCATCCCAAATTAACGCTGTAAAAATGGGAGGAGTTACCCACTCAGTGTTTTTACAGTGTTTTTAACGCTAAAAAAATGTGAAAAATAAGTGGAGAGATATGTGGCTAAACATTCCAGTTTCAGTTAAGTTAGCCTAACTTGTTTTTTGTAGAAAGTTTTCCAGGCTGCTAAGTAATTAGATGTAGACAAAAAAGGCAGTATAGTTTTTAACATTACTATGGAGGAAAGGAAGCCTCTGCACTAGTGGCTCAAGAGAATTCTATGTAATGATATGTCTGCAATGCAGTGATGGTACCAAAGGATGGGTATGTGCTACTGAATAATGATGCGACTGCAGTGTTGTAAAAATAACAATTTTATGATGTAGTAACTTTAGTAATTATTTTTCAATGTGTACAGTTGTAAAATGCTGCCGGAAAGATAGATGGATCTCAGTTGGCATGAATCTGGTATATGTTAACAAGGCCATCACTCACATTCTGTTATAATTCACACCCATCTCTCTTTTCACACTGTTTGTTTTTTTATTTTTTTACAGCCATCTAGTTTACTGTCATTCTCTGCCTCTCTCACACCCCTACCATCTTTCCCCTCTCATTAGGAGGCAGGGTGACGGTTGAGAAACTCACTATTTTGCATGTAACATTAATTTTCCATCATTACTCCTGAACTGCCCTCCGGAAAGTTTAGAAAATCAGTAAAAGCAATCACAGTGCGTGCACATACATAAGCTTTAAATCATGCATTTGAATTAGTCTGTTGGATTTATCAGCTAGCTCTGGGTCAAAATTACAAATAACATCTCTTCTGGTTAACTGTATTTCAATTTTATATGTCACTGTTACAAAAGCACACATAAAGCACATATATATATATTTTTTTTGTGAAACTAGGTCTCATAAAGATCTTTACCTGTATACTATATACTTACCTCTTTCCAGATAAGTGTATATTATTAAATTGAAAGACAAAGGACACACTCACTTCACGTGCAAATGGAATCTGTTTCGATATTTGCTTCACTGCCAGTGAAGCGAATATCGAAACATAAAATCAGACAAAATAATAATGGCCAACAACTGGGCACTGTAATCATTGATAACCAGCAGAGACCAGCCATAGCAATCGATGTGGCCATCCCAGGTGATGTAAGCATGAGGGAAAAGACATGCAATGTTACACACAATGTAAAGCTGGCATGTGCCCACACCTGTTAAAACTATGAGTTAGATAGTGCCAGGTAAGCTACTGCCTCCTCTTTAGCAAAAAACATGCATGGCCTGCTTTCTTTGCTAAAATGGAGCAGCCAAACTCATCTGGAGTGAATTGGAAAGGGGGTGGTAAGCAAGACAAACAGGACAAACAGAAAGGGGACAGGCTAAGGTGGCTGAGTCAGAAGAAATGTGAGGAGATAAAAAAGAATTTTGGCAAACGAGACAGAGTGTAGTGAGGGGGGAAAAAAGGTTGTGAAAGGATGAAATATGAGAGTTAGAGAATGAGACCTGTCAGACGTCTCATTCATTTGATGTGCCTAGATGCTTACACAGCAGGAAATGACTATGGACAATATTTGGAAGGGTTTTGGAGCTCCTTGCTGGTGCTTGCATTTGTTCACACACACACACACACAGGTACACACATCTTCATCTTTTCATTTTCCATTTGAATAAGGGTTTTTCTTTTTTTTTTTTTTTTTCTACAAGTTCAACTGACATGATTCCCTTTATCCAACCTCCTTTCTCTTTGAGGGCTGTTTTCATTGTTCCAAATACTTTACATCAGATTACAGGAGATACAGTACCTTAGGCAATTATTATTATTTTTTTTTTATTTGTGCATTTTATTTCTCCATCCTGCTTTGCCGCAGTAGATGCATATGTTGTTGATAAAAAATGTATTTATTAATTTCTTTTGACATTAACTATCAATCTTTATATTTACATATTTTTTTATTAGAAAAGTGCATGGTTTGAAGCATTAAACTTCCCTCCTTGTCTTATTTTTGCCTTTGTCAAAAATGCATCTTTACATTTACATCAAATCTTTGATTTTGTGAGGTCAGTCTAATAGTGCCTATTAAAACAGCCCTAACATTTTCACCTCAATATATTTCCTTCTAAGTCCCTCTGATGGAGAATATAGACTGCTCAAAAAATAAAGGGAACACTCAAATAACACATCTGAGAGCTGAATGAAAGGAATATTCTCATTGCATACTTTGGTCTTTAGAATGAGCTGACTACAAAATTACACAGAAATCAACATTAGAAATCAAATTTTTTAACCAAGGGAGGCCTGGATTTGGAGTCACTACACAACAGGCTGATTGATCTTTGATGTAAAATAAGGCCAAAATGAGGCTCAGTATTGTGTGTGGCCACATGTCTGTATGACCTCCCTACAATGCATGGACATGATTCTGATGAAACAAGCTCCTGAAAAGTCTGTGGTGCAACGTCACGCTGTTGAATGGATCGAGACATGATGTCCCAGATGTGCTCAGTGGGATTCAGGTCTGGGGAACGGGCAGGCCAGTCCATAGCTTCAAATCAGTTCAGTTTATTTATATAGCGCCAATGTACAACAAGCTCCACAGGCACCCCCCCGTCCAGGAAACACACAGCCAGGAAGATGAGCTAAAAGCCAGCTCCCATTTCAGAGGATGAGGAGAGCACATCCAGCCATTCACAGTCAGAGAAATAGGACTACACTGAAAAACAGCCGAACTTTGAACATCTATAAACAAAGGTGTTAATGTAATGGCAGCAGCACAGCTGATATTTCTCTCCAGGATGGTGTCACAGCCAAACAGGAACAGACCACATGAAGCTATAATGAGAATAAGCAGAGAGAGCATAGCATTACAGATTGAACTTTTTGCAGTGTGGGAGAATAGAGTTTCAATGCCTTCATCTTGCAAGAACTACTGACGGACTCCAGCCACATAAATTCCAGCATTGTATGGCATTGGGAGGAATCCAGGGCCAACCACACCAGCATATGGCCTCACAAGGGTTCTGAGGATCTCACCTTAGTACCTAATGTCAGACATGCTTCCTCTGGCAGGCACAGGGAGGGCTGTATGGTCCTACAAAGAAATGCCACCCCACACCATTACTGACCCACTGCCAAACCCATCATGCTGAAGGATGTTGCAGGCAGAATATCGCTCCCGATGGTGTTTCCAGACTCTGTATCGTCCATCATTGTGCTCTGTGTGAACCTGCTTTTATTTGTGAAGAGCAAAGGGCACCAGTGGCGACTTTTCCAATCCTGCTGTTTTCTGGTGAATGCCAAGCGTCCTGCATGGTATTAGGCTGTGAGTACAACCCCCACCTGTGGAGTTTGGGCCCTCATACCATCCCCATGGAGTCAGTTTCTAACTGTTTTTAGCAGACACTTATACATTTGTGGCCTGCTGGAGGTCATTTTGCAGAGACCTGGAAGTGCTCCTCCTGTTCCTCGCACAAATGTGGAGGTAGTGGTCCTGCTGCTGGGTGGTTGCCCTCTAATGGCCTCCTCCACATCTCCTGGTGTACTGGCCAGTCTCCTGGTAGCGCCTCCAGCCTCTGGATACTACGCTGACAAACACAGCAAACCTTCTTGCCAAAGCTCGCATTGATTTGCCATCCTGGATGAGCTGCATTACCTGAACCACTTGTGTGGGTTGGAGAGTCCACCTATTGCTACCACGGGTGTGAGAGCTCCATCGACATCCAAAAGTGATCAAAATATGAGCCAGAAGGCATAGGTACTGAGAAGTAGTCTGAGGTCCCACACCTGCAGAACCACTCCTTTATTGAACCAATCGGTGTTGATTCACAAGTAGACAGTTTGATTTCAGAGGTTTGATTTAATTTAAGTTATGTTGTGTTGTTTACATGTATTTACATGTATTTGTTTATGGGACAATTGAGTGGCCTGTCATCTCCCCCTAGTGGCTGTGTTTGAAAAACCACACCTCTAAGTTTCTGTGCCACCGACAACGTGGCATTCTAGGGTCGGTGCTCTGTTCTCATTCTCCTGATAAGACAAACAGCTTTAAGGCAGCTCTAATGCCCCCTGCTGTGCTACCCATAGGTGATTATAGATTATATATTGTATATATATATATATATATATATATATATATATATATATATATATATATATATATATATATATAGACCCCAAACCAAACATGGATGCACTACCCAGTTCTTTCGACATTTGACCATGTTATGCTTCTTTCAGCTGCTTAGAGAGTGACAGTACTTAAGCTTTCGGGTGGAGCAGCAAGTGTATTCAACAATACTGATTTAAAGGGCCCTGTCAGGGGAGCGCCAATCGAAAATTACCTGGAGCTGCTTTTGATTTTATTTGTCACTCTTTGATATCTTAGGAAAGATTGTCAACACATATCTAATATCTGGCAAGAGACAACCATGTTTTTTTTTTTTTTTTTTCCTTTTTCAAAAGTATTCATGATTGAGGCTAGATTTGTAATTATTTAGGTCTAAAACCCCTTCCTATTGTAAATGCAACAGTTATTTGTGGTCAAGGAGAGTGTTATGTTTAGAATTTCCTCTTTCTGCCCTGGTTTTCTTTTTGGCTGCGGCTTTCTCTTTTTTTTTTTCTGTAGCCTGTGACATCTACCTTGACATGCTTCAGGGATTCACCCCATCTGCTGTGGTTTGGAGCTCTCCCCAGGCCTTATCTAATTAGGTAAACCTGGAGGTAGGAAAGCGAGGCACTTGCCACTCTTCCAGTCAAGGTTTTTTTTTCCTCTACTTCTTTTTGTCAATATTAGTATTCTCTCAATATTTTTTTATCATTGCACATAAGCAAGAATTTAGAACTACTCTTTAAGTATTTGGAACTTTAGCTTCCAACTTTTGTCAAATATGTACAGTTTTGACAGAAGTCTTGTAGTCTTGTGTTGTATTTTTTTTCTTTTATACTCATCTAAATCTAAAGTACTTCATCTGTTTCTTCTCTGGACAACATACAACAGCCATCTGTGAACTTTGAACACTGTGTGTTTGTTTTTTTTATGTTTTTTTTATTCAGATTTATTTCTGCTCTGAAGATTCACTGTGTTGACTCATAATGAAGAGAGCAGACATGAACTGTGTCGGGACCCTTGATGTTCAAAAAACAGTTCAGCCAAGACTTCAAATGTTTCTTGTGTTGTAAATAGATCTGGGTTTCACTTGATCGTATATGCACCAGAATTGTCTAATTCTCAAGGGAGGTTTAGAGTGTAAAAAGCGTGAAGCCTTTAAAAGGTAAGCTTTTCAGGTCTGGTGCACTTATCCACAGAATTCGATCACAGGCTTAATTGTATATGCAAAGGTAAGTGCAGTCCATTACTGCTACCGTCCAGGGAATTACCTGCAAATAGAAATAAATGTTTAAGACAAAATTATGGGGACAAGTAAGTTTTCTTGTAATTGTTATTTTATCACTGATTGACAAAAAGTAATGACTCCCGAACTTTCCCTTTGCCTGCATTTGCATTTTTGATTAGTAAAAGCATTAAATATTCCCAGTCATCTCTTTCTTTTGTGTTCTCACAAAGTGTTGATAAAAAATAGTTTAATTCAAGACTATAAAGAAGAAGAAAGTATTTCAGAATACTTTTTTTTAGTTGGCACATTAGTTTGGTGCATTTCCAGTTAAAGAAACTTGGTCAAAGGTTGTTTTTTTATCCTCTCTATGTTTTGCAATATTTTGTGCCTTTTTCCTCACCCTTAATATTTATAGCATCACCATGACAGACTCAGACTAAAGAAGCCTTTTATACCCTTTTCTAACCTCGAGCTGCATTGCTGATACCAGCGACCGGTTAAAATATTTTGTCATAAAAGTGCAAAGAAATACATACACAGATCCTGCTGGGCATAAACGTTTTTAAGTTTTAAAAGTCTTGCCTGAAGTATTGCTTAAAGTCCTATAAATGTATTTGCATTTAGCAGCCCTTGTCTGGACTTGCTTCTCTGCTGCAGGGCACGCCTTTGTCCTTGATTTACATAAATAAAATTAGTTGCTTCTAAAAGAAAAAAAAATTATTATAATTTTAAATGTTGGAATGTCATAAATCTCCATAACCGTGATATAAGGAGAATTGTTACCCACCTGAAACCATTAACGTGATCATTTTAAGGCACAGCAGCCTTAAAATCACATTTGTGCTTGTGTATGTGCAACTCTTCGAACACATTATTTCTTATAGCTGTTTAGTAAATGATGTTTCCTCTGCGCACTCTCTGGTTTAAAAGAATAAGTTACTATAATTTGCAAGGGTAAGTCATTTACTTTCATTTACTTCCCACTGTAATCCTGTATCCCATTATGTTTTGCATGAATTTTATTTGAGTCTCCAACCAGCATTGCATGTAAACAGTGTCTCCCAGAAGAAATATGGATAATACGGTCATAGCTCCACTATAACTTTATAAAGATCAGGAGGCTGACCAGAAGAAATGGACTCCAATTATTTATAGTAGCATGAGGAATTCTGGTTAATACTTCTACAGTGTGAACAAAAAAAAAAAAGATAAAAATAAAGAAATACTTTTTTTAACCAATCTGCCATTTTCTGTGCTTGTAGTTCTGAGTTTTGACACATTAGTTATATATTTAACCATATAAATGTACTAGGTAGTTACTAGAGATTACTCTTGATTTCTGTGATAAAGCAATCATCCCTGATTTGCCCTCATCACTGCTGCTCTTCCTTTGAGAGGCGGATACTGCTTCTTTGGTAGCTGAATCATTAGGTGGGACAAGGGATTTAAGGATTACATGTGTGCTAACTTAAAAGTTAAGTTAGTGAGAATGCCTGTGAAATGACATGTTTATCATCTTGTGAATCAGGCTACTTTGTGATATCGCTGAAAAGAAGCAGGGCTTAAATACTGATATGACGATATCTCAGTTTGTTTGCCCGAGCAGAATGCTACAAATTAAAATTGCACATATTTTTTAATTTGAATTGTTGAAAACACTTTTTGGTGAATAGTAAGCTAAAGCCATTTAATATCTATAGAACCGAAATATGGCTTTATTTAATGTATTACCATATTGCTTTCTGGCCATCTGCTTACTTTGAATTGTTCAGCTTACACCAATTAACAATGTGAAAGCTAGGTGGAGACTTAAATCTTTTCTTTGTGCACATTAAATAAATTAAAGCTGTATGCCCGCCATTTATAAATGCACTTAAGCCAAACAGATCCATCTACTTTAAAGCAAATGGAAACGGCTCGTATATTCAATTAGCTGTCTCTTGTATCTCCTAATGTCTTCAGCAAAGCTATTTTTAGTGTTTTTAATGGCGTATGTCTAAAGGGAAAGTTCCATTTAAAGTTATGGCCATCAGTCAGACAGTAAAACTTTGCTCATATGGTTCAACCATGCCTTTCAAAGTTATTTATGCTCTTGGCTTTTTACCTAACTTGTTCTTGTCTTGTCTTTAGTTAAAATGTTTTTTAAATCTGATTTTAAGAAATAAGAAAATCAAAAAAAGGCCAGAGTTGCTGAAGTAGAATATAGAAAATCTATGTACAAATATTAATGATAAAGTAGAAACTAAACGCTTTATTCATATGTATTTACACTCTTTCACTATGAAGCCTCTGTTAGTGAAATTAAGTGCAATTATGTGCAATCTCAAGGCCACAATCTCTGATGCATTGACTCGCATGAGCTTTCAATATAAAGCACCTTTTCTGAAAGTGCCCCATAAGCTGCAACTAGACTAACCTAAGCCGTCACACCATGAAGACAAATGAGCTCTCCAAACATGTCAGCTGTTGAGAAATACAAGATCAGTTGTAAAATAAATGTGTAAATTTTTGATATTCCCCCAGTTCACCCTCCAGTCTAACCAGATCAAATGGAAAGCCTGTCGTAACAAACCCACCAAGAGAGGGTTGTTCACCAAATATCTTTTCAAGGTTAGAGTTTGCCAAAAGGCATCCGGGTGACGCCTGAAATGAGTAGAGAAAGAGGCTCTGGTCAGATAGACTAGAATTAAAAAGACCAGGGAGGGTTATGCTATTTCTAGGTCTAGGGTAAGCACAGTACATCCCATCACCCCATTAACAAAATCCCCTCAGTGAACCATGGTGGTGGCAGCCTCATGATATAGAACAGTGATACCAAACCAGGGGTACGCATACCCCTAATGGTGTGCCAGTGCATTGCAAGGGGTACATGGAAATATTTTATTTCTTAAGTACCAAACAAAGGAACAGACTGGATGTAGCAAAAAGCCTGGGATCTGCTCTTTTTCACACTGATCTATCGGAGCTCATCAAAGTAGCTCAGGTGTCTTGATGAAAACAAAGTAAAAGTAATTAAGTCACTTTGACTATAGTTATTGTTCAGTATTTTGTTCCTGATTCATTAAGTTTAAATGTGATTATAAGGGAGTTACTCAAAGGAGCTCCAGGTTTGTAAATACAGGTTTATAGTATGATTTTATTTACTTTTTATTTTGATTCCTTATTAACTTCCAGGCAACATATTTACATTTTTTTTTTTTTTTTTTTTTAGATGGAAAGCTAAATAAAATAAAATTATAAACAGGAAATTCTTAAATAAAAAGATTAAGTAAAATTGTCTTTATTTCAGTTAATTTATGTTCCACTTTTGGACAATCTTCAATACTGTTGACTAGGAGGGGTACCGATGGTACAAAAAAATGCCCGTAGGGGAACACAAGTCAAAAAAGGTTGGGAACCACTACTGTAGAATGTTGACAAGCTAATGAAAGCACATCATGGCACACCAAAGAGAACAATTTATACACAAATAAAACAAAAATAACTCCTCAAAAGAATAAACAGTACATATATACATAACATACTTCCATAGAACAACAACCTGTGCTTGAAATACACACATAGTTTGCATCAGTCTATTCTGATTAAAAATGAAAGGTAATTGTGGGCATCTTGGCCTGCATATGCAAGCAAAAAGTCAGATTTCTGAGGGCACCTATCAAAACACATTTTTCCTCACTAAAGTTATGAAATATACTTAGAACCTGAGTATCCTTCTTTTATACAGTATCCCCTTAAGTTAAAAACAAAGGTTGAGGGCTATTGGCGGTGAATGAAATTCCTCTTAAATTCCACTTTGGAGGACTTCAAAATCACCAGAAAATTTCATTTCAACAAGTTTAAAGCTCAACCCTTACAGCGATGATGATTGTTACAAAGGCCACCTAGACAATGAGTCTTCATCTGGATTGACTTAGTATTATCTTTTGCTATGTGTGTATTTTTTCTTATGTGTTGAAAGCCTCTTTAGCCATTTAGTGTGACTCACCCCTCTCCCATCTGACAGCTTAATATTAAAAAGCATTCATCCTGCAGCAAGACAACCTAGATTTGGCATTTGTGTGTAAATTTTTTGTGTTTTTCAAACCTGCTTCATCATGAGGTTTTTGGCTTAGTGAATATCACAATAAACCACACATTTGAAAAGCTGTTGTGCAAAAACAATCTCTTTCCTGCATAACGTGTGTGAGGGTGTCATTGTGGCTCTTATATCGCTGTGTCTGGTTCCTGTGCATGTTTGCATGCACAATTTGTTTTACTATTGTTGGTATTTCCCTGCATGTCAAACCCTTTTTAATGTAAGGCTATTCTGGCAGATAAGTGTCTGTTTGCCTGCTTGTGTGTGCAGGACATACACACAATAAGTGTCAGGAAATCTGATAAGACAACATCCGAGGAGGCAAATAAAATGGTGGAGCTCCTCTACTCTGGTTGTTTTTAACTAATGCATCAAAATGCTCCAAAATAACCCGAAAAATGACAGCAGCCCTTAGCATTTATTCATTTTTAATTATTTCTGTGACATAAAATTAAAAAGGATGTTGGATTTTGTTTGTCAAATATCAGTACATGTGTATTTTTATCTGTGCATTTATTTGTGAAAGAGTCAAATCAACGATGTTGTAGAAGTATTGAGAAACCGATTAAATTAGTGGTCTAATGCTCAAGTGTGTGTATTCAAAACATACACACATACATACATGATTTCAATGCCTAGGGGGTCAATGCACACATTTTGTGTTTAACAATTAGAATATTAATTATGAAGGATATAGATCAATTGAACAATTATTTTTCAAACAATCCAAAAGAAGATGTTTAACACAAAAATAAAATATTGAAAGTTTAGAAAAAATAATAAATGGCGAAACTTTGCGTATATAAAATTACACACAAACACACACGTGGTGTTTTTTATGTTTTATGTTGTTGTTGTTTTTTTATTGACTTCCATTCATTTTTTTGGCCTAACAAAGACCAATTATTATATATTATATTGTCATGAGTCTACATATATTGAATGAAATGTACATATATGTAACGAAAATGGAATATATTGAATCACAAGGCTGTGGATGAAAAATATTGAATGAAAGTTCAATACATTGAATCAAATGTGAAAATATTGAATGGAAGTTTTATATATTGAATGCAACTTTAATAACCTGAAACTTAAATTGCTTTTTATACAATAATTCAGTTATTGCATGAATTATAAATGGTTGATTTATGAATTAATTGAAAATACTGATTGATTTAATTCTATTTTATTCTAATTTTATTTCCACTATGACAGCCTGTGACTTGCCAAAATATGTGCATTGGCTTATCAGGCCAACACTGTAAATCATCCAAATCAGCATACCTTTCTGCCCATTAGTGACTTTTGTCTAATTTGTTTGGATTTTTTTTGACACTTTGATTATATGTTTATGGTTACACTGGTGTTGCATTGAAAAACTCCCTCTACTAGGATAAATTAACCAGCATCTCCATAAGCTCTCTTTAAGTTCAAATACTACAGTAGTGACACATAGGATGCAAAAATTCAACATTAGCAAGTGTGATCAAAAGAGAAACCCATATGGATTTAAACTGAACATTTTCTCAGAGAGCCGAAGCAATGGAGAAGTTTAATTTAAAAGTAAACTTTGGAAAAGAAACAAAATCTTGGCCTTGCTGTTAACGAGAACATGTTGTTTATGAAAATGTAAGCCTTCAAAAACACATTGGAATGCAAATGAGACAGGGTGTTAATAAGGATTTTATAGCATATTCTGTATTTGTAGCTCGAGTCCTAACAGCAGGACTTGCTGGGTGTAAACATATGCATTACTTTGACAATTTAGATGTGCAGAATCAGTTCCATGTAACCTCATTAGTCTAATTAATACTCTCTGGGAAGGATGAGGGTTCCATTTGTGATAAGATTTGCAAACATCATCTGCACTTCATGGGAACCTTTTCTTTTTCTGTAACTGACCCTGACTTTTATAACTCAGCCTTCCCCTTGGCATGCTAGCTTTAGAGGGAGAAATATGGAAAACAAGAAGAACAAATATTGGCAATGAGCTCGAGGGAATTTGGATGAATGGGTGTTTTAGGAGTTTTTTAAGATGAAATGTCTCCAGACTTGCCATAAATATTCAGTGTTTTTATTAGAAAAGCAAACTGAAGTGTATATGTGAAATTGCAGGGTTAGAAACGTTTTGATGTGAATTTAGAAGTGTAAGTACTTGAATATGTGGTCAGACTTGCCTTTAGCCTTGCAGATTAAGCCCAAGGCATTGTTTGCACTGTGATACATCAGTATGCAGGAAGCATCCTAAATACTGTAAAAGACTGTTTTTAAAAGAGGGCAAAGCAGTCTACTTTATCTTGTACTTGAAAAGATATGCCTGACAAAGTCTGTTCAGTCAGTGAGGTCTAACCCAGTGTCCCTGCCACTGGCAGACATCTCCGCTAAAGCATTTCTCCTTTTCCTTCTGTTTCTCTGGATGCAAACATGCTCTCTGACCTTCTTCCTTTTTGTTCATATCTCTTCCTGTCTACCCTTGTTTTTCTAGTTGTGCTCTCCACCTTGTGTCTTTGTCTCCTTCTTTCAGGGTATCGGTCACAGGGTGTGTTTTTTTTCTGTATTCTTCTTTATCTATTGGTCTTGCAGTCTTCCTACCCAGCACTTTTTGTACTTTCACTTCTGCTCCTTTCTGCATAATCTCGCCTCGTCTTTCTGCCCTTGTCCTCCCTTCATTCCACCTGTTATGTTCTGCCTTGTCTCTCATTGCCTCTGTTTTCTCCTTCACTCTAACATACCAAGGTCCCGAGGTGGGGGGGGCGGCGGGGAGCATATGTATTCTGTAGGAGCAGAGTGCGGCAGCAGGAGGGAAAACTGCTGTTTTACGGTTTTATTTATGGATCTGTAGGTTTCTGACACCGTGTACATCACACACTGGGGCAGAATGGGGGGGAAATGAAGAGCACCCTGATGTGAACTCCTGCTAGTACCCCCAGTGGAGATGCAGACTTGCAAGCAGGAAGACGAGTAAATGGGCTCACCTGAAGACTTTGGACTAAATGTATAGCTACAGCGAAACTCACAAGAAACAGCACAAAGACAAGATGAAAATGCATATCACATTAATTGATCTAAGCAACCTTTCCAGCCAGAAAAACATAATAATAATGAATTATCCCTTACAATTACCGTTTATGATTATAATATAGATCATTTACTCTGCTGTGCATTTGTGAGCCCAAATGTTTGCCACCTCACTGCCAGCAGAGATGAGTTTTCTTATCTAAAGGTCGACTTAAGCCAGAACAAGGTTTGTCACCTCACCCTTTTAAAACCCAGCGGCTTTTAATGGAAGCAGCTATCGCCGCACAGCAGATGGTGCTAACACTGCTAGTGCTCATCATGGCCCATGCCTGTCCCAATAAATGGCCTCAAATGTAAGGCGAATGTCAGGTGGATAAAGTAAATGAGAACACTGCTTTGAAACCACATGCTGATATATAGAGATATGTCCTCCATATTTCTTGAATAAATTGGATGTTTTTTTTTTTTTATTCTATTCTATTATACTGATTTTTACTCTGTTGGTATGTAACATAACTAAAGCAAAAAAAGTAGGTATCTTAAGTTTTCTGCTTTTGCAGAGGGCAACCATTGCTATTTGTAACTCCAATAAGAAAGCAAAATAAATCTATAAATGATTTCCTCACCCTTAGGGTCGCTTTATGATCAAATACAATCACACGTTCATTCCATTTCAGCAATTTAAATGGCTTATTACTGAGAGAGATGTTTTGTTTAAAATCATTTTCTCTTTTCCATTATTCAGCATAGCTGTTGACAGCACTGTGTTCTGAATAACAGCAGGGTCTTTTACCTGACGGAATGAGCTTTGTCTCCATGACAAGTCATATTAAAAGGCGACACGTTCAGATTTAATGGGAATGTAAATGATCTGTTTCACTTTGTTATCAGCTGTTTTCTAAATGTGTTTTTATTCATTTTAGTTCTGCTTCTCATATTACTGGATCACCACGGTAAAATCCATCACAAATTAAATGATTTATATTTGTAATTAGATATAACATGAGACCGGAGTAGCAGAGGTGAAAAAGACTGTGTACTGCTTAAAAAGGTTAAAGGAACACTGTTTTAATTAGAGTATAATACCAAGTCAGTTAGACTTCTGGAGTATTGATCTAGTCAGTTATGTAGCAGAGGGAGTTGTTAATCACTGTCAGCTGTTTTTTGTGTTCATTTGATTAACATCAGGTTTAGTAGAGAAGAACGGTCCAGTAGGTTTAAACAGATTTCTTCCTAATTTTCATGGTTTCCAGTAAAAGACGGGCAGTCATGGGCACACCATGAGCTCTTATTTCTGTTGGCACCTCTATGTTCAGCTCTCTGCCTGTCCTGCTTGGCTTGCTCTCTGTGCCCCCCATCCCCGCTGGCTTTCACTCAGTCTTTAGTGATGTGTGCTAAAGCAGGCCCTACTGGACCAGAGTCCTACATGGGGCTGATTTTTTAAAAACAGTATTTGCCCGCACCCAAAGAGTTTATAACCAAGACCCGACCAGTTCCCTGCAATTATTCACATTTAAAACCCGGGACCGCACGTACCGTAAATAATAAAGTGTACACACAGTCGTTTATAATAACTGAGGAAGAAAAGAACATGGCCTCTTGCTCGCATCCAGTTTGCACTGCGCTCACAGATTAACAGCTGTAAATTTGCCAAAGTAAGAAGGTTTGCCTCGTTGCTTAAAAAAATTGTTATCTGGATATTGTTTAATAAGTTTAATTTTGAACAGTTAGAGTTAATGAACTAGAAAATATAAATAAGGTTCATTCATGTCGTAACTCTATGATACCCGCATTTTCCTCATTTATGGCCATGCCGACACCCGTGAAATCATATGGGTTTTATTTCAACCCGTAGATGTACGTTCAATACGGGTACTTGACCCATTTCAGGACTCTGGACTGGATACTCCATTGGTGCATTTGGTCCTGGGTTCCTCATGTGGCAAGTGTATGGAGGCGGTGAATGGATGAAAAATTTGATACCATATATATGCTACCCTAACCAAAATTCAATAGAACACCATGTTTTGATCTATCCAATGCCACCAGGAGCTCTGTGTCCCCCAGGTCAGGATCGAAGGGGAGATACCCTTGGACGCTATCTAAAATTTCTTCAAGATCATCTCCTGGTGTTATCAATAATACATTCAATTCAATTCTGTTTATTTACCGGTACATAGCACCAATTCACAACATGTCATCTCAAGGCACTTTACAGTCTACATGTCTAAAGCAGTACGAAGAGCAACCCCTTCAACAAAATCATCAACTTGTAAAGGGGGATAAACTAAACTTTTGCCCTCTGTAGCACTTCTTTCAAATTTATGACTGCACTATCTGAAAATTATTTGCTAAAGTGAAAGCTTCTTTAGGGGAAGGAGGACTCTGATAAAGCAGGGCTTGATGTTAACCACCGGGGCAAGTACTTTTTATTGTCGGGAGAGTACAAATTTCATTGCATTTGCCCGCCGGGCAAGTGCAGTGATCGCAAAAAAAATATTTATCACTCAAAATTACTTCAAAATCACCGACATTAGCTGAAAACGACCCAGCCGGCACCATTTTTGTTGTTTTGTACACATTCGCGTGATTTGAAAAAGACGCGTGATTTGAAAAAGCTGCAAGATTTTCCGCCAGATGGCTTGATTTTTGTCAACCTAGCGGTAATTTTGATGTAGTTACCAAAACGACAAACAAGCTAGAAAGCGCTATCATATGGCAGTCTTCTGTACAGTGCTCATACATTAAAAAATGTTCATTAATTTTTTTCTCTCAGACATTGGAGAGGTGCATTTAAATGTTATAGAGCTAAACATGTTAAATTGGGGACCTGTTATGTTATTATTATTGTCTTGTTGCTGCATTTATTTTGCCAGGGAAAACTAATCCTGAGTCAGTTAAAAGTCAGGGAATTCTGAAATTATGTAAGACTGTGGAAACCCTGTATAAAATAACTGTATAATGATTCTCTAGAAAAGTCACATTATATTAATAGTATTATCTTGTATAAACATACTGTGACTCTAAAATAAGTTATTCATTTGTGACATTGACTTCTATCTTGTGATTTATCTTAAGTTTTTAACCTGTCAAGTTTTTTTTTTAGATTTTTAACATTACAATTTGTATTTTTCCCAAGCACACAACAGTTTAATGCAAAGTTTAGTTTGTAAAGAACATGCAGGAAGGATTGAAAAGCATGTTAACATGATAATGTAGGCTTGAGTTAATTATCTGAGGCATGCATATACACACCAGGAACGTGTAAAATTAGAAGAAATACTGAATTACATAAAATGTTTAAAAAAATAAACATGTTTCATTGATATACACTATATTGCCAAAAGTATTTGCTCACCTGCCTTGACTCACATATGAGCTTAAGTGACATCCCGTTCCTAATCCATAGGGTTCAATATGACGTCGGTCCACCCTTTGCAGCTAGAACAGCTTCAACTCTTCTGGGAAGGCTGTCCACAAGGTTTAGGAGTGTGTTTATGGGAATTTTTGACCATTCTTCCAGAAGCGCATTTGTGAGGTCGCACACTGATGTTGGACGAGAAGGCCTGGCTCTCAGTCTCCGCTCTAATTCATCCCAAAGGTGTTCTATCGGGTTGAGGTCAGGACTCTGTGCAGGCCAGTCAAGTTCATCCACACCAGACTCTGTCATCCATGTCTTTATGGACCTTGCTTTGTGCACTGGTGCACAGTCATGTTGGAAGAGGAAGGGGCCAGCTCCAAACTGTTCCCACAAAGTTGGGAGCATGGAATTGTCCAAAATGTCTTGGTATGCTGAAGCATTCAGAGTTCCTTTCCTTGGAACTAAGGGGCCAAGCCCAGCTCCTGAAAAACAACCCCACACCATAATCCCCCCTTCACCAAACTTTACACTTGGCACAATGCAGTCAGACAAGTACCGTTCTCCTGGCAACCGCCAAACCTAGACCCGTCCATCAGATTGCCAGATGGAGAAGCGCGATTCGTCACTCCAGAGAACGCGTCTCCACTGCTCTAGAGTCCAGTGGCGGCGTGCTTTACACCACCGCATCCGACGCTTTGCATTGCACTTGGTGATGTATGGCTTGGATGCAGCTGCTCGACCATGGAAACCCATTCCATGAAGCTCTCTGCGCACTGTTCTTGAGCTAATCTGAAGGCCACATGAAGTTTGGAGGTCTGTAGTGATTGACTCTGCAGAAAGTTGGCGACCTCTTCGCACTATGCGCTTCAGCATCCGCTGACCCCGCTCCGTCAGTTTACGTGGCCTACCACTTCGTGGCTGAGTTGCTGTCGTTCCCAAACACTTCCATTTTCTTATAATACAGCTGACAGTTGACTGTGGAATATTTAGGAGCGAGGAAATTTCACGACTGGATTTGTTGCACAGGTGGCATCCTATCACAGTTCCACGCTGGAATTCACTGAGCTCCTGAGAGCGACCCATTCTTTCACAAATGTTTGTAAAAACAGTCTGCATGCCTAGGTGCTTGAATTTATACACCTGTGGCCATGGAAGTGATTGGAACACCTGATTCCAATAATTTGGATGGGTGAGCAAATACTTTTGGCAATATAGTGTATATACAAAAAATAATATTAGGACTATATTTATCAAACATTATACTGGGCAAGTAAAAATCGTTTCTGGGCAAATGAAATGTGAAAGTCACTTGCCCTTCGGGCAAGTGGTAAAACCCCTGAATAAAGTAATCCTGAAGGTTATTAAAAAGTGGTCAGAGAGGACAGGGTTGTGAGGAATTACTGTTATTTCTTCACATTCAATGCCATGTTCAGTTCAATTCAGTTTATTTATATAGTGCCAATTCACAACACATGTCATCTCAAGGCACTTTACAATTCACCAGATCATACAGTCAAATTGATTAAGGGTTTACAAAAACATGAGGTTACAAAAATAAGAGGTTTTCTTGCTTTGCAATTTCAATGAGGAAAACTAAGGGTTACATTTTCTAAATAGTTGTAATTACTAACTGCCTTTGGAGTAATCAGTAAGTCAGACTTAACGATTTTTGCTACTCCTCCTCCTCACCCAGAATTTCTGGGTATATGAAAATTTAAATAACTAGAAGGAGTTGCCTCATTTATGCTCACATAATACTCTTGCTGCAGCCAAGTTTCTGTAAGGCAACCTAAATCAATGTCATTATCACAAATTAAGTCATTAACTAGCAGACTTTTTGAAATAAACCACATTTAGTCGTTCAAACAGATGGGGTCCATACAAACTCCTCAATACATTTTTGAGTTGCTGCAATGACATCCCAGCAAATTGGACATCGACAAGAGCAAAACAACCAAGTCACATGAAACATGGCACTCTCAACTTGAATAGATGTCCCTTTTGTAAAAAGAGGGGGAAAACAACAAGACAAGGAAAATGCAGCAATGACTTAATGCATGGTTTGAGATCTGGTGGATACTTTCTACGGAAGTGTAGGTAAAGAAATTCCAAGTCCCCATTTAAATAAAATCAATTGTGCAAGACCATCCTAACTGCTCCTCTACCTCTCAGGGGAAGCGCCAATCATAGGTGCATGTGCATCCGTGCGCAAGCCCCATTGATGTCTTGCACAGCTCTGTTTATGGTTTGTCAGCATCACTCAAATTTTCAAAGTATATAGTGATAGCAGAGGAGCTAGGACAAATGGCTGAAACCAAAGCTCCCTCAAAACATAAACAATAGAAGTGTGGAAACTAGCAGGAAGCAAACATGCACAATAGGACCAGCTAAGCACAATACAAAGGTTTGCATGTAGGATTTCTTGATAGATAAGATGATCACCCCAGAACTTGAGGCCAAACGAAGATTGTCCTCTATACTTTTACATGCACAATTTCTGGAGAATATATCAATGGAAGAAAGTGTCCCTCAGAAGTAAAATTTTTTACAGAAGCATACATACAGTGATAACGTCACAAACACCTAAGCTACTGTAACTCCAAGCTTTACAAAGTCTAATAATATTTTCCGACACCCATTCCACTTAAAAGCTAGCCAATCATTGTTTTTCTGAACTCCTAAATTCTTATCATGTTTAACCCCTGGCTCTGTGTGGTTGGACACTGATCAATTCAGAATTCAATCATCACGCCTAACAAGTCAAGCTGCAGATTTTAAATAGAGCAACAAACCAGCAAAATGTTTATTTTTACTGTTGTCACATGCAACTGTTCTCATCTAATTTTCTTATTCTATATTGGGTGAGTTAAAAAATGTAGTTGTATTTTCTTGTTTTTAGACATTACTTTTTGTATCCAATGCTCAAATTCTTAAGGCGTTAGATTTGTTCTGTCATCTCATCCTTTGGTCTGTCACTTATAAACTCTACTAGATCAACTTTGCTTTTCATCAATGTCCAAATAATCAGCTCTGCTCCAGATCGACGTGGAGTTTGAGCAGTACAAATAGAACAGCAGCCTATTTTAGAAAGCGACTGACATGTCTGGGACGTTTCAGAAATACTCCTTGGCACACAAGGTGGAACCACTCTGATTGACTTTGAATGCTACAATCAGCAGTGACTGCATGGTGGAGCAACACTGCATCACGTATGTGCTGCTTCCTTATCCAGAGGAACCTAGGTGTTATAAAAACAAAAACTTAATATTTTGTGTTCACAAAATACAAGGGTTACTGTTACAACATTCAATGAAGCTCTTGATTAGATTTTGACATTCCTTCTAGCTGTTGCTTGCAATTCAGCCAACAATGGGTGAGTCATCTGAGACATGTTCAATGTGGCTCGTCAAAGCTAAAATCAAATTGGTAACAGGCTGTAAACAGCAATGTTGAAAATAGTTTTTTGAGTTGTGCAAATGTATGGATGGATAATCCATTCTCTGCTATGGACCTCTGTAATTCCTTCAGGCTTTCTTTTGGTCTCTGTGCTGCCTCTCTGATTAATGCCTCCTGTGCCCAACCCTCTGTTAGCGGGTTTGTTGGTGTACCAGGTGGAATGTATATCACTAATTATGTGACTCCTGAAGGTCAGCACTTTTAGGGGCTTCCTAGCAAAAGTAATGGCCAATTTTCTACCTTTTTTTTTCTTTTTCTGTATTTATTTTTCTCATTTCACTTTACTAACTGGGACTTTTTGTGCAGTTCCCTCACATAAAACAGAATAGAAATTAAAAAAAAACAATACAATTACAGGTTGGGATTTAACAACCTTTTAAATCACTCAAAGTAATAATTTTATTTGCTATTAAAAATTATTGTGGAAAATGGTACACATGCAACAACGAAAAATGAAAAAAAAAAATCAAAAAGTGTTACTCTTTTAAATCAACATAAATAGTCACTTTTGAAAGTCCCATGTACCTCAACAGTTGTACAGCACTGATGTTTGAGCATTTCAACATCTTTCTGCCACCACCTTTAGCAGGTCCATCAAGAGCCCTTTTACACAGCACCATTAGGATTCAAAAATAGAAGCAGCATTCCTCTCTATCTTTTAGAAAAGGCCCAAAGCACCCGTAATCCCCCCCTACCCCACCTGTCCACCACAGCACGGGTGTCTGCAGAGGCTCTCCACTCCTCATCCACCCTCTCTCTTGGGTAATTTGTTGTGTAAATACGGCCCCACTTACAGCTGACGGGCCCTCTCAGCTGTGGGGCTGGAAATGCAATTACAGGCAGCAAACACCTCCATTGTTATCACTAGGGGGTGCAACGCTCTTCATAGTTCCCTCTGCATTAAGCGAATGTGGGGGGGTTGGGGGTGTTATTGATCTCTATCAGCTCTGAGGAGGTGATTGCTAATGAAGCTATTTGAAAGCCTTTAGTGATCTGTAAAGTTAGCACGCACATCTCTGTGTGTTTGTATGTGTGTGTGTGGAGGTTTGTTAATGGAAGCTCACACTGACATCACTTTGTGTTTGTTGGAATCACATTTGCCATCCTGTTGAGAATGCCTCTTATTTCTCTCCCTATAGCTGTGCTCTGGTGCCTCTGGTGGACATTGTGATAATTATGCCTACCATCACTACTATCAAAGTATGACATGTATACTCTTGTTTTGGCTATAAAATGGTCTCATTATACAATGGTTTTTCAGACCTATTATAGTTATGAAGCACTGTAAAGCCTTTCAATCTATATTTCACTATATTTTAGCTTTCAGCTTAATAATGAGACAAAAAATGACAAAGAGCGTTCCCCATTTGGCTGAAAATTTCATGTTCCACTGAGCAGCACAATGCTCATCATAGCACAATTTGAGGTAAAACAGATTTTGGCTCTAAAAGATTTTGTTTTTCTCATCGGAAGGAGAATAGAAGCTCCTTTTTTGCTACACCTACCGTATCCAAAAGGTATGACCCACCTAAAGAGAACCAAAAACAATTTCACTCGCACATAAATCTCCATTTTTCCAGCTCTTTGACAACCTCATGCTGGTTTAAATGAAAAAAGAATAAAAAATACGCAAAAAAAGGAAAGCCATTATCCTGCCAAGAGAGAAGTTCAAGCACAGCCTGATGTTATTCTTATACACACATGGCAAAGTGATCGTGCCTCTGTGCTCACTCAGTTATTAAGTAACCTAACTTCACAAAAGCATTATTATCCTCCTCATTCTGAGTCAAGCTGCTCTAATACCTTGCTTGTTTGAGAGTCTTTGAAGCAGAATGGGATTTTTCTTTGTCCCTGTTTGATGTGCGTGCAGCCGCCTGTGGACAAATGATTTGCTTCAATCCATTGTCCCTTTGTTCTCCTCCATTTGGTTTTACCTTTATATTGCATTGTTTTAACAACTGCTTTTGCATATTCATGCAACACTATTTCTTAATACACTGTTCAGCTTTCTTTTTACGGTGATCAAACAGTGAAAGCTGTTTTTTGGAGTTCCTTATATTAAGACTTCACATATTCCATATTTTTTCCATCTTTGGTATCTGTTCCACATTAAGAATTATTTTCTTGTTTGAATCACATGCGGTGACATTGAAAAAAGCATCTTGTTGCACAGAAAACTGTTAATTATACAGCAGAGAGCCATTAAGCAGCAGATAAAGTTTATGGTGCAAAATAATAAACAGAGAGCTGTGAAAACAATGAGTTCTCTACCAGAAGTCTGTGATATATTTACCTTAAGGGTTTCACCAACCCAGCCTACCCTTATATCTCATTATGCTTTACATGAAATAATGAGCAGGACTTTTTTTATTGAGCCTGATGACTTTGAATATGTCTTTATAATTAAAGGGACTAGATATTTCTGTATATAAACTAAATCTGTATTTCTTGAAAATTGCCTTGAGATTGCATTTGTTGTGAATTCTGCTACATAGAGTAATGTAACTTAATCTCATTGAACTGAAGCTGAAGTCATTCACAAATGTAATTGCTCAGATATTACAATTAAACACAAGATTTTCACCTTAAACGGTATAAGGATCATTCGCATTTCAAAAGACAGAGAGGAGAACCTAAACAAATGTATTGTAGATATATGTGTAGGAAAACACACCCAGCCTGTTAAGTAAAACGGCTGTGTTTTGTAATATTATAAATCAGACAAAAAAAAAGGTTTTAGAACTTCTTTCACTTTTAATTTAACAAACATCTTGTAAAATTTTTCTTAAAACAGATAACACTTGAAAAGGGAAATGTGACTAAGGCTATATTGAAACACAATCATTTCTTCTTTAGCATTCTGGCTTTTGTACGAATTTGTCAGAAATTAAGCTTAAGCTTAATTCAATCTGGAAGACTTTCATCAGCTTCACCTGAACCACCGGCAATGTCCCTTGTTCAGCTCAAGCCAATTAATTCAGAGGAGCGCACCGTCAGCCAATCCTCTTGCAAGATCCCCTTTATTTAGCTTCTAGCCCAGCTTCTCTCTCCCGCACTTAAGCGAACTTTCACCCTGCTCCACCTCATCTCCTCCCTCATTCTCAGACTATTCTCAGTCCCACTCACCCTCTGGCTTATTCCACGACTGGGGGAAGACTACTCTAATCCTTTTTTAGGTTACTCATCCAAGCGCTCATTTATTCACTGCATCGAAGATTTCTACCGGGGCCCAAGAGCCAAAGAACTTATTTTGTTTATGTCTTTCTCTTCTTCCGCCTCCTTGAACCCCAGTCCGCCTCGGCAGATGGCCACTCACACTGAGCCTGGTTCTGCTGGAGGTTTCTTCCTGTTAAAAGGGAGTTTTCCTCTCCACTGTCTCTACATGCATGCTCAGTGCGAAAGATTGCAGATAGCCAATAAGTCCTCGCAGTCAGCAAAAATATGATAGTGTTACCTGCATAAATAAATTGAATATTTTGTAATTTCAGCTTTTCTATGTGTGAGTCTCTCAGGGTTGAATTTTAAAATTGGACTTAGAAAAAAAGTATTCTTCTGGTTGTTCTTAATGTTCTCAATATCTCTCAGATTTCAAACTTCTAATTAACCTGATATAACAGATATTAAGTCAAATTCTGTGCCGGGTTTTGTGTTAAAGGAACACACACACTCATATATATATAATGTGAATATGTGTATGTTATCTATCCCTACTATTTTAATTTTATTTCTGTGCTTCTTGAATAAAAACTACAAGTCTTTGGTCGTTATTTTGTGAGGAAACACTTTTAAAAGAGATGTTGGCAGAGTTATTGAACTGTGCAGCCATTCATTGATTTGATATTTAACCCACTGCTGATGCTAAGAACATTGTGACAGATAAAGGTGCAGAAATATCAGAGAAGCACTCTGTAAATGTTCTTGGTGAGTTTGCCCTTTTCATATTAGATACGATTCAGCAGCTCCATTCTCAAGGAGCTTGTCAGCGCAGCTTGTTCAGAGCTAATGCTGCATAAATAAATCTAACTGGTAATTGAAAAAAAGGTGATTTCATATTTCTGTCATTTCTGCCTGTTGAAGCACGGTGATTTATTTGTTCCTTTACAGACCAATTATTTTTGCCTCACCAAATTCTACACAATTGTCCTTATTTTAACATAGTTTCGCTCAATAAATTGGCCACTTGCTCTCATTAAAAAGGTATCATGTATTCAGTTCCAGATTACAGCAAATATCATCTCCAATGCACTCTGCAAATAATGAATCCCTTTTCGATCCTAGTTGAGCAATAAATTCAGGTTCAGTTTTTTTTTTTTTTTTTTATTGATTGAAATCTGCTTTGTCTAAGGAAGCCTAGTCATTTTCATTATAGAACTGAGTTTACAACAGCATTTCCTCCTCAGCATCCATCCAGCAAACAGTTGAGCGGATTGAGTGTTATGCTTGTAACATACTGCGTATGACGGATTGTTGTGGAAAGAAGAACTTCTAACAGAAAAAAAAAATCTTTACTTCATCCTTTACTTCTCTCAGGGTTCTATCTTTATTTTGTCTTTTACTCCCTCATCCTTTCCTTGATTCCTCTTGGATGCTTCTATCTACTTCTTCCTTTGGTTTGGTTTTTATTTAAAATCAAGTTCAAAAATACTTTATTAATCCCAAAGTGAAATTAAATGTTGCAGTAACTCATAAGTTATTTCTTTAAATAAATGTTGTAGGTGTTGATAGCTGTAGGCAGGAAGGATCTTCTGTGGAGGTCTGTCTTCCACCGGAGCTGGAGAAAACTTCTTACTGAAGATACTCTGTTGTTGTTTAAAAATCATCCGAAGAGGATGCTCACTGTTTTCCATAATTTTCTTCACATTATAAAGACTTCTTATTTGTGAAATAATCTTGAGGTTCTAGAGGAGTTCCTAGAACAGAGCTGGCCTTCTTTTCCATCCTTGAAAAGGCCCAGTGGCCTAATGGACAAGGCATCAACCTCCAGAGATGGGGATTGTGGGTTGAAGTCTAATCTGGGTCGTACATGTTTAATCTCAGATTTATCTCAGAATACTGTATTTATAAGTGGAGTTATTAAAGGGGAGTGTTGGCATAGTGGTTGAAGTAGTGTGCTTGTTCTCAGAGGTTTCAAATACCTGGTTCAATCCCAGAGCCTGCTCTCTGATTGCTCCCCAGGCGCCACAGTGGCAGCCCACTGCTCCCCAAGGGGATGGGTTAGGATGCAGAAGTGAATTTCTCCATTGTGATATAAATGATGTTCTCTTTTTTTTTTTTTTTTCTGGGTTGTGTTCTGGCTCTCTTCAGTCTTTTCTACCTTGTGACGGTTCTTTTTGTTCTTTATCCCTCTCTTCTCTGTGCCCTTGCTTATCTCCTTGCTTCCTTGTGTCCTATGTCTCCTTCTTTATTCCTTCCCTGCATATATTTATAGCCTTTCCTCCCTTGTTTTTGTATGTGTTCTTTCTTGAGTTGGGAGAATGGGGCCTACTGGTCAGAGTAGAAAGCTTCTACCTTAAGAAGGAAACAAGTTCCTTGGTTTCTAGTCACTGTGTTGCTAAGGGATCCTAGACCCATAATAGTCTGTGGGTGCTAAATAATGGCAGTTTGCCGTTCCCTAATGGGGTGGGGGGGATATCAATGTAATGTACCAATTTCAATAAAATGCTTTAGCGTCCTATTTCTTCTTTCATATCTGTATACATATCTACCAAACATTAATAACCTTTCGTAGGTAGTACTTATAAATAAACCTTAATGAATTATCAAAATTGTAGTAAGAACAAGCCGTATATTTTTACATTAAAGATGCATATAAACAAAGGAAAGCATGTTTAGCGGGGTAAATCCACAGTATATACAAACTTGTACAGGGTATTAAAAAAATCTGAGGGAAAATGCAGGGAGTAATTGAGTTTTTAGTAAGGTCAAATATCCTGAAACCAATAGTAAAGCATTAAGCTTCAGTAGGGGCATTAATAACGGCCTTCAAGTTCATTTGAGTAGTTCTGAAATGTAACCAATAGATGGCAGATTTTACCATATAGTAAAAACGTATTACAGTTTTTGACCACATGAGGTCATCAATGAGCTTTTCTGTTCACAAGACTATGAGCTTTATAATGAAAACAGTGTTCATATTTGTCTAGTTACAAACGTTTCCATCATTAGACTGAACATGAAACCACTTTATTAGAGGCTGTACTTAAAGGCAGTTATAAAAATACAAAATGTTTTGATTACTTAAGTGACGTGGATACAGTTTGTCAATTTAAAAGTGTTTTTTTTTTTTTATCTAATAGTGAGGAGTCAAAGATATTCCCTTTCAGCCCCTTTGAAAAAAAACAAACATTTAAATTAATTGGCTCGTCTATAGTAGGTCAACCAACACTGTGCTGCATTATGATAAGTTTATGTGTTATACTGTATTTTCCCGTGCATAATTTCCTTAAAAAAGGCTGTAAAAGTGATCATGCTAAGTCTGCTTCTTTCCTTTTTTCTCTCCCCCCACTCCAGATAACCAGGTTCTGCAGTTTGGGAAGCTGGTGAGCACATCCAATACCTATGAACCAACAGCACCAGGAAAGCCCAGGAAGTCTGTGACTGTGACCACAGACCAGCCTCTGCTTTGGAGCATGGGCATTTGTATGAGTGGAAAGTGAGAGATTCTTACAAACTGTTCAGGCAGTCTATATACAAAAACTAGTGCTAGAAGTGGGATAAGATCTATTTAAGGAATACAGATTTATGACTGGTCAGAATTTAGACAATCAGCATAAGAACATAAAATTGTAACCCACTGCATGTGCCTTTATTCCCCAACATCTGCTGTTAGGGGATAAATATTTTAACTCCAGCTAAAGTGCCTATTTTTTTCTATATCTAGACTTTTCATATCTGTACTGTTACAATTAATGGTGAAATAAATAAAGCTGCATTAACAATACAGAAGAACCAAAGAACCAGTTTGTGAAAAAAGCCTGTTTTCAATTGTTTTATTTACACAACAAAATATAAATGTTGAGCACAGAAGGTAAAAATGTCTGTTTAGTTCGGCATCACACCAGTCCAATAACACTTCGTACAGGGTCTGTCCAGAGTTTTCTTGATCAGGATTCAACCGCCACTAGAAGAAAAAGATGGAAAAGAATGTTAGCAAATAATAAAGCTTACAGCTTTACTCTGTCATGCATCCATGTTGCCCCTTTATTAAAACTACATTTCAACAAGAATAAAATCTGTATTTTCTTTAGGTTTGGAAACTATTTTAAAAATAAAGAAACCCATTGATTAGAAGGACAAAAACTACATTACCACTGCATTTATACATCAACAGCCCACATTATTATAATAAAACAAGGCTGGAGATCAGTGTGGTGCTTCTGTTACCATTTGTTTGGATTTATAACAACTATGAACACATGCAAATAGATTTTTACATTTTGCAACAAAAAAAAAGATCATTTGCAATAGATTTGTGAACTGTGTGGAAATATATTTTTATGACAACTAAATAAAATTAGTATTGCTGAGGTTCAAGCATCAGTTGCAATGTTAAGCAAATGAATTATGTTTAAGAGTACTCAACATAAGGCAATAGTTTGTGATTAGAACATATTTGGAAAGGAAAGCTTGGATTTAAAATAGTGAAACATGTTTATAATTCATATAATACACATTTTGCCTTGCCAGTTCATTGGTTATCTAAATGGAAATTAAGCTTTTTTGCTTGTTTTACCTACAGATTTTACATTTTTCCACCAACTGAAAGAAAAGATATCCAGCAGTGTTTTTACTTACACAATGATATTGTTGATGGGGATATGGATGAGCTTGACAAAGAAACCAATAAAGCCCATTATGGCAAACCCAATCGCTGTTGCCATGGCGATCTTCTGAAATTCTGAAGGAAAAAAAAAGGGAAAAAATTAAAAAGGAAACGAGCAATAGTATTGAACTTTAGTGCCGTTTATATTCAGAGCAAGTAAACACAACAACTTAAAGCAAAAAGAAGAACAAACGGAGGGTAATCCTACCTTTTCGGTCAGGTTTTGTGCACCTTTTCACAAGCCTTATGGAATCTTTGACGAACTGCCGACTGGGCTCCACGAATTGCATGACCTGATCCATGTTTGGGCTGCGGACAGAAATCAGACAAATCACAAGCAGCATTAGCAAATGCTAGAGCGCTGACGTAGACCTCAATACCTCAATATTGTATTGCTTTATACTCTTCACATTTCTTCATTCAATAGTCAAAAACATACCACTATAGTGACGAATGTGATATTTTAAATTAGGATATATGAATGCGTATTACGAACCTATAATAAAAACCAACCCCCTACTATCATAAGACAAGCTAACGTCGTCGTAGCATTCCGTTTAAAGTTAGAAATACGCGATCGAAATACGTCTAAGGGCTAGAGCTCTTGAGTATTTTACGATTTTAATAAAAGAAAAAGATTAGGATTGATAGAATAACCGACATCTTACCTGTTTCCGTCCTGTTCTTTCTCAGAAGACAGAGAAGTGATGGCCACGTAGCTTTAAAGCAGCTAGAAGGAAAAAATTGAGCTGACGTAGACTTGAACAGCGCATGCGTGTGAGGTGTAATTTGTTATTTAGTTTGCACAAATGTTTGTCTACATCGCCCCCTAAAGGCTAGGAGGTTTCCTCCAGCATAAATGGGAAGGGGAATTTTCTCAATTAAAAACAGCGTTGAATAAATTTCTTAGGCCTTTAAGTACAGGTGATTTACGATTAATGATGCTTTAATTTATTTCTAGTTCACAAACTTAATCTAACTGTAAAAATATGTGTTTCTTTACAGGTATATTCTTTTCACCCTAACACACAAATTAAATTCTTATTGACATAATACATGAAAAGTATTCACCAAAAAAATACAGCGTATTACTATGAAAGCACAAAGATGAAAAAGACCTAATATGCTGTATGCATATTATTTATTACTTATTTATTTTGACCTGTACTAACTTCTTTTTTCTCCTCCATCTACCTTCAATGTTAGAATTTCTGATTAAACTCTAGAAGTTCTCTAAATCCAGTCTTCTTATTTTGGTTTTCTTTATGCAAATTATTTTCTCTAAAATGCCCCCCAGCTGAAATTTTTTACTGTTAAGCCTGAAACACTGAGTTTTAGGCACTTTTTTTTCAATTTCTAAGTCATTTTTAGTTAGATTTTTTTATATCAACTTGTGCATATATGTATGTATAGATTCCGCCATCCAGCCATCCATTTTCCAACACGCTTATCCCTGCTGGGGTGGTGAGGGGTGCTGGTGCTTATCTCCAGCTGTTTTTTTGAGAAGTCAATTAACCTAACAGTCATGTTTTTGGACTGTGGAAGGAAGCTGGAGTACCTGGAGAGAACCCATGCATGCTCAGGGAGAACATGCAAACTCCATGCAAAAAAGCCCCAGGCCAGGAACCAAACCCGGAACCTTCTTACTGCAAGGCAGCAGTGCTACCGATTGCGACACTGTGCTGCCCCTTATGCATTCATTGCAAGAATCTGATGGGAAATTGCATTTTGTTAACTTTTTTAAGGAGTTCCTTCTACCAGACTTTGTAGATGTTAATGGTTGTAGGTTGGAAGAATCTGTCTTACAGCAGGTCTGGAGAAGCCTCGACTAAAGACTGTTGTTCAACAGTCGGATGAAGAGGATGCTCAGGGTTTTCCATATTTTTTTTTTTATGGTGTAAAGAAATTTTTTTTTTAAATCATTCCCAGAGGTTCTAGCAAAGTTCCAAGAACATTTAGCATTTGTGCTTATTATAGAAGTGCATATTAGAAGGCTATTTTACAATTTATTTCAATTCATTTGTGTAAATAATTCTATAGAAGTATTTTACTGATACTCTGCCTCAAAAAGAAATGTATCTCTTAAAACACATTTTAAAAAATGCCACAATATTCTTTTATTATTTAAAAATACCCTTTTTTCAGAATCCTTTGCCACTACTTTATAAAAAAAAATACATTTATATATTCTTAATTGCTTTGTCAAATATGCTGTATGTACATATACCAGCACTGTTGAAAAAGGGTCATGTTTCAAATACTGTGACCACATTCCTTGTTACTCATAGAACTCTGCTTCTAATGCCCCCTCATGTGATTTAGATTAAGATTAGAGTTTTTTTGTTCTGGTATTTTACTTTAAAGACCCATGTGAGTCAGCAGCAGGATTCCAGGGTTTCATTTCATTATTGTTACACTAGAAAATAACCAACAATAAGGACACAGATTTAAGCCATCAATCTGGGTGGTATTAAGTCTATAAAGAGCCTCAGATCTCTAAATGCTTTTGTGAAGCTGTGTTATTGTCATTCATGCAATTCAATGCAGAACAGTCAGTATAAGCAAAAAGAATATGCAAATAAATATTGCAGAAAAAAACATGCACAACTCTGCAATTTGCTGCTTTAAAAAGTTTATTATTTACAAGATGCCCTGCTGTTTTATAGCATGTTTCACATCACTCTGAAAGATCACATGTAGGTATGTTTGATCTTTATTGTGTTGCAACCCATCACCTCAGTCTAGCCATTTCACAGATTTTATTTTTCCTTCATATACTGTATATTAGAGAAAAAAGGCATTTGAAGAGTGTTTGCAGAGTGTATGACTCTAACGATGCAATAAGCAGTTACAAAAAACACACAGGGATCTGACTTTTGTTGATCAATAAATGTAGAAAGAGTTTTTAGGAAAAGGAAAGATAAAACAAAAGCAAGATTTTTAAAATGTTCTCTTTTCACTCAGGGTAACAACTTATCCAGAGCTGTTCTTTGTCTTCCAAGTGTTGAGATCCCTTAGAATTAAGACTACTGTTGTAAACATCTGTTGCTTCACTAGTGTAACAATATATTATAAGTAACCTTTTACATTGCAGTCGTTTTCCTCTAATCGCCATACTAAAGTATGAAATCTCCTTTGAAAGCTAATATTTCCAAACATGTAGCACCGTAGGCGGCACAATATAGGAGTCGGATAATGAACTTGTAAAATTCAAAGCAATAAAATGTACAAACTGGTTAGCTTAATCTCATTAAAAGAACCCTTTTTGAACAAGATAGACGATATATAAATACTTTCTACATCAATTTATCTGTAATTCCTAAAAGCTTTTCCATTCAAATAAACATAATACAGTAGACTATATGCTGTTAAATTTCAACATATGATTTTTTTCTATATAAAATAAAGTAGAATTTGAAGCTGTCTTCCTTGCTTTTCACTGAAATTCACTCACTAAATCCATCATTTGTACAAAACGGGCCTAATATTGGATAAAAGTGCATAACAGTGCTTTAAAAAAAAAACAAGAAACACACAGCTTTTAGTTAATTTGCTGCTTTTCACTCCCAGGTGATGTCGAGCATGTTGCAGCTCATCTCCCACAGCCTCTGGGCCAAGTCGTCATCAGCAGCAGCCCTTGAGCAACGCGCAGGTGCACAGTCACTGAATTCAAACAGTGGCAGAAAGTAATTAGTAGATATTTCTCTGTTCTCTCTGATAATTTTAAAATAAAAAACAGAAAAATTTAACGTCTTGTTGCATGAATGTAGATGTTTAAGAGTTACTGTACTTGTTGGCTGAAACCTACCTGAAATAGGTTCCACTCAGGCTCTCCAGGCCTGGTTCCACAGCGCAAAAGATAGTGGTTTGAGCTCCCTCCACTGTTGTCTTGGTAAAGATCCTAAAGATCTTCACTGCTATTTGTATGCATTGGTGCTGGTGCCGCCACAGGTCGGACTGGACCACACCAGGGTGCAGAGAAAAAACACTGACACCAGTTCCTGCAGTGGGAAAAAAGAGGTGGCTACACATTCAGAGTTTCAAAAGTCTTCATACCCTTTGAACTTCTGTCCATCTTTTCACATTAATTTAAATAATTTATAGTAATGGTATCCTAGAAAAACACAAAGTATTGTGCACAGAAATGGAAGGAACAGGGTATATGTTTCCAACAAAAACTGAAAAGTGTGTTTTCTGATGTCAAAACTTAATGTTTTGCCCACTTTGGATGGGGGAACAGCACCTGTTCACATTAATTTAAAGCCGTGATTTGAGTTTCAATACGGGCTTCTAAAGAAAAAACACAAACATTTGAAAGCCGGAATTTTAAAAAGGAGTTTAAAATATAAATTTTATATTTTAACTAACAGAAAAAGGATGCATACATCACAACGTAGAAGCTCATTTCAGATCCCCGTTTGTTCATTTAAAGCTTGTAAATTCCAGCTCACCTTGTAGCCGCTTGGCAAGAGAGCGTGCAAACAGGACATTAGCCAGTTTGCTTTGCCCATAAGCCTTCATAGCATCATAACTCCTTTCACTGTTAATGTCATCGAGTCGTAGCCCAGTCCAAGTGTGGGCCACCGAGGCCACAATGACGATGCGTGCAGGAGCTGAACGTTTGATGAGGTCAAGCAGCAAGAAGGTCAAGAGAACGTGACCTTAGGTGGGGTCAGAAAATAAAATAATTAGGCAGGCAGTAATTGTTCTAGAGGTTAATTTTCAAAACAATGCTATGATCTTCCTTGTTGTATATGAGTGATCCAGACTACCTAAAGGTCTCAGACAAATACAGCAAGTATTTCTGATTGCTGTCGAACTTTAATCCTTTCTGTTTTTTAAGCCACAGAGTTTAAATATTTATCAGAAAGGCTCTTTAATGTTGATCTTCATTTAGGGGTTATTCCGCCTTAAGTACCGTCTCTGTCTCTCTGCATGTGTCTGAGCGTCCATATGTGTGTGGGCAACTGTGCCTGTTCACACTGACAGCTTGTGACAAAAATAATGCACAAACAATAAACATCATCTGGGACAAAGAAACAGACCAAAAACTGACAGCATAAAAAATACGAATATTTTCAGGCTGATTTCTTTGATATTTGTGCTGCTATCAAGATGGACATCCTCCTCTTTTTATTCTTTCTAACTATTCTTGAGTACAGAAATAAATTCACTTAAGTGCAATACTAACCAATCAGTTTTTCTGTAGATTTTTTGGATTTTAACAAAATTCAGGAAAAAAAGAAATATAGATAGAGCACCAAACGTTAGTATTACTCACCCAGATGATTGACTCCCAACTGCATTTCAAAGCCATCGACTGTCTTAGAATAAGGGCACATCATAATGCCTGCATTGTTTATCAGGATATTCACTTGCTGCTCTTCTGGAAAACATTAGACATGTTTATGTTAATCTAATGGAAAGCAGATATTTACCATCTGACTTTAAAATTAACCAAATGTTTCCTTTTTTAGGCCCGTTTAGATTATCAAAATTGTTCTGATAAAATTAGATTTAGTACTTGAAGAAAATAGCAAATGTTAATTTAATATACAGTGGGAAGTTGAAAAGCCTTAGAACACTAACTGTGATGCACATGGATGACAGCATCATGTTGTTTAGCTGTTGGAGGGTCTGATTCATTTACTCCTTTTCTAATAGAAGGAATGGACACAAACTCAGCAAACTAGTATGAGCACCTAAGTCATGATCGCAGTCATCAAGTTTAAAAGCATTTCTTTCAGATATAAAGAAATTCATGCAAACAGACACCAAAGAATCAAAACCACCCTGCCTCATTGAAACCTTTACTAAATACGTAGAAATAATTGAGATAATGATAGAAGACCTAAATTGGGAAGGTTTTATTATGATTTATTGTCAGAATGAGGTAAAAAAATTTCTAAACAACTGTGCTTACTCCTAAAATCTGTTCTTCTCCCGAATCTCTTTCTTGCTCTAAAATAACTGATGGATTTCCAATACAGTGATTGTTTTTATTTATTGTAAAACAGGTCTGTGTTAATCTATCTTCCACATCTGCCAGGAGTTAAACTGAAGCTAAAGTGAAGGGGAGACATCCATGCATCCACTGCATGTTATCAGCCTAACAGCGAATGGAAATTTAGTACTTAGTGAACATCGATCACAAAGGAAACATATACTAGTAGGAACACAAATGGACCACTGATGTAAACCAGAGCAAATAATAATAATGATAATTGAACTCACCTTGGAGAAATTTATCCCTGCATTTAACCCATCCCATGGGGGAATCAGTGGGCTGCCATTGTGCAGTGCCCAGGGAGCAGTGTGGGGTTAAGGGTATTGCTCAGGGACCCAGAGTGGCAGTCTGTGGGAGTGGGTCTCGAACTCATAACCTCAGGATTCCAAGATCTATGCCCTAACCACTAGGCTGCCACACCCTACAAAATAGTGGCAAAATACAACCACTTAACCATCTGTGAAAATTCGTTAACTAACCTTACCTACCCTTACCAGATAATCCTTTCCACCAAAGATCTTCTCTAAAAACCTGTTTGCTGAAGCAATCCATTTATAGGCTTCATGTGTTTTTGTATTTAATGTCACCTGCCTACCTTTGTTTATGAGCTGAGCGAACGCTCTGATGGACTTTTTATCAGACAGATCCAGTTTCCTGATAATGATGTTCTCATTTCCTGTGTCCTCCAAAATGTCGGTACGTGCATCCTCCGCCCTCTCCACGTCTCTGCATGCCATAATGATGCGTGCACCTTTAAAACAAGGTCCAGGAAAATGGATAAAAGATGTAGATCTGTTCTATTAGTGACAGACCAACTTCATCTCAGCTGTTCCGCTGAGGCATAACTGCAGCAGTAAATTAACCCAGAGGGCATGCCTCCCTCATAATTTTACTGCCTCTTACTTTTACTCTTCAAATAACACGTAAAAATAATTATATCAGCTACATTACATACTTTCAAATTTAAATCAGTATCATCTTTTCTGAAGATTTTATACTGATTTAATTAAAAAAGGAGTAAAAGCAGAGAAAGCTAAAGAGTAATGAAGTCCTTAAAAGTCTTTGTGCACATTTGATCACTCCTAATGATTTCCAAGCCCTCATTCAAAAGCCAATTTAGCTAACTGCTCCACAGTGCATGAACACAGAACTATCTCAGCTATGTCGCTTTGCTTCTCACACAAATTATGAGGTATTCTTCTTAATGAGCTCCGGAAAGGGCTTTTGAGGACAGCATTCTCATTTTTTCTCTCTCCCACACACTAGTTTGGCTGCATCACCATAAAACTAGCCAGGTATAGGAAGACGAGAAGCCCCCACACTGCATTACAAAAGTCCTCAAACAATAAAAACCACCACATATTTTATATAGCTGCTCAACGCTGCAATTAAGAAAGTAGGGAGCCATTAATCACTTGGAATGTAGCATCTGTGTCCCATTAATGTGTCTTTGTTCACGTCAGGCTGCTCCCACGTGGGAATGCTCAGTTGTTCTCCTTTTTTTGAGTTAATTCAATCAATCATATCATCCAAAAGTGTTAAGCTCATTAATCACTCTATATTTAAATTAATCAATTCGCAATCCCAGCTCTTATTTGAGTTAATCGAGAATATAGAGCACTTTGTCAACATGTCGTATTAGCACAATGACTGAAACCAAGATGAGTTAAAGTGTCGTGATTTGGTCAGATTTCCCTCGGTGCCTTGGGATGCATCCGCCCCAAGGTAGCGCTGCCTGTTATGAATCTGTGCAAACCTAATCATCTTGTCATCCTGTCATTACATAATCCCATTTACTGATAGATGAAGCCATCATCTGATACTGAATTCTCCAAAAGCAAGAAGAAAAAGGAGGAGGTCATTATTCTGTCATCTCTTCTTTCCACTCTTGTTTTTCGCCCACAGACCTCTGCATTCATTCGATTTTTCACACAGCAAAAATAATAATATATTTTTTTTCCAGGTCTACATTATGACATAAAAAGAAAATAATTCTCACTTGCCCTTTCATTTACAGAATGAAGTTGTTCTCTCGAATGCATGGTGGTAATTTTCAAAAAGCAGCAGGGGCATGCTTCATGCTGAGCCCTGAGGCGAACAAACAGACTTAATCATCTATGCACAACCAGTTTTCATATTACACTGGGTCTGCATATGTGTGTGTGTGGGTGTGCATGGCTGCACCCTTCAAACTCTCTCTTTTGTTGGCTAAGGAGGGTATCAGACCCTCACAATGCTCCCTCTGTCCCACTGACGCCTCATCTGACTTGCATCGCTGCCATCTGTCTTTTAACATCATTACTTCCATCCAGGAATGTCATCATTTTATTTTGTTTTATTTTTATTTTGTTTAAGGTATGCTGGGTTCACAAACCCTCTGAATATCTCCACCATTATATATTTAATTAAGTTGGACTAAGACAGATTAGGTGTGATTAACATTTAAGATTAGCACCAATCATCAAGCAGCGAAAGTGCTTAAATCCTCACAGCAGTGTGGAATGTTGAATGGAAAATACAATGTGAAAGTTAAAAACAATGAAAAGAGTGAGACAGAGAACCAAAACTGGACTGTACCTCTTTTTGCAAGATCTCTGGCTGTTTCCTTGCCGATGCCAGTGTTGGCTCCAGTGATGATCACTGTTTTCCCATCTAATCTCTCCTCAGAAGACCAGTGGTTACAGCATGCGCTCCTGGTTTAAAGTCAATTCAGGAAAAACACTTTAAACGTATCCAGATTCTACTCTTAGTGAGTTCTTGTCTAATTAAGTATGTAAGCAGACAAATTAAACACAAACAATTACAGTTTAAATGTCTGTACTGGTATGCCACTCTCTACTTTTTTTTGTAAACACTGGATTCTTGTAAAACTAATTTTTACCTAGGCACATGCACTAAATGAAATCATTTAGATTTTTGGTCCAAGCAGTTAGTCAGATAACAATCCTAAGAGCATTTCTGGAGGCAGTTTAATCTTCTTACAATTTCCAGTGATCATTAGATCCAGCCTATTAATATTTTCAATGGTTAAAATAGTTTCACTCCTACCTGCAGTTCATTATTCCTCCAAAGCAGTGGATTTTCACCTTAGAGGCGATGGTGTAACTTCAGTAATAACCGAAAAGGCGTCCCCTTTAGTCTCCACAACACAGTTCAGCACTGGCTTTCAGGTTGTCATCTCTACAAAGCCTGCTGCATGCATTTCGCATTCCCCGGCTGGGCCAATCAGAAGCAAGCTGACGCATGATTGATTCACAAGTTACAGCCTGAGAACAGACTGCTTTCCTGTTGGCTCCTGCTTGCCTGCCTCATACACTCTCAATAGGGACCAAGAGTTAAGGCAAACCTCATCTTGTTTTCACCTGATTAATTGGTCACAATTCAGCCCTTTATGAAGTAAAATTAGAGGTAAACTGCAGCTAATTTGATAGTATAATATTTAATCTAATAAATCATATTATACAGTATAGTTTAGTTTGATCCAGATTCTTTTAGCCAAAAGAGCTGGATACAAACCCTAAAGATTCACTTCACTTGCAACATAACACAAAAATAACTCAATAAATCAATTTCAAAGGAACTCAAATTAAAGTGATATGTTAAAACACTGTAAAGCAATTAATTAAGAGATTAAAAGCTTCCTAAGATTAAAGAGAATAATAAAAATATGATTAGATTTCCTTAACATTTCCCCCTAAAGCTTTGAAACCTAATTCAGCAAATAATTTATCACTTGGAAAAAAGAAACATTAATTGTATGTTTTTGACATATTAATTAAATGTTAATTACGGGTGACATAATGAATAGTAAGCTAAGCTTAATAATTGTTAATTGGTTTAAAAGGTTTGGCCTATAACGAAGTCAGATGTAATGCATTACATTAGCAAAGACTTGCGACCTGACTCTAAAGGTAATACCAATAAGTGATTTGATTCGGATTTAAGCATATTTACTTAAAATGACTCTATGCTCTCATTAAAGTAAGACATTTATTTTTGTAAGAAATCTTTAAAAAAATAAAAAACAGATAAATACTAATCCACACAATTAGTTTTTCAGAGATGGCTTCTTATGAGTTGTTAATGACTTGAAATGTAAAGAATGTGACTAGGACTTGTTATTCTTGATGAATGGCTTGAAACTGACTTGTGACTTACCAAGAATTAGCCTGATCCCATCTTTGTAAATGAATAAACTTTAGATGCTAAACTGAATACAGTGATGTGCTCATCAGTTAGGGTCACTATTTCTGATCATTTTAAACTGACCAAAGCTATTTTTTAAAAGAGGAACGAGAATACAGCAAATCATGACAACATTTAAACTGTCTCTGGGGATGACCAAAATATTGACTTTTTTAGGGTAACACTCATTTCCTACCAAAGACAACATATTTTATTTTTCTCAAGGTGTAGAGTATGTTGAGTATGTGATGAGTGGCTTTCCAACCACAGGTCGATGAGACACAGTCAAGATCTTTTTATAAACCCATATATTTGTAATTTAGGACTATGCATCTCCTCTTGCTTTGAACTTTACCACATTGCCTTTACTTTAGAGTAAATAAGAGAATTACCTGAAGAGTCAAGCTCTAACTGCAGGTGTTATGAAGCTTAAGCGAAAATTCAACCCTGAAGGTTTAATCAGCCTCATTAAAGCTTCAGCCAATCAACGATGGGCCGCACCTTCTACAAAGCCAATCATTCTCAAGACGTTCTTCATAGGATGAAGGTCCAGCTTCCCCATTCAGTGCATCAGCTGAATTTTTCACTCCTAGACTATTCTTAGACTTTCATCCTCCAGCTTACAGTACTCCACCACCAATGGATGGGCCTCAGAGGGAAAATTACTCCTTATCATCTTCCAAAGTTATTCATCCACACTCATGTCGACTTACAGCGTCATGTCTTCTGCCGGGGTCTGAGCGCCAAATAATGTATTTCATTCATGTCAGTAAATCTTTCTAATTGCTTCTTTTCTCTGTGTGAGTCTCTCCAGGTTGAAATCATGTTACATGTTTCTTTTTCTGCAGCCTTATTTCTATTTTGTTTGTTTTTGGATGCAAGATGGCATATGAAGAGGCTGCAGCTTTAAACTCCTCTTTGCAAGCCAACAGGTGTTTGGGCAAAATTGTAAGATTTTGACTAATTTGCATTAAATATAATCAAGAAATCTGAATATAAAGGAATATTTGATGGGTTAAAAGTGTTCACAGTGTTTTAATAGATCTCTCTAAATAACATTTTTATTGATAAATATATGAATGAGAATTTCAGTTTTTTGGTATTTTGTCATTAAGAAATATATTGTATGCTATCAATCACAGCAGGCAAAGGGAAACTATCCATTAAAATGTTGAAAGTTGAAGTAGGACGAAAGTAAAGTAAAGTCTGCAAAACATGCCAAAAACACAAGTGCACAAGAGGGGTAGCTTAATAATCCTCCCATTTTAATGGTGGTCGGTATAATTCATAATGTTTAATGGAACCTTAACATTTTGTGCATAAAATGAAAAGGGGATCTTTAGAGTGAGAACATTGCTGCACAGCATGAAGGCACGCTATTTATCTCCAGCGGATGCCCAGCAGGCGGCAGCTCACAGCCCACAGCTTCAAAGCTGTGCCATCATCCTCACCTGCCCTGCAGGGGTCTGCTCTGGAACAGTTCCTGGAACAAAAAAAGAAAAGATGAAGTAGATAAACAAACAAAGGTGAATTAATAACCTTGTTTGCCACAGTTTTTTGGTTTGTTTTCTAGGGACTTTTTAATTGTTTATCTTTTTTTTATGTCTCTCTATATATTTCTGCTGTGCTCCTGTTTATCTCACAAACAGTCATATAGGCCTATTACAATATTTAAAAACAAACAAAAAATAAATAAATAACACTGACCTCTTAAGTATTGGCTATGCTTTTTGTAAAAAAATAATTATTTCAAATTTCTAGAAAAAACAACTTCCTGGTGACAATTTGGATTTTTAATTGCAAGTTTATAGCTGCCTGTCTCACTTGTAGAATCCACCGGTGAGCATTTCATTCTCTGGAGTAATGATGCAGTAGATGGTGGTGGAGGCTCCCTCTGCTGGTGTCATTATCAAGAAACTGAAAATCTTAGCTATGTCCACAAGAGGGCGCCAAATGTGCCTTGTAATCTCAGTGTTTACAATTCCAGGGTCCACAGAAAAGGCCATCACACCAAGTGCTGGAGAGGGAAAATTGAGAATAACATAGAGATTCTTCCAAAATTCTACCATTATTATAAATATAAACCCTTTATAGCAGGAAATGGAAGTTTAATCCTTATTAAACGTATGAAGAACCTCTTGAGTTCTGCTTATCCAGCTTTTTGTGTTACTGTAAAGCAGTCTTTTCATAAAAATGCCTGTTTGCTCAGTTTCTTGCTTAAAGCGATTGTGGTTGAGGCATGAGACTATCACGCTGGCAGCAGAAGCAGACTTTTAATTCCTCCATGCAGAAGGACGGACACTCAGTCTAAGACGGACTGTCAGTCTCTATGCCCCTGAGTGTTTTTCTTCCACACATCCATATCCACACACAAACACACATAATACCCTCAGTCCTTTTGGCCAGCTCTCTGGTAAACAGCACATTAGCCAGCTTGCTCTGAGCATAGGCCCTGACAGGGTGATAATCTTTATCCCCATTCAGGTCATCAAACTGGATCTTGCCCATGGCATGAACTGTGGAGGACACGTTGATGACCCGAGATGGGACCGAGTGCTTCAGCAAGTCCAGCAGCAGGAAGGTCAAGAAGAAATGACCTAAGGAGGAACAAATGGAGAAAAAATGGAGTGAGAGATTAAGTTTTTTTGCACAACAGAGCCTAAGAATAAAAAGAAAAGAGCCCTACTTCATACTTTTGCTGCATAACTAAAGTAAAAATTTCATTCAATTTGTATTCCCTACCCAAGTGATTGACACCAAACTGCATCTCATATCCATCCACTGTCTTTGCATAAGGACAGATAGCCACACCTGCATTGTTTATAAGGTAGTTTAGTGTCTTCTCAGCTGAAAAACAGAATAGGTTTTTTTTTTACAATTCTTTTTCATATATATATATATATAAAACTTTAATCTGTTTCACCCACTGTTGTAGATAGTCTCAGCAAACAGGCAAATGGATTTTGTGTCAGCCAGATCTAGCTGCCTGACAACCACCTTGGCTCCATTCACCTCCCGCATGATGTCAGACGCAGCCTGCTCTCCTTTCGCCGTGTCTCGGCAAGCCAAAACCACTCGGGCACCTGCAGAAGATAGATTAAGTCTTCTGAACAGTGAAATTCTTTTTGCCTGTACACGTAATATCTCTCTGGTTCTTCTCACCTCTGGCAGCCAGGTCCTTAGCTGTTTCTTTGCCTATTCCAGTGTTTGCCCCTGTTACTATGGCTGTCTTCCCCTCCAGACGCACATCTGATGACCATTTGGGATTGAAAAGAGACCTGAGGAATCAAATATCACATTTAAGGTCTCTATATATATCATCTGATTCCCTATAAACAAGATTTCACAAAAAAAAAAATCTAATAAAAAAGTCAGAAAGGAATATATATAAGGAATATTTATATGTATGTATATATATGGATATGGATAGAAAAAAAAGGTTATAATAGATAGACCAGTTTGATTTTTATGGATTCAGCCACCTAGAAGGTTCAAGGAAAGTAAATATTATTTTCCATCTAAAACATGTGTTCAGTAGTCTTGCTGCAAATACTTATACTATTAAAAAAAGACTGCTATTAGAAGTTACAGAAGTTTCTTACCTGATAGTTTGCATCGTTTTGCGGCTTTCGGGAAGAAGACAGGCAAACGTTCTTCTAAAATGAAAATGGCACTATCATTTGTAGAGGTTTGTTCCAGGGCTCAGGTTCAGCGATCTGGTAGAAAGAGTGAACAAGAATTAGGGAAAAATATGTTTCCCTTCAGAAGGTTTACAGCCTTAATGGGACGTTACTATTTAATACAAATATCTTTCTGTTTGAATGCAGTCAGTGTAACTAATGGATTAAGATGGAATCTGTAATTGGGACTCTGATGAGCAGCCACATGACAAGCGATACTGTGCAGCAACTCAAGGAAATAAACTGAAAGAGATCTTTTAATTTAATTCCTGCATGCTACATCTAATCAATTACTGAGGCAGCTAACTAACTATCAGATGGCTGACTTTTCTTCTAAAGTTTGAGAAAAGTTTTTACTGAGCAGAATTCAGTTACTTCCTTTACATTTTATCTGAAACAGCTATTGATACTTAAAGCTTAACACTTAAATTGAAGTAGTTAGAGACTATATAAACCTTTGCTGTCATCTGAAAGGGAGTCAATGAAATTTAAAACCTGTTTTCACAGGTGGGACCACTGTAATTTCAGCATTTTATTAGTGCAGGCTTTTTGGTGCTTTCCACAGCTCTAAATCTATCACCTGTATTGAATATTCTAGGTAGGCTCTTATCCCGTTTGCTCATTGGGCTGACACCAACAGCTCAGGGTAAGATTACGAGAGTTGAAACCAGAAGAGCAGCAAAGACAGGGATTCCCCTTCTGTGTGCAGTCCTCAATACCGTTAAAATGTTAAAAAGAAAATATTCTGTAGTTAAGTCAGAGTCCAAAGAGGAGCTGTAAGAGCGTCACTTAAACCTTCTCACATTTTGTCCCAAACTTCACTGTATCTTATTAGAATTTTATAACATAGATAAAGTAGAGCATAATTCACAAGTGAAGAAAAATAATTAATGTGCCATTAAAATGTTTTAAAGGTAATTGAGGCAAGTGCCTTCAGATTTATTCTGAATTTGAATGAGCAGGACAGATTGAACGTCAGCCTGTGAGTAATTTAATTTTGGAATAAAAACCTGTAAATGCATAATTCTTCTTTTCTTCAGGTATGGAGATTACTGGAAAAAACATAATCATGGAGATCAAAGAATGAAGCAGACATGTCAGGGATAAAGTTATGGAAATGTTTATGGCAGGTTGGAGAATTAGGGAATTCTACAAACTCTGAATTTGTTTAAGTGGTGATTAAAACTGGTTTATGTGTCTTTTTGTAAACAGGAGCACTGATGTGCTTTTCTTATATTTACTTGTGCACAAAAGTTAAAGAAAAAACTGTTTGTGGTATCATTTGTAAGGATCTGTGTCTAAAACACATTACAAACACATGTTCACGCCCTATAGCTGTTTAGCAATTTTTTTCCACTTTTCCCATCTTAACTAGAAATTACCACTAGGGGGTAGAATAAAGTAAGTTGCTGTACAGTTTTATTTCTTATTTAAAGCTTGGGGGATCATCTTTTGACTGTAAAGGCAAGCTCTGTGGCTGGCCAACCATCTCTCATGTAAACCATGTGAAAGCTAGTCATAACTTCCTGTTTTCTCCAACAACCATAAAAATAAGCAGGGATGAGATGCACACTCGCACACAAACACACACGCATTTATAAACATACCCCTGCTGACCCAAACCAGGCCTAAATGAGCTTTGCCAGCTCCTCTCATGTGGTCTGCCTTTGACGCTAGCTGGTCTGACTGCTTGAGCAGTTTCTCCTCACAGCTGCTCGCCATCCCCTGGCTTGATGAAAGGCTGCCTGTCTGTCAGCGTTGGGACAAACACAAAAGGGACTTTGCCACATATATAATTAGAATTGCTTCATAGGGATTATAGATCATCAGGAGGAGGACTCTTTCATTGTAATTTGTTCATCCTAAAATAGGAAAGTAAACAGAGAGAGACCACAGAATGCAGGATGACTGCCATCTATCAAAGAAAGACAACGATGCAAAAGATATTTGAATTTAAAGCATGTTTAATCAAAAAAGTATTTCATTTATCCATCGCATCAGGGTTGATTGATATGTACAGGATTTGTTAAAAGCTGCATGCTCATGGGGAGGTTGTGATTGATCAGTGTTGGGAACCCAAGCAAGACAAAAGCAAAGCATGCTGTTATTTTCTGTTTTGTTTTTTTTCCTTCAGTTTTTCCAGAAAACAAAAGTAATTTGAGTTGCACAACCAATTGGATGGTTGGCGACAGACAGGATCCCAGTTCAGATACAAGAGATTTGAAACGGCAAAAGACATAAAGGTTGTTCTTCTAGCTTGTTTTTAGCACAAGTTTTAAGAAAATGTCCTCTTTTTTTGTTTGTTTAAATGTATTTATCAGATGTGTTGTTTTTATCAGATGGCAGAACAACAGAAGGTACTTTCATAGAAGATTCATTCAACTTTCATTTGTCTTTAAATAGTTTCCAAAGAAAACTGAGCCGAAAGCATTCATACTCTGATTTAGATTCAAAATAAATATCAATCACCCAATAACTTTGTTTCTGATTGGAAATGAGACAAACATCTTTCAGCAGTTGAGAAAACATTAAGAAAGGTTCAGATCATCACTTTCAAAAGATATCCAACAGCATTTATTTATTTGTTTTTTTTTTTTCTTAAAATGGATCGTCATAAGTAATTTAACCTAGTTTTTATATGAAAAAAATGAGATTGCAGCAATGAAATTCAGTTTGTATGCCTCTTCTAGTATTAGATGGATATATTTTGAAACATGAGCTCAAAGTCTGTAAAACTAAAAGCATCTACAGTCATTATATTATTCTTAAGCGCCATCCATAGATTATATTTCAGATTTTATTCAGGACTCTGGCTAGAATAGCCTAAAACTTAAAAATAGCTTAATACCAGAAAAAAACATTTTGGTCAGTGTAAAATAATGCTTAAAACCTTAACCTGCCAGAGGAATAGATAATTAGCATAACTATATCTACCACCTATGGTCCAAAAGGGGACAAATACAGTTTGGAAACAGGTAAATAACACTAAGCATCTTTTGTAAACACAAAAATTCTAAATGTAAGCAACCGTCTGCTGATATAACATATGGCACATGAATATGAAAAGGTTTGGATTCGCTATTAAATGTCTATGCATTTTGGTGTATTCTAAGTACATATCAAATCCTAAATCCAAATAATTAATATTTATGATCAGAATATTTAGCTGTAACTCAAAAAATGTCTTTCCCTGTAAAGAAACAAAAAGATCTTCCAGTCTATGCAGGTGTTAATGATGAAACCATACAGTTTTTCAGTATAGGGCCACATTGAATATTGAAATGTATAAAAGATACATTAAATAATCTTTAAATAAAGAGCAACAGGATTGACTAAATTTGTTTCATAACAGCCAAAATTGTTTTCTGTTTTTAAAAAAAAGCATGAATAACTGGCCTTTTCAGGGGCCACTAACCTTTACGTTTATGATGGCTCTGATTTTGCCTGCTCTCAGTTGCACCACATGATCAAACCCATCCCCACCAAAAATCAAACGAAGAAAAACTCATACTTCCTTTGCAAACAGATAATGCTTCTTCTGAATATATACAATCATCTTTCACCTCTAAAATGTAGGTTAAAAAAAAAAAAAAACATTAAGAATTTACAAAAAACATTTGGATTTTCTTCATTCAAATTTGCAAAAGAACACAAACCAGTAATAAAATAGCTTATCAAATGCATAGCATTCTTCTCTTAAACATGTATTGCACATCCGGTGCAATAAGGATACAATAAACAACATCTTTGTACAGATTAAAAAAAGCTTCATAACAGATCTTAAAATGTTTTCATGTCGATTAAGTAGCTTCAGTAAGCTTGACTCAGTGAAATGCTTTAGATTTATCATTGTTCAGATACTATGGCTTTTACTATGGCTAAAAGAGTAAAGTTTCAACCATAAAATAAGAAAAACATGAAAATTATTTCCACATGGTGGATGTTTTGTTATGTAAGGAAAGTCTTAAATCATCCAAATGTCAAACTTAGTGAAAAGTCTACAAACGTGGGAATGGAGGATGTAATGTGAGAAATTAGTTATGTATTAACTATTAGTGTCAAGATCCCACTAAAATTTCCATGCAACAAAGAACTCAAAAAATAAAAAGATTCCAACTAAGAAGGCCTGGATATAATATAAGAAATGAAGCATGTAGTATGATTTAAAAAACAATATCAATTAATTTATTTTATCAAATAATAAAACTGTAGAGATGATCACTGTTTGGAAAGCAGCTCTTCATAGTTCACTTTCCCACTATCATTTCTTGTACTGGCAGTGTCTGTTCTCGCAAGGTGTTATGGGAAACGGAGTCCCCTGGAGACCTCAGGCAGCTGTGGAAAAACTGGGCTGTCTCGTTGGCCTCTTCCTGAACGGGGCTCCCGAAGGCGCCGTCCGATCCAACCTCGTCACCGTTCTGAGAGGTCTGGCTCACATAGACGACGATGACATCACCGTTGACGTTCATCACCTGACCGCTGGAGATGAAGGTGGTGTTGCGGCTGCCAGAAACAAGACCTGAACAGAAAATATTAAAAAAAAAACAGTGAGGAGCAAATAAGATGATTGGTTCAATAACAAAACCAAAAACAATTGTGTGAAGTGCTGAAAAAATAGGAATGCTGTGGTTTTATGTAAAATTTTAAACTACTTTCACAACACAAGCCAGACGTTTTTAAGGCAAGGTTGTGACAAAGCGGTTGAGAACACCATTTGTCTCAGTTTATACATTTGTTATTTTTTTTGTTTGCTTAATTTAACTATCCTCATTCTGTAGTTTGCATTCATAAACAAACCTGGGGTAGTATATGAATGCAACTACAGAATAAAGAGATGCTTAAATCAAGCAAACAAGAAAAATAACAAATGTATAAACTGAGACAAATGGTGTTCTCACCCACTTTATCACAAAGGTAAAGAAATGAACCGTTAGTTGCTAATCTTTGGTGACTAAGACACCGAGTCGAGTGGCAAAATGGGTTTAATGACATTGCAAGATGGCCGCAAAGTTCATGTCTATAGATGACTGAGTCATTTCCCTCCAGCCACTCTTTAAAGTCCACAGCATAAATTCCATACACGAACCTCTGTGATTAGGATTTATCTATGATAGGATTTATTTCAAAGGATTAATGTTGCTGCCATTATGATCAATGTCAATTATTAGATAACCAAACGCTGTTTCCCAAGTCATATTTAACCACATTAAGCTCCTGCTTCCCATTTCATCCCACCTACTGTCTGACTTTCTAGGCCGTGACTCACTAGTAGGACCTCATCTGTTCCAACCCACTCAGGCAAAAATCACAGCAAATATCAGGAAGCACATTTTTAGTGGGTATGTTCACACCCATGTATGCTAAACATAAAGGTGCACCTGGATCTATAAAAGTTAAGACGACAAACACTGTAGCTCCCTCTCTCTGTGTCCCGGCCCTTTCCTGGAATACCGGTCTGAGAAAAATGTGTCATTCAACCACAGCTTTCAAAACAAAGCTCGATGGAATGTCACTGGTTTCTTATGATTTATCCTTTCCTAATTCTGCTTATTTTTTGTGTTCTTTTTATTGTTTTTGTTATATATTTTTTTCTTTGCAGGGTTAGCTCTAAACTGAAGCAAAACATCAGAAAATAAACAGAGTCTTTCTCTCAGAAGCGGCTGGATGGCTTCTCCGGACCCCGGCTTTCTGCTCATCAAACGGCTATTAGACATTTCAGGTGTCCCGGTACAAACCCCTGCCTTCCCCTTAACCTTTAAATAGCAGACGCGGGAAGTGGTATTTAAATAGCTGTCATTACTGCATGATGGAAACTCATTTCAGGTCAGCAACCATGTAATTAAAGCGCCGAGTCATCAGTGAGAGTCAAAAAAAAAAAAAAAGAGAGATGTGTTTGTGTGTGTTGGGAGGGTAAGATTATAAAAGTATTACTCAAGCTGTGCACATCTTGCTTCAATTAAAGCTGTGGTCACTTTGCGCAACCCTATGGAACTCTGGGTAAACAGGAGTTTTTGTACTGCAGATCCACACAGACACACACTCACAGACCGACTAAACTGTGTTTGTTCCAATGTGGTTCTGGTGGTTCTCAAACGCATCAAACGCACACATATCTTTTCCCTGCTCTCTGTGTGGTCCCCCACCAATCAGAGTCCGACTATCAGTGCTGGCTTTAATAAAACATGGTTCTTGGAAAAAGCCAGAACTCTTATTGTTATTCTGACACCAAACCGCTGTTTTAAGCTCACTGTAGAATGCTTAAAACAGCGTTAAGCCTGAGCTGACCAGTGAACCTTTCTACTTTAAGTCGCAGGGTATGAAAACATTTCCCTGAATACATACCCGTCAATAACAAACATGTCTGGTTCAGGTGTAATAATCGTCTTTAAAAGAACTTTTTAACGTTTCTATATTACATTTATTTGTATATTTGAAGGCTACTTTAACCCATCCCTGCAAGTTTTGCTCATTTAAACTGAAGATTTTATTAATAACTTTTTACAAACTGTTCTTATTTAGGTTAAGGAAGCTAATAATCCCAATGTTTGTATGTTTTTTTTTCTCACCTATGCAGCAGTTTATTTAGTTTCCATTAAGAAAAAAATGCATATTCTATATATTATACTGTTGTAAATACATAGATATATTTTAACACTCTCCAGATCCTAAAATAAGCAACAACTTAAGCGTCAAGGGAGAACTAAGTGTCCAGCAATAAATTCCATTCATCTTGACTTGAGCTCTGCTGCATCATGGGTAGTGTAGTTTCCCCCCTACAGTGTATTAAAACAATTCTGACTGAAACCCTCAGCCAGAACTAAAACAGATGGATCTAATAATTATACCATCACTGAATTGTTTTGAGAAGAGTAGAAGGAAATAATTTAAATGCCTGGAAGGGAAAATCTCTTTGGTATTTAAGACTTCCAAAGGCCTGATGTGAAAATTAATAGATTTAAGAGTTTTTATTACCCCATAAAAACCACACAAAACAACATTTCTATAAACTGTACCCCAGTGAGACTTGGATTACAAAGAACGCTGCAGAGAAAAAAACTGAATGGATTTGGAAAAGACAACTTTTGACCCTCATGAACTGTAATAAACCAATCATAAAAGCACTGTGTGTTTTTGTTAAATTATAAGTAAGCATATTCATTATCTTTAATAAGTTGCCAGTAATATGTCCCTTTAAGAATTTATTTAGAAATAAATAAATTCAAATCCCTTTATTGTCCCACAAAGGGGAAATCTGCATTTTAACCCATTGCCTTTGGGAGCAGTGGGCTGCCATTGTGTGGCGCCCGGGGAGCATTGTGGGGTTAAAAGTTTGCTCAGGTACCCAGAGTGCAGGCTGTGAGGATCGAACTACAGTAGGTACTTGCAACCTTCTCAGAGCACAAGTGTGCTGCTCTAACCCACTAGGTTCAGACTCTCCTAATTAAATCATCATTTATACTTTTAAATAAATGATACGATATGATAACTGCAAAGAATTGCATGAATGCAACAAGTGGTTGGATATTAACGTTCACAGGCTGCATATGGACAGTTTATTTAGACAATCGGATGGACTGCAGCTTTGAGTTAGACCTGAGGTGTATGCTTAATGGTTGAGATACGTACAGAAAGAGGAGAACGCACTGAAAAATGTTTTTGCAAAAGAGCACAGACCAGTAATAAAATAACTTACCAAATGCATAGCATTCTTCTCTTAAACATGTATTGTGCAGGTGTAGTTAAATGTGTTACAACATGATTTACTTCCTAATAATTTTTTTTAACATGTTAAAATCTGTCTTACTTTTGATACACATCTTTAGTAAACGGTCCTTCAATAAAAATATTCTCTGCCGTATTCCATACCTGAGGTCGGTGTTGGTTCAGCCAGCTCACTATGGAGGCTCTCCGGCGAGCACTCCAGCTCTGAATCCTCCAGAGACAGCTTGTTCTCTCTGCTATCCCCACAGAAAAAGCCCTGGCCCGGCTCCAGCCTGGAGGCTTGTTGAGACTTATCTAGGTACAGTTCTCCAGTAGACGTGGACATCATCACAGCACTGACCAGGGTCATAGCAGAAGCTTCAATATGTTCAGCTGAGTCAGATTCTGTGCTTGCCAGTCTGTATAATTCGTCCTGTTTTACCAGCGACTTGTCAGAAAGCTTGGAAGTGGACAGCGGCGTCCCCTGAGCCTGGGACAACGGCAGGCAGAGTTCAACATGGGGAATGGATGGAAGAACCAGAGAGGAGGTGTTGGTGAGTGGGGGACAAACTGAGACAAGAGATCTAACACATGTCTCACTCATAGATGAGACTATCTTTTCCTGATTAACCTTTTCTTCTGGTATTTGATTTTCACTTGTGTCCTTTTTTCCATTTTCCTCTCCATCCCTCTTTCCTTCGATACCTCCGCAGGAGCACATTCCCAAAGTCCCAGGAATAACAGCCTGGCTACAGTCCTCGTTCTCTCCTACTTCAAGCGGCTCACGAACCAGACTGAGGCACACACAGGAACCTGCCAAAAGCGGAGAAGCATTAATGACCTCCTCTTCTGACAGTTCTTCTGGTTCTCCGGATCCTTGACTCTCAGTTTCCGTCACTGTCTTCTCCTTTACTTTTTCTGCCATTCCTTCGGTGAAAGGCATAGAGATCCTGACACAGGGAACAGAGGCTGGGAATGTGCACAGAGGGTCGATCTCAGGACTGTGGGAAGCTTGGCAGATGAGTTTAGTCATCTCACATGGTGTGCATTTGGAGCCAGTAACTTCTGGTATTCCTCCTGCTGAAGCTCCACTGCGGTAAAGAGGGGCCAAAGTCTCCTAGAATGAAACAGTGATAGAACCAACACAAGTCTGTTAATTCAATTTATAATCTTGAATGTCAGAATTTGGTGTGATCTTTTTTTCATGCTAGAATCGAACATTTGAAAGTGTTTCATGCATTTACATTAAGGCTATTCTCTAACACTCCTAGACTGAATCCAGTGCAAAAAACATAAATGCATTCAGAGTTCTTCCAGCAGTACAGTCTGCAGTTTGCCACAGGAAAAAGCTACAACGTTCGCACAAATCCAGAACTGCAAAACCTATATGTGACAGAAAAGTAAAGCGGCCCAGTAAAGGTTCAGTCATAAATTCCAATGAGAACCATGGCAAAAACTGAACATGCATGTTTACAGAACCTCTTCAGCCATTCAGACTAAGCTTAAGATATGTTGCAAAAGATTCACCAACAAGTTTACTTCTAGATTTGCAAAGACTTGCAGCTCTAACTGAATTAAAATGTGCTTCTACAAAGCATTCTGCTTTACAATTATGTAACACGCAAAATCCCAGCAAAATGCATTAAAGTGTGTGTTTGCAATGAGAGAAAACCTGAATAAGATTGAATATTACTTACCTGTTGGATCCTGCTCCTCTTTAGATTCTGCACACAAGATCGAAGATTCACTGAAATATAGAATATAGTGTTATTCACATGTTTTTCCTTACATGTTAGTCCTCATACAGTATGTTTTCATATGGATTCACACCACAGTAAAAAAAAAAAAGGGTTAAAGTGGTTTAAGATTAATATTAACCTACCGGAAAGTAACTTCAGTTTGTCCTTGTAGCAGAAAAGCAGCAGAATTAGGAGACACAGAACAGTGATCACTGACAGTAATGCAACTACAAACCAGGAAGGTGCTGGACCTGCAACAAACAAATAGGCTTGCTTTCAAAGTCTTTATCTTATAATTTAGTACAAAAAACATGTCTTCATATTTCTTATAAAGAAACAATATGTGACACCTAATCATTTACTACTGCTCAGTGTCTCACCAGTAATAGGAGGTCCACACTCTGCATCAGTCTGATTGCTGCCTGGCCGTGTCTCACTCTTCCCCTCAGCTTTACAGCTAAGAAAAGAAGATATAATAAAAGATCTTTTAATATTTTAGCTAAAGCTATATTTCAAACTAAGGTTATTATCGTTAACTAAAACAAATGAAAAAAAAAAACTAGAATTAAAAAACCTTTTGTTGACTGAAATAAAATAAAAAGTAGACCAAAAGAACTGTAAACTAACTAAAACTTTAATAATTAAACTAATAAAAACTAATGGAATTTTAAGACAGAGCGTGCTTCGTTTTGTTTTTATCATAATGCATTAATAAAGGCCTAGTTTGTGGTCACGGTTTTTGCTTAGTTTTTTCACTGTAGCTTATTACAACAGCAGATTGCAGAGATGTATCCCTTATCTGGATTTTATTTTGGTTTTTGTTGGTCTTGTCCCCAGTATGTAAGTTGCATCACATAAAATACTAAAACTTTAACTGAAGTTAATAAAATCCAACTGAAACTAAACATTTTCAATGAATACAAACTAAAATAAACTAGGTAACAACTACAAATAACAAATTAAAGCTAAAACAGAACTGAAAATCAAAAGTCAAATCTAAATCAAAATAAAAACTAGTAGAAATTTCAAATTGATCTAAACCCTGTTTCTCAAACTTTGTAATAGATTTATTACATTTTCAAATATGCATAATACATTTGACAAATAAGATTTCAGTCATGTAAATATATATAAAAAGGCATCTGGAGCATAGTTTCTATACATATAAGTCTACAGGGGTACTGTGATCATTTTTCAAGATTAGATGTAGAAAATGTCACATAGAGGGGAAAAGGTCTACATTAAACTTCTTCAGTGAAATATGTTAGAAACCTTAGATTTTTCAACAAATGGAACACCTGATACCTTTTATTATGTACTTTTCTCTTCTAAGAAACAAAGATAACATCAAAAAGAAGTAATGTTCTACAAAATAAATACAGAAGACAAAAAGAACTGAAGCCAAAATACAGGAATGATTTCTGCCATCAAGAGCTTGGGGTGACAATTGCTGCGATGGGCAAGAAAATGCGTGGCCTGTTACTATTAAAGCCTCTCTATCATCCTTCCTTCCCCAAATCTCCCTCTCTTCTTACTTCTCATCCCTCACTTTTTTACCAAACAAGTTGGAAATGACTCCACTTTCTGATCTGCAAGCTGCAAGCGTTAAAATTTGGCAGAATCCAAATTTAATCCCATTTATTATGACAAGAGGTCCATAACAATATGGTACCAGGAACTATTTATCATATTCACATGGTTCACACAAACAGTTATATCTAAAATGTTATCCTCGTGGCAGCCAGTTTACTGTTTAACCGATCTAACAGAACCTTGCAAACAAGATTATTGTCACGAGAATTCTAAATGTACAGACCCCCCAAAATACATCTTGCTGGAAGCCAGCAGATGTGTCAGTAATGCAGTAAGGCCTCATTACTGAAAAGTTTCAGGGTGATGAAATGCACTGTTCACTTCCTGTTTGGATTAACCGAGTGTGCAGCTGTTCAGAGGATCTCCATCTGAAGTTAAGTTATTTTCTCTGTGATATCTCTGTATCTAAGTAACTCTAACTGACTACTTTAAAACATAGCACCTTCTGCTGCACTTTTCTACTGAGCACTTGTCAGTTTCACACGGTTTTATTTCTGATAGCAAGGAGTAGCTAGCCTAGGCTAGCGCTAGCTTAGCATTGCTATGGCTTCTCTCTCTCCCTCCCTTGACTCTTTTCCAACTCTTCCTTCTTCCTCTCCTCTCTCCTGCTCTCTGTGTCAGATGTTCAGTTATTCCTCTGCCTCCTTTAGTGATAATGGGATGTGTAATAAGTGTAGTATTTTTGTAGCTTTGGAGGCGAGGGTGTCAGAGTTAGAATCCAGGCTTCAGGCTGTTGAACATCCAGGAGTTAAAGTAGGCCCCCCACGTAGCTGTCCTCCAAAAGTGCCTGAGCAGCCAGGCGATTGGGTAACTGTACGCAGAAAGCGTAGTCGTGGATCTCTGCCCACTGGTCACCACCAACGCGTTCACGTTTCTAACCGGTTTTCCCCACTCAGTGACACACCCACTGAGAAGCCCACTCTGGTGATTGGCAGCTCCATAGTCAGAAACGTGGCATTAGAGACACCAGGGACCATAGTCAAATGTTTGCCGGGGGCCAGAACGGGCGACATCAAATCCTACCTGAAACTACTGGCTAAGGATAAGGTTAAATACAGTAAGATTGTTATTCACGCTGGTGGTAATGACACCCGGTTACGCCGATCGGAGGTCACTAAAATTAGTGTTGCTTCGGTGTGTAAGTTTGCCAAAAAAATGTCGGACTCCGTAATTTTCTCTGGTCCCCTCCCTGATCTGACCAGTGATGACATGTTTAGCCGCATGTCGTCATTCAACCGCTGGTTGTCTAGGTGGTGTCCTGAAAACAACGTGGGCTACATTAATAATTGGCAATCCTTTTGGGGAAAGCCTGGTCTGATTCGGAGAGACGGCATCCATCCCACTTTGGATGGTGCAGCTCTTCTTTCTAGGAATCTGGCCACATTTATTAGTCCTCCAAAACCCTGACCACCCAGGGTGCAGACCAGGAAGCAGAGTTGTAGTTTAACACACATCTCTGCAGCTTCTCTACTGTTACCCACTCTTTACTCCATCCAGACAGTGTCTTGCCCACGACCAAAATCTAATAAATTAGCAAAGATTCCCAAAGGAGTAAATCATGATAATCTAATTAAAATCAAAATAACTCCAATTGGGGAAAAAGTTAAAACAATTAAATGCGGTCTGTTTAACATAAGATCGCTTTCCTCTAAAAGTCTACTAGTTAATGACTTGATTTGTGATAATCACATTGACTTGTTTTGCCTTACAGAAACCTGGCTGCAGCAAGAGGATTATGTGAGCATAAATGAGGCAACTCCTTCAAGCTATTTAAATTTTCACATCCCCAGAAGTTCTGGGCGAGGAGGAGGAGTAGCAACAATCTTCCAGTCTGACTTACTGATTACTCCCAAAACAATTAATACCTACAACTCTTTTGAACATTTAACCCTTAATTTCCCTGATCCAAATTTCAAGGCAAGAAAACCTCTTCTTTTTGTAACTTTGTATCGTCCACCAGGTCCTTACTCTGAATTTTTAGATGAGTTTTCAGAGTTCCTTTCCGATTTGGTATTAAATACTGACAGGGTCATCATAGTGGGAGATTTTAACATCCATGCTGACATTGAAGGCGATAGCTTAAGAGCAGCCTTTAATGCTATCTTAGACACTGTTGGCTTTGTTCAAAATGTGAATAGTCCCACGCATTCTCATCTTCATACTTTGGATCTTGTGCTGACATACGGCATAGAATGTGAAGAAATAACAGTATTTCCTCACAACCCTGTCCTCTCTGACCACTTTCTAATAACCTTCAGGATTACTTTAACAGAGTTCTCCTCCCCCAAAAGAAGGTTCAATTTTAGTAGATCTTTATCAGATAGTGCAGTTAAAAATTTTAAAGAATCTGCTTCACTTTCTCTCTCCTCTGTGTCACTGAGCAGTGCTGCAGAGTGCAAAAGCTTAGCTTATTCCCCTTCACAGGTTGATGATTTTGTTGATGGGGTTGCTAGTTCTCTGCGTATTGCCTTAGACAACGCAGCTCCTTCGAAAATGAAAACCGTTAAAAATAGAAAGCTTGCTCCTTGGTTTAATGCAGAGCTGCGTACTTTGAAGCAAAATGCTAGGAAACTGGAGAGAAAATATCGCTCCACAGGCCTGCGAGAGTCCTTCCTAGTCTGGAAAAATGGTTTACTGCTGTATAAGAGGACCCTTTGTAAAGCAAGAGCAGCATACTTCTCCTCATTAATAGAGGAGAATAAGAATAATCCTAGATTTCTTTTTAATACAGTTGCCAAACTCACCCAGAGCCATAGCTCTGTTGAACCGTCCATTCCACCTGCTCTTAGCAGCAATGATTTTATGGGATTCTTTATAAATAAGATTGATCTTATTAAAAATAAGATCATAAGCACTCCTCTATCCGCGATTGTACCTGAGGTAGTCATGGAATCTGAACCGGGTTTAGACTGCTTTGATCCAGTTGAACTCTCTGAATTAGCAAAATTATTGTCTTCATCTAAGCCTTCAACTTGTATGTTGGATCCAGTTCCAACCAGGTTATTTAAGGAGGTATTCCCTTTGATCTCCTCCTCCATTTTAGATGTGATTAATCTATCTCTGTTACAGGGATATGTACCTAAAGCTTTTAAGGTTGCTGTAATTAAACCTCTGCTTAAGAAACCGTCTCTTGACCCAGATGACTTGGTCAATTATAGACCTATATCCAATCTTCCTTTCTTATCCAAAATTCTTGAGAAAGTAGTTACCAAACAAGTTTGCGATCACTTACACCATAATGAACTTTTTGAAGAGTTTCAGTCTGGCTTTAGAGCTCATCATAGCACTGAAACAGCTCTGGTGAAAGTCACTAATGATATTCTCATGGCCTCAGATAATGGACTTGTATCTGTGCTCGTCCTGTTGGATCTTAGTGCTGCATTTGATACAGTTGACCATAATATTCTTTTAGAAAGACTTGAATATTTTGTTGGAATTAAAGGAACAGCACTAGACTGGTTTAAATCTTATCTATCTGATCGAATTCAGTTTGTTCATGTTAATGATAGATCTTCAACACGCTCAAAGGTTACCTGTGGAGTACCACAGGGATCAGTGCTAGGACCAATTCTCTTTACTTTATACATGCTCCCAATTGGTAGAATTATTAGACAGCATGGGATTAATTTCCACTGTTATGCTGATGATACCCAGCTATATCTGTCTATAAATCCAGATGAAGCTAACCCATTACATAGATTACAGGCATGTCTTGAAGACATAAAAACCTGGATGACTCTTAACTTTCTGCTTCTGAATGCAGATAAAACAGAAGTTATAGTCTTTGGACCAGAGTCTCTGAAAAAGAAACTGATTAGCCAGTCACTTCATTTGGATGGGATTAAACTGATTTCAGATAATAAAGTAAAAAATCTTGGTGTTATTTTTGATCAGGACCTGTCATTTAAATCCCATATCAAAGAGGTTTCTAGAATTTCCTTCTTTCATCTGAGGAACATTGCAAAAATTAGAAATATCCTGTCCAGGGGTGATGCTGAGAAACTAGTCCATGCATTTGTTACTTCAAGGCTGGACTATTGTAATTCTTTACTATCAGGAAGTCCACAAACTGTAGTTAAAAGCCTTCAGCTGATCCAAAATGCTGCAGCCAGGGTTCTGATGAAAATTAAAAAGAGAGATCATATCTCGCCTATCCTGGCTTCTCTTCATTGGCTTCCTGTTAAATCAAGAATAGAATTTAAAATCCTCCTTCTCACATATAAAGCCTTAAATGGCCAAGCACCATCTTATATCAGAGATCTGATTGTTCCTTATGTTCCTAACAGAGCACTTCGCTCTCAATCTGCAGGTTTACTAGTGGTTCCTAGAATTTCTAAAAGTAGAATGGGAGGCAGATCTTTTAGTTATCAGGCTCCTCTCCTGTGGAACCAACTACCAGTTTTAGTCCGTGAGGCAGACACCCTGTCTACTTTTAAGGCTAGGCTTAAAACTTTCCTTTTTGATAAAGCTTATAGTTAGGGTGGCTCAGGTTATCCTGAGCTATCTCTATAGTTATGCTGCTATAGGCTTAGACTTTTGGAGGACATAGGGACCCCCATTTCATCATTCTGCTTCATTCTCTCTCTGTTCTCCTATTCTGCAGAATCTGTTAGTTCAATCTCTAACCTTCTGCTCTCTCTGCTTTTCCTCAGAGTAGCTTTGCCTCGTCTGTTCCTGTTTGGCTGTGACGTCATCCTGGAAAGAAACATCAGCTGTGCTGCTTCCATCAACACCCTTGTTTATAGATGTTGGAGATCGGCCTGTTTTCCAGTGTGGTCCTGTTTCTCTGGCCGTGACTGAGTGGATGTGCTCTCTTCGTCCTCTGGCATGGGAGCTGCCTTGGAGCTCGTCTGCCTGGCTGTGTGTTTCCTGGACGGGGCCGCCTTTTACAGCTGCTTTTTGTATCTCTGTTTCTGTCTCCTTGAACCCCAGTCGGCCTCAGCAGATGGCCGCTCACACTGAGCCTGGTTCTGCTGGAGGTTTCTTCCTGTTAAAAGGGAGTTTTTCCTCTCCACTGTCGCTACAAGCATGCTTAGTGTGGGGGATTGTATTTGAGTCAATGAGTCAATGCAATCAACTGGTTTTCCTTAGATAGAAAACTTTGTATCAATTTGACTGTATGATCTGGTTGAACTGTAAAGTGCCTTGAGATGACATGTGTTGTGAATTTGGCGCTATATAAATAAACTGAACTGAACTGAACTGTTGTCATAGACATCAGTGCATTTCATCACTGTTTTAGCTTACAGAAGCTAAAACTGGCTCCTTGTATTTTTTATTGAAAAATTAGCAAAAGGCAATTTTTGCGTCTTTGGATGGGAACATGTATGTACGCTCCTACCGAATGGATTTGGTAAGAGTTTGATTTATTAGTTAACTTGAAACAAACAATCAATAATCAATAATGTTAAATGTCTCACCTACTACTGCTGCTGTGATGGGCTAAAAAAACTCAACATGGGAGGCAGATAACAAACGAGCTTGAAGAATTATACTGAATGTCCCTCCCTTTTGTGAACAGTTTCTACATGAGGCTTTCCAGATCAACTCAATTTGAATTCTACATTCTTGCCTAATTCTTTCTTATGCCAGACTAACAGAACGGATGTAATGTGGTTGAATTATGCTTCATTGTTTTAATATTAATTATATAGAGCTGTCAGCTATGTTCTCTCTAATGTTCCATGTATCTGGGCTCACCCTGTGTTCACTGAGGACCACTGTGAGCAACATCAGATGTGCACGCTGAGGCCACACACCAATATTAAACTTGTTCTAAACCCAGGATCATAACTAGTTACATTGTTTATTAAAATAATAACAGATTACTGCAGCTATTTCTATTAGTTCACTATTAATTTAGTGATTTGCTTAAAGTTAAAAAAACACAAACTTGTTGTTCATGAGGTGTGTAGTAATGCTATATGTAAGAGACCTGCCCTGATAGAAAGGACCGTTCAGACATAACTTTTTGTTCATGTTAAAACATTAACATTTTTTTTAAATATTTTTTATTTTTTCTATTTCTTATTTTAACATTAACATTTTGCACAATATTATGTACTGTAGCTTGTAAAACTGTATAAATTCCTGTAACTGTCTGTAGATTTTCAATGTTATGGAAGCCTAGACTGCTAAACAATTTTGGCTGCCACCATATATTCTTATATTTATGCAGAGCAATGTTTGATGCACTGAATAACTTAATAAAGACATTTGCTGAACACTGAAGTTTTATTAAATATATTAATTAATTACTTTTTATTATAAAACAAGATTTGATAGTGATATTTGAAACTTGGATTGAAATTGTGTGCAAGAACAGCTGATTTATTTAATACAACAGGTTTGGACATCCAGCCTCCAGCAGATTGGGGTCATTTGTCACAGTGGTCATAAAGACAAGATGCTATGAGAGCCAAAAACGACACAATAATAGGATGAATGTATTTCCCATTTATTTCCTTTTTAACATATTTGATTTACTATGATAAGAAAAAATAAGAGTTCTCCATTTTTTTTATATTATGTCATGGAATTTGGGGAAAAAAGATTGTTATTTCTCATATTTATATTTTTTGGTTTTAAGTTGAGAGACGAATGATACAAGGATTTAAAACGATACAGAAAAGAATGTTATTGATCTAACTGATTTACAGTTTATGGGTTTTATTTTATGTGCTGCATAGATTGTCTTGTGAGTTGAGAATGAGTGAGAAGTGTGCAGCTTAGAGAAAACTGGCTGTAAGTGACTTTTTTCATAGCTTTACTTTTCATAACTTTTATTGTGCTTGCTGAAGGGAAATATGCTAACAATCCTTATAGATAATATATTTTATTCATTTTGCTCTTAGGTTGACTCTACTGCTGATGGGGCGGGTTAAATTACATCTCTAATTAAGGACAAAATTAGAAACAAATTTTTGTTAAATGAATGGTTTTAAGAGGCTTTTGGAGAAAAAAAATTATTTTATTGACATAAAATGATAGTGGGGGAGCAAGACTCTTGGGCAGAGGTAGGTTGCTCCCACCACCACCACCCCTCGACGCCCCCGTTGCCTCCCTGCACATTTACCCTCAAATTTCAGAAACAATATATATCATAAGTTAGTCTGGTTGCATAAAAAAGGTTCTGCTCACAAAGCAAACAAAGAGAAAATATCCTAGATTCTAAGCTTGAATCTGAAACACCTGGATACATCTCTAATATAGATCTGGAGAGGACTTGATCAACATTTATCTTATGGGATAAGAGAACAACACAAGTGCATTTAACCACCATTTTTCCTTACTTTGTCCACTTTTTGCATTCTTCCTTATCCTTCTCAACAGAGTAGAAGCCCTTCTTGCATTCAACACAGATCTTCCTTCCATTTTTTGAAGCTGAATAAGGAAGAAAATAGGCACAAACACCCTTAACAGCGATGTTCAATCATCCATACTAGTTTGACATGCATGAATGTTTTTTTTTCTGTTAGGCTGTCTCACCAGTATCTTCCTCAAGTCCATAACCAGGACCGCAGGTCGGAATCATCTCACAGAACTCGCAGTTGATAAGAGAACACTGAAAACCAGGTCGGCATAGACATTGCTCCTCCCTCGTCAAGTCTTCACTCTGCTCATTTCTTCTCATAAATCCCTTACCTAGGGCGTAATGAACAAGTTAGTAAAGACAGAGGATTTCCCTATTTGGAGAAAAGCTGCAGGTACTGACCTGTATCACAGAACTTTTTTTTGATGCAGTTACTGCTCCCCGTCCAGCCAGGCTGATAGGTACCATGGCTGCAGTTAGTACATAGAGTGGCCCGGGATTCATTGCAGGAAGAAAGCACACGCTGACCTACAAAAAAGGCAATCAGAGAGATAGAGAAACGTAAAACAACAAGTACATGACTACAGTAGGCACTTAAAAAGTGCAAGAGGAAAAGCAGACAGACATGCGTCAAATCCACAAATTTAGATCCTCTTTCCTCTTCTTAAGAAGTAGCTACTTTTAGCATCAAAATCCAACTATAACCTGTATGTGACTGGTTTTGGGAACAATTGTTGGGGCTATTTCCAGCCAAATAGTATACTTTTAAACATCCTTCCTCTTTTGAAATGACTTTGGAAATAAAAGAAGCATTTTTTTTTTTACTTCCTGTTGATTCCATTGAGAAAAGCAGACAGAGTATTCTCAGCATGCTTGTGTTTTACTTCCACATGCATGTGTGTGCGTGTGCACGTGCTTATTGTTACCTGGTGGACACTTTTTACAGCACGTGGAGCCATTTACGTAGTAATTGTCCTTGCAAGAGTCTGATTTTGAGAGTCCGTCCTGAAAAAAAAGATAAGATTAGCTCACTGCACTTGGAAAGGGAGGTTTGTGTTTGCAAACCTGCTCCACTTTTATTTCAATTTTGTAATATGAAAAACATTGTAAGAGATAGCTCTGGGAGGATTGTTGAAATATTTCACCCTCAAAAGAAAATCTGATCAGAACAAATTTTAACCTCTTAAAAAGCAAATAAAGGTCTAATCACACACTGATAAATCTGCTAAAGTGCACTGCTTAGTCTAAAACTTACATACAGTACACACACCCTCGCGTCTTACTCTGTGGTTTGCAAACTCCTAACCACACTGCTGAATTAGAGAATCTGGCTGTTATGACAGAGGTGAAGCCAAAGCCACAAACTCTATATATATAAAGGTGGACAAACAAGCCAGAGGCCTGATTGCTCTTTGAACTGCGGCCAACTGTCTTCAGGTTCGCCTTCCGCACTTTTTTATTTATATTTCCCCTTAAAAAAGCAGGTATTTGTCCTGTGGTTTGCACTGTAAATAAATGCTGTACAGAGCTTTCACTTTGCCCACAGGTAACATAAAGAGATACTTCTTCAAGTTGTCTGTTCTGTCTACAGCTTTGTTGACATTACATTGCAGTGACGGTAGAGGATGGTTGATAAGGATACCAATCTTCCGACTCTGTAAATAGGTATTTTTAGGCGGGAATCATATACTAACCACTAAAAGATTTTAATTTTCCTAAAGAATAACATTTTTTTTACTCTTTTTTTTGATAGATCAATCAAACCATTATCATTTCTATCCATTATTTTCTCCTGGCAGTGTTCTTCAGTCATGCAACGAAACATTAGAGTACCTTTAATTCAATTCAATTTAATTCAGTTTATTTATATAGCGTTTTAAAGTTCAACTAGATCATACAGCCAAATTAATTATTAATTAAAGTTTAAATTAATTAAAGTTTAGAGTAGATAATGGCAGGAAAATGTATTCTTCTTTCCCTACCTTTTTTTTATTTTGTCACGCAAAAATGTTTCAAGCCATCTAATAAATTCTAATATCCGTCAAATATAACCTAAGTAAATAAAGATGCAGATTTGAAATGGTAATTATGTTTATTAAGTGGTTTAAGATCATAACACAGCAGTTTGATTAAACGTATTGTTTATGCCGCTTCAAAACTTTAATTTCTTCAGTCATTAAGGCTTCAATGTTATGGTTTCTTTTAGATTCATCATTCTGAAGTAAACAATATGAACCAATTTCCTATTATTTTCTTCCAGGGTTTTCATGTTAAAAACAGAATATATGGCTGCCTTAATTATTAAAAGTTGTTTAGGTGCAAAATTCCCAAACCATTACAACACCACCACCATGTGTGGACAATCTAAAGCTTCTATTATCTTAAAACCTGGTTAAGGAAGGTTCTCTTGCAGAGCCATAATACATATTTTTATACAGAGATAATTTTTTATGTGCTTAACATTAAAAAACAATCACAGTGTCTGACAATCAGTCGATATTCTTACGATAATATAAAAACTTTGCATTGTCAACCAATTGTTCTCACCACATCTCTTCGTTGAGCATTGTTTAGATGTCTGCCTGTGCAGCCTCAGACGGCAGCTCAACAACAGCATGTTTTAACTACCTCCTCTCAGACACACACACAGCAGCCAGCCTTTGTTTTATATCCTAACCAAAAGGATAATGATGCACGGCACAAAATAGCTGACACCACAGGGCTAATAAGGACCATGTGCTGCAGCAAACTGAACTGTTCTATCTATACATACATCCATCCATCCAACATCCATCCATCCAACATCCATCCATCCAACATCCATCCTTCCTTCCTTCCTTCCTTCCTTCCTTCCTTCCTTCCTTCCTTCCTTCCTTCCTTCCTTCCTTCCTTCCTTCCTTCCTTCCTTCCTTCCTTCCTTCCTTCCTTCCATCCATGGTCCTTCCTTCCTTCCTTCCTTCCTTCCTTCCATCCATCCATCCATCCATCCATCCATCCATCCATCCATCCATCCATCCATCCATCCATCCATGGTCCTTCCTTCCTTCCTTCCTTCCTTCCTTCCTTCCTTCCTTCCTTCCTTCCTTCCTTCCTTCCTTCCTTCCTTCCTTCCTTCCTTCCTTCCATCCATGGTCCTTCCTTCCTTCCTTCCTTCCTTCCTTCCATCCATCCATCCATCCATCCATCCATCCATCCATCCATCCATCCATCCATCCATCCATCCATCCATCCATCCATCATCTTGTTCACAATGCAAAGGAAGCGAGATTGTGGGAACATTGTTTTTGTTAGTTCCTTATGTAAATACGGGGTCTCAGTTATGTGTGGTAATTCTTTTTGACTAGCTAAATATATATATGTAAAAGAAAAACAGCTGATCCACCCTATATGATTATAGGTTGCCATAATGGTGAAAATGGAATCTCTGACCACAAAGCTAACTTTATTTGTAGTGCATGCTCAAATCTATCATTACAAATGCATACTTTTCTAAAAAAAAAAAAAAAATATGGGAAGAGTGCAAGGGGAAAATAGTCAAAAGGAGGGAGAGGGTAATCCTACATAAAGTGTGTGTAGGGGGGAAAAAAGAGGCATTCAGAGTTCCTTCTCCACTGTCACTTTTTGTAAAAAAAAACATGTCCCTCATATTTTTCCAGACTAGTTTGTTTATCTGATGAAACATCTTTCACCACTAGTGTGATCTCTGAAAACACAGTTGTGACTAAGGGTGCTATTCATTTACCTCTGGAGGACGGGAGAATTTGCATAACGGTCGTAGCAGCTTACGAGGCCTGGAGCCAGGAGACGCACGCTTTGACTTTTTAGGACTCTGTGTGTAATACTGATCTGAGATAAGGCGCCATAAAGGCATTATTGCTCAACAGCTGAATCCAAGTGTAGTGATTAGACCTATGATTAAACTGCATTTCAAACCAATAATGTGGGTATTATTAAGCAAAACAACCATTTATAAACTAAAAGTAGAGAAAGAATAAAATGAGAAAATAATTAATCACAGAAAAAAAAGCAATTCATAAAGTACAAAGAAAACTTAAGCAACAGACCAAAAAACACACCAGTTCCAAAGACTCTCTAATCCTCCCTAAAGCTTTTGTTTTAAAAATGACAATAGTTCATTCTAGGCATGCCAAGAACACATAAAATTCTTTCCTTACAAAAAGCTTCCACTGTCATTGCTAATCTTCCTTCATGCTGTCCATTTAAATGGAAAAGACAATGCTCCAGTTCCCTTCCATCATTTCAAATTTGCAGATGCAGGTTAAAGGCAACACTGATCGTCTCAGGATGTCTTAGACATGGATCTAAATACTCTAATTGAAGTGGACGGACAAATGCACCGGTAACAGGTTGAATAGTCAGAAAAAAGTTTGTGTGAAAATGGTTCATGGTTCAATCAGTCAGCAAAGAAAAGGTGACACTTTGCTCTGATGTGCCTCAAGAGAGAAGCTTGGCAGACAGACTAGCAGATTACTGGTACAAACAGCGGCTTTTTTACAAAAAAAAAAGTGCTTTATCAGCTATTATTGAAGGGAAGCGGGTGAACAATTCCACTAAAATGCAGCAATTCCCTGATTTATTGTTGTTTTTGTTTTTTTTTAATCTAAAACTCAGAACATCTTGAAGTCATTGCCCATTGCCCAATATCTCACAGACAGCTTGAGATGAATTTGGAATGAACTTGGTAGAAGCGGTTGAAAACCTAGGACATGAAGGGGAATTCTAAGGGGATATTGTGAGCCAGTAATGGCAAGACCACTATGAGAACAAACAGGAGCCAAAAGGTTTGCAGTGTCACTTTAAAGCACTGATGGAAAATATTTCTCCCCTTCCCCATTCTGACTCCTTTTCCAGGCATTCCACTTGATGTTTGATGATTTCACAGCTTTTGAAAACCATTTTTTAAATTCTCCTTCTTGTGCCATAACGCTATGAGTCCCTGTATCGGAAAGATGTCAGTGCCAGCTCAGACTTGTTCTCTTTCGACACTTTTTGGAACAGAAGTATTAAATAAAAAAAAGAAAGAAAGAAAGGGCAAGCATCTGTTCCAGTCAGAGCATTTTGAAGTTGCCTTACCGTAAAAAAGGCAGTGATAGACTTATGGTGCCCAGCAGTCCCACCACTACAACCACATCTTACAAACCTCTGCACCTGGACAGTGTTAGTTGCTTGGACTACAAAAAGTGGAAAACATGCTTACCTTTCTTCTTAAAACATTTATTTTATTTTATTTTCTGAAGGAAAACATAAAAAAGTGTTTAAAGTATGGTTAAAAAAAACTCTGGTTTTGCTTTGGTGGGCAGAAATCCATAATGTAACCAACAAACTCTAATCAAAAATAAAGTGAGAGAGAGTGACATCTTATATGCATTTTAGTCTTGATGACCCATCTGGTGAATAAACAACAATATGTTGCCAGAGACGTTTTTTTTTTGTTGTTGTTGTTATATGGTGGGTAGAATAGGAGCAAATCCAAAAGAAATGTTTTAAAGTTGTCTGTGCGTAAACAGTGGGTGGAGGGGTTTTTCATGCAAATAGTTCAATCATTTAATAATGTGGCACAGCAAGTCCAGCATAAACTCTAAGCAGCGCGTATTTTGAAACGATTAAGAAGTTTTAGGTGTGAAATAAAAAACTTATAACCCAGATTCATGATGCGCAAAACGGCGCATTTGCTTAGATGAATGGGCTGGATCCTATTAAACCAACTTTAAAAAGAGAAGTTATTTTACCTGTGCGGAAAGGGTGACGAGAAAACACGTTATCCAGCCGCGGAAAATCCACCTCATCTTCTTAGGTTTGGAGTTGCGTCTGCGTTTTTACGCACAGCCCAGAAATCAGTTCACCCCCAAACCCCCTTCTCCAGGTGAGCTCAATGCAAATCACTTCTTTTTGCTGGTTTAGTCAGAGGCTGGAAAAGATTTGTTTTTGCTCAGACTGTCAGGTCATTCTTGCTCCTTTAATTCCCGTTAAGCAACGGCAGCTCCCGCAGGCCCACTCATCTTCCCTCGGCTTCCATTCACAATGTGTGTGTGAAGAGTGTGCATGCGGGAACTTGTAAAAGCTGCAGGACTAGTGGGAAGGAGCGAAGGAAGGAAACTCCTCCCACTCCAATAAATGTAAATGCAGAGCCTTGCCAAAATATTGCAATGATGCTCTCATCTTTGTTTATGAGGTAAACAGAGGCGGAGTAAGGCAATGGAGACAGGTGGCTAATTTGGGATTTACTGTAGAACCTAAAGAGGTTGCTTCTTTGCCCTTGAATACATTTTTTGAGAGATATTTCATATGCTGCACAAATTGCTTTCTACTTCAGTTTGCATTAAGTTACCGTTTGCTTCCAAGAAGCTGAATTTGGGGTAAAATTATGTGTACCACTTTAGCACAAATTGTCAACAAAAGGTGTTGAGCACTGCTCAATGAGCACTAAATATTCCATACAAAACCAATCCAAGCATTGCAAGTAAATAAAAACATGTTTTTCTTTCAAAACAATTTTATGAGAATTATTTTGCTAAAGCCTCTGTTTTAAATTGAAAATGCTTCAAGTAAAGGAACACCAGGTTACTTTATAATAAAAGCCTCCGAGGAGAATCCAATTAAGCCGGAAAATAAAAGAAACTTTTCTAAGCAAAAGAATGCAAAGAATGACCCTAGTTTGGGTCAAACTAGAAACATTGCTCTCAAGTCCTCCTTTTTTTTTTTTTGCTGAAATTTGAAATGTGTCATTATTATAGCTGAACTTTACTATATAATGGACATGACCGTATTTATGTAAATTAAGTGACCAAGTCAACCATGGAAAGCATGTGTCTGGATGGCAGAGTACTGTGCATCTATTTCTTTATTTGTTTTTACTGTAATATTTTACCTCATATAGTCAGTGATGATCTATATTTAACTGCTTACTGTACTGTCACTTATACATTTCTGAGATGGCCTGTCATTGGATGATAAGCTTTTTTTCCCACATTAAAACTTGGTCTCTGGTAATGAAAGAATTTTATCATTTAAAAAGGTTTAAAAAGCTTTTAGCGGTCTTGCTAATTTCCTTATATAACTGTATGTTAAAGGAGCTGAGCAGCTCCTTTAGTGAAAGACTTTCACCCTGTTTGTAAAAAGGAGAGCTACTGCAGGTCATTCATCCCTGCTGCAAACACACTCTACAATGCGACACTATAACTTGTGCAATATATGATGTGCAATTAACTATTTGATATCCTGTGCAATAACGTGTTTCTCTATATTTGACACCCAGTGCAATAACTATATATATATAAATATAAATATCCATCTATATAAAAACTCATGTAAATGCTCTGTGCAATAATCCTGTATAATGATCCTACAATAAAGGATTAATAATAATAAAAAAGGAAAGCTGTCATATGTGGTTGCACTGTACATACTTTATATATCCCATGCACTTTTTTCTTCCTTCTGCACATTCTTCTTTGACTATTTGAGCTGAACTAGTAAATTTCTCCACTGTGAGATCAATAAAGTCAATCAATTAGTCTGAGATGGAAAAATCCTCAATTTCAAAGATCCCATCATATATTTTATGCAGTATTCTAAAATCCAGATGAATTTATTTCATAGGTTAGGTTTACAGGAACAAAGTTCAGACATTATTTATTTAATTTCTTCATCCCTCTTAGCGACTCTTTATATTTCCAAACTTAGAAAAGTTATCTTCCCTGAATGATGGAACAGACTCTTCATGAACCAGCTTCAGCTTTATGAGTCCATGAATTGCCTTCAGGAAATAACTTAACCGCTCTGTTTACAAGACAGGTGTCCACATGCAAAAGTGTGGGGTGGACACTGGACACTCCCACCCACAAGCCTGAGTGGATTGTTCCCTGGTCACCCATCAAATGACGCAAGATGTTACCATGGTTTACGGAAAAAAACAACACAACCCTGATGCAAAATCCCAAACTAACTGCAAAGCATCTTACATGGTCACATGACAAGTCCTATAATCGATGGTCAGGGGAGCTAAATGATGACCTCACACACACCAGAGCTATAGTAGGCATGTTGCCTCCCAACATGTGTGGTCAGATTTTATTTTGCATTTTAAGCTTGTCATCATGGGATCTGAGAGGAACTGTTCAAAAAATGTTCCTGGAGTGTGGGTTTAAGTTTTTATCATCTCTATGCTGTACAAAGGCATTTTTTATATAGTTAAGAGATTGCCTCCAGGAAATACTGGTGTTGTTCCCTATTCCCAGGAAAAAAAACAGCACTGTTTTTATTTCCTTGTGAATTTGCATGGCTCAGCCCACCTTGGCATGAGAAGAGATGGAAGATTGGAGAAAGTAGGGAACATGATCCTTTCAAGTTGACAGTTATGCAAATCTAAACTCAAACTGTACATTCTTGGACGACTTGGTCGACATTGCACAATGTATTTTTTTTGTATACTGAAAGTCAGGAAATACTACAAAACCAAAACTCTAAAAAAAAGTGATTGGTTTAGATCGTTTTCACAAATATATTGAGGTTTTTGTTTTCTTTTTTATCAGAACCGGTTACCTACATTTACTAATATTTAGTCAAGTTTCCTAATTCTTTTGGAGCTTAGTGGTAAGAAGAAGAACATTGAGAACTGAAATGTTGCCAGTAAAGTTAATGGTCTGTGTTCCAGTAAAGACTTGCTGAAAGAAGCTGTTTTGCGGTAAGTCTTTTTGAGCTTCAGCAGCAGCAATTAAAATTTCACTCTTGGCAATCACAAACCTCAGGCCGAATTCAAGTGTACTGCAAAAAAAGTATATCTAAGGTTAAATCTAAAAGACTGCCTCTGAGAGGTGGTCATAGGCCTTCATTTAAACATAGCTGCAGAATGTGCTCCAGTGTGCAAAAACTGTAGGTCTTTTTGCAAACAACCTGGCTCAAATCTTCTGACTTAGCTCCTGTCCGAAATCTGTAAGCATGAGTATCATGTTGCAAGCAAAACAAGTCAACAATTTATATGGTTCATAAAGTTGGGCTGCTTTAGATTGCCTGTTTCAACAAAGATACAAGCACCCGACCCTTATTTCCACACAAACCAGAGTGGAATAATATTGTTCAGACATAGCCACTATGTTCCGGTGGTTTTCCTATTGCATCTGCAATGCTTCTTCTGTTTCAGGACAGATGGAGCTCATGAGTCATACTCCTACCCAAAGCAAGAAAGATCTGGACACTGGTGCTACAGTGCTGGCTATAAAGTGCATATTTTTACTGGATCAAAACTTGGACAACTTTTGTCCAAAAGACAATAAAAGTTGTCTAAAACACTGCATGTAATCACTTAGAGTGTTGATGATTTTAAACCAAATCTTACAATAAACTGGCAAAAAAGACGTTACAATTTAAGCACCATAAACCATGTTACAATGCGATCCCTTCATCAAACTCCTGCCCAAAGTGTCATTTTGATTGATTCATGCATTTTTTCATATTTTTATCCTCTGAATAGCTGCCTCTCCCTGTCCTGGAAAACCTGAGTGTTGATTTGAGGCAAAAGGCAATAATATCTGTTCAAAATTAAAACAAAGTTGCTCTTTTAGCAACTAATCTCTACAGTGACAGGAAATGCTGCATTTTTAATTCAAAAATTTGTTATTCTGCACTTTTGTAAGGAAGAGCCTAGTTACCAAATGTGCAGTGATACAGCCATGTTTTTGAATGTGTTTTAGAAAAAAGTGAATGTTCTGTAATGCCAAAGCCAATATTTCATTGTATGAGTCTTTTTGGCTCCTTTTTTTCTTTAAATTCTTTTATCATCATTTGCTGAACTGTAATTTCTTACAGCAATCATAAAAATAGCAAAACAAATATCACCTGTAAAACCACCCTCATTTAAAAACTTCTGAGTTCATCTCACAAAACTAAATGTCGGTGTTGATGATAATTTCGGTGCCATCAGAATGATACAACATACCTGTCAAATTTGTGATTTGAAAATATGGAAAATTGTATAACATTCGCTGCAAGCCATCCGGCTATCCCAGTCAAGCTCCAGTATCCAGCATATTTTAAGACATGCATAAGAAATCTAAAATAATCACTTGTCAAACAATTGCAAACTACAAGAAGGTAATCTAATCTACAATACAGGAAATTTACGAGAGACTGATAATAGGGTAGGACAGCCGGAAAGAGCAGTAAAACACTGTGGATCCCTGGTCAAAACGGGAGACTTGACAACTATGTGATGTGATCAAAGTGCATAGATGAGAAAGTCATATTGCGTAATCATGATGTCAACATAATGGTGTTTTCTAAAAGTTTTCTATAGTTATGTAAACTATAGAAAAAAGTTTTGATGACAGGTATTGTACATTTTAAAGTATGCCTTATTGCTGAGATCTTTAATTCATAGTAGCAGCCATTCAAAATTTCCCCACTTTCCTTGATGGGCCCTTGGCTGGTCCCCTACAATTCCTTTTTAAACATCAGTCTTCGTACTAAAATATTCTTTCTGTCATGATTTGTGAATTTTTAAGTGAAGTTTTTAAGATCTAAAGAGAAGCATCATCTCCTGGTCAGACCCTGAAAAAAACAGGAGGCGGCCAGTGGCTGAAAATTGGAGGGGATTTTGCTGGGAGTCGCAGGGAAGTAGGCTGCCATCCCACTGGCATTTGACTGGGAAGGGCCATTATGAATATTTATTTGTTTGAATATATATTTCATTTTCTCCCACACTGTTTCCGTTTGATCACTGCTGCACTTTAAGAAATGGAAATGTCATGAGAGCTGTACAAAACGACAATAAAAGTAGTCTAAGTCCAAACAGGGATCAACCAATACCAACCGATCCACAATAGGTGCTGTATATTGTTTGGGGTGGATTTTGGTGATATTGAGTTTTTTCTCCTCCATTTACAAGATAAGGAAGACAAAATGATAACGAAGGTTAAACAAGTCTAAATTTCAACAAAAACAAATCACTTAGGAGTATTGAAAAAAGTAAACAAAGTGCATACAAAAATAATGGGAACCCAGGGAGGAAGCGGCAATGCATTCATCTTAAGGCATGGCTGCTTAATCCACTAAGGAATCAGTGAACACATCAGCTGGTGGCGGTACAAGACAGATATGCTAATAACATTGAATGTATTGGTCTACCTCAACTTCCAAATATTCTTGTCAACATTACAAATATCCTCTCTTGCAATGCGAGTTGGAAAGAGTGCCTCCTGAGGGATCTGCCATGATGTAATCACACTGCAAACATGGTGGCTTGAAGGGTGGAATGTGGCTTTACACATCTCCCTTAGTGAAAGTCAAGATTCCTAAAATTAGCAAATCAGGACAAATTTATAAAAGATACGTTTAAAATATTAAGAAAATATGTTCGATCATTTGATTTGGAAAGACAGATGTGATGAACTAATGTGTTATTGTGAGCAGACTTTACAGTTGATAACCTTTTAATACATTTTTTATCCACGCGTCCAAAGTAACTGATAATATAAGAAACAGAACAGTGATTATTAATAATCATAGATGTACCAAAGTATTTGCACATTGCTAAGAAAACTGAGAAACAGCTTTTTTCTATGCACAAGTGAAACCATGATGTGTAGACTGAATAAGTGGTTTTAAGAATTTAAACTCTGCTGTTAAAAACGTATCAAAGCGACTAAAATAACAGAAGAAGTAGCATTAAGAATAATGGACCTAATTTCCAGCACATCAATCATAAACTAAGGGCACAGAAAGACATTTAGACTGTTTATTAAAGCTATACTAAAAAGTTTTTTTGTTTTTTTTCCACACACCTCAGTAAAATCCAATTTAAGATATTTCCATGCATCAGGGAATGTTTACATCATTTTAGGACCCATGGAATCAATTCTTTCATTTCCCCTCAGATATGTAAAACCTATGAACCGACACCGGCTGCATTTTCTGTTTACCAAGGCTATATCGAGTTGTTTTGATTGAAAGAAGGAAGAGATTCACCATCGATGCAAATGATACACAGGCATCCTTGTGGACGAATGCATTTCTGAGGACACAACGGCACGCCTAAATGAAGTGTTTGCCCACCTGGTCACTTATCAGTGTGCCTAGTAGAATATTAGCCTTAATATGCAAATTCTGCTCTTTATTACAAAGATAGCTAACTCACACTTTTTGACCACTAAATAAATAAGAGAGGCTTTTTTTTTAATTTTATTTTAAACACAAATCAAGGTAGAGGACTGGACTAAAGAGGGGGCCGAAAGCTCCTACTGAACAGGCCTGCTATGGAGGAAAGGTGTGGGGAGGGGAGTATCCTAGGTTAAATGTTGGGAATGCCCCATAAAATGGACTTTGGTCTTTGGTAAGTGGACAACAGACCACATCAAAACGCTGGATGTGAGACAGTAGGCTTGTTATATATTCTCTTGTCCTTTGAACAGCTTTTATCACCTGCCGACACTTTAAGCTGCAGGGAGCTTGTGTAATATTGTTGCACAGACAAAAGAAACGGTTCAAAGCCATTCACAGAAACTCAGTCAATATTCCAGAAGTACCTTAAAGTACACAACCAATCCATCATTTATTACAGCATGACACAAATTTCAAATATACATCAAGTATCATCCTCCTCAGGTCAGTGTATGATACAGATATCTGCCGTTTCTCTTCGGGCGTCTCCAAAATGGACCTTAAAACCAAATACCAACATTTGGAAAAACAAAAAGTACAATCAGAAACACGGCAACACATAGACAAGATGCAACGGCCAGAGAAGGTATAATTAAGACCAGTGTTTGCTTCAACATTACATCGTCAGAATGAATGAGGGGAAAATAAGTAGTGATAATCATTAGATATAAGAATCTGCAATAAAACAACAAAAAATGCTTTAAGAACAAAAAGAAGTAAAGTGAAGTGCAAATTTCTTTGGAAGTTGGAATAAAGTTGTTTTTTTCCTTCATTAAGACATAAATAAGAAAAATAGGAAGCTGTAAAATACAGACTTTAAACAAATAAAGGCAAGACAAATGTTTATAGTTTCAAGTAGGCAACACTTCTAAGGAGTACAGACACACTGTACAAGTCGTTTCAAACAGATGCACAGCCTTGTAGTTCAAACATTTGCTCAGGCGTATGTTCCCTGGAGCGGAGGACTTCTAAAAGGTCCAATTCAATCCAATTCTGGGAAAGTTTCAAGTCCAGAAATGCCATGGGGGTGTTTTCTTTGTCACCGGTTTGCGTGCATATCGATAGTGTTCAGTTTCTGAAACGTTAACACTCAGAAATGAACCCCTTTCTTGACATTGCTTATGTCACGATGACTTAAGGAGAAAAATTAAAAAAAATTAAACAAAAAAGGGAAAAACTTCACAGGTTTTCACTGCAAAACAAAACACCCCCAACATAATGGAAGTTCTTCTCTCTGCAGCATTATTTTCATGTCTGATCGTATATTTGATTTCATAAAGCAGCTGTGTAGCTAATTTGGACAAAACCAGAGCTTTTTTAAAAATGAAATGCTCCCAAAGACAACAGGAGGCCTGTCAGTTTATAGTGTGGGTTCGTCGCGCATCAGTCAGTTACTTCTTCCTCTGGAAGACGTTGGCCAGCATGGCCCCAGAAGTAGTCAGCTGACCCATCTTGCTCAGGAACTTTGTCTTAGCATCTTCACCCACCAAACTGGATGCGATAGAAATCGATCTAAAAACGAAACGACAAAAAAGGCAAAAATGCTCAAATTTGTATACAATGCATCTTTAAATCATAAGCAGCAAAAATTGATTAAAAAACGTTCCTGCTGTTAAGTGTTACCCTCTACTTGACTTTTTAAAAGAGGAAATGCTGTTTGCCAATTCAAACGCTCCTGATCTTTACTGTCTAACGACCCCTTGAGTTCCTCTTTTGGGTTAAAACTCTGGCTGATGCAGTAGAGGAGTTAACAGCACTTTGCTGAGCTGCTCTATTGCTCAACAGAAGAACAAACATCACATCTTAACGGCAACTCCAAACATGAGCCAAGGAGTTAAGGATGTTGAGTCTTCTATGGTTAGTGGTCAGCATTACCAAACAGCATCTGGTCCAAAAGAGAATAACTTGTAAAATAAACGGTGAGTTTCACAAGTTTTCAGTTTTCCAGGTAAAAAACCATTCCTTTCTTTTTCTTTTTTTTTATTGTGGAATAACGTGCAAGTTTTAGGAAGGAGAAAACTTAAAAACTGATCAAGATCAGGGTTTAATTTTTACACACTTTGCCTTTTGAAAATCCAAAGCTCAATTCCTTGATAAATAAGTAAATGAAAACTAAAGACGTGTTCAGGCTTCCATTTTTGTAACTTATTTTCAATTTAATATCCTTAAAAAAACATTGCACCAATACATCCACCATATAGTTCTTTCTATAAAGAATAAACTGATTAAATGAACAGTATTAATATGTTAGTGAAATTTCTTATATTCTATTAAACATTATCTATTGGGATAAACACCTATTTAGTATAAATAAACGAAAACTTGAAATAAAATGTTGTATAGCTATACTGAAGCCTGGTCTGGAATCGCAAAGCATTCTGGGGGATGTAGGCAGAGAAAACAATTTCAGCTCTTAACCTCTTACAGCCAAGCTAAGCTAGGCTGATGCTAGAGCTGAGCCTTTTTGAGAGGTTAAATTGTCAATTTAAAGAGTTATAATTCATATTTAGCACCTTTCCCCTGGATCCTTATTTAAACAAATAAAAGAAAAAGAAATAAAAAACCTTCTAACCACTAACTATCAACTGGTTTGAAACGCTTACATAATGTGAAGTATTTTACAGCTTTATGGCACAGCCCTTAAGGGAGCATTTAAAAAGTCTACAATTTCACCAAGAAATAACAAGACATGGACAGAAGGATTTCTGTGAATGAAATCTGAGGGGTTTTTTATTTTTATGATTGGGTCAGATAGGAGAAAAGCTGAAAAATCAAAAAATAAAAATTCTAATAATGAAGAATGAAGGTAAAAAATGACACACCAATAGCAGTCACTGCTGAGGAAATTGTTCCCATCAATATCACAGTTAATTACATTGGGATTTATACAGGAATGAGTAACTCTAATTTAATGCTTTTTAATGCTCTTAGAGAAAATTTTAATGCCATCAACAAGAACCCATGACTCTCATATAAACGAGACAAAATCGTTCATAATCTTTACCGTCGAAAGGCTGCAGCTACGTCCCGAATTCCTCGTTTTCCAGCCGCTTTTGTTTAAGTTTGCATTTTCCCATTCTCTAGCTTTTTTCTGGAACCTATGGCTTTACTATCAACCAGAAGCAGTTCCGTGCAAATATATAGCAATATATCTGACGAAATTGTTTTTATAAACTTTTATTTTTATTTTTTCTATAAAACATTCTAAATGCTACAATAATCACATTTAATGAATTCTATTGCCAATTCAGGCCATCATTTTAAAAATAATAATTCAATAACTTTTAATGACCCGCGGAAACCCTGTACATTAATGTGGATTAATATTCAGTCACTCCAATGTTGCTCATTTCTAATATAAGATGCTAATAAAAAGTTTAAAACCTTAACTTTGTAATCATTTTGTCTTCTGAAATACTAAATAAATACCTTTGAAATGCTGATCTATGTTACACTGACTCAACTCTCTGTGCTTCTCAAATGATTTAAAAGAATAATTTTTCTAAGTCTGCACAGAAATGCCGCTTAAGGCTCACTAACACTATTGAATGAATGCATGAGCAGTCTAACATAACATGATAGAATAAAGGTGCGGTTCCATCATGGGTCTTCAGAATCATAGTGATGTGACAACTGATGTGCATTATAGGCCAAAAGGGAGAAAAGTCAATACAAACATCATGTAATAACTTAAAATATCCCATTAAATAAAGAAATTAAAGTCCCAATAAATAATCAAATGTGCCTCTTTAATTAGAAAATGGAATGCATGTTAATACAGAAAACATTGATCCAAAAAATGCATGTAAATATGTCACTTTATGTTCATCTAAACATGCACAGAGTAAATAATAATAAAAAAAATATTAAGGTATTCGCCAAGAGGACGATATGGTGGAGCTCTACAGAATGAGGTGTGCAGAAGAAGAAAAAGATAGTTGAGCTATAATCAGTTTTTTTTATAATAAATGAGAAATTATGCATTTCTTTATTTTCTATCAGATTTATATAAATAAGTCCGAGTGAAAACATGTATTTTCCCAGACATGTCATACCTCTGGCATGATCAGGTGTAAAGTCATCTATCAATTCAACCAACAATTAATTAGAAGGTTTTGGACTAGTTCAGCCACAGTCCAAACATGAATTTATAGATTCTGATGGATTTTACTTGATAATTAAGATGGATATAATAAATAATTTCATCAACCAAGTAAATAAAACTTTTCCCCCCCCAAACATTTACTCATGTGACGGAGACTCACCCTTGTGCATCAGTAATTCCTCTGTTCTCCACCTTTATTTCACACTCCTTGATCATAGAACCTAGAATCACCTGTTTGAACAAGAAACACTTTCAGATGAAATGCAAAAAACCTACTGACATGATTTACACAAACATTACATGCCATCAATTTGATGGATATTAACAGGATGCTCTGAGGTGCTAAACAAAGCCATAAGCCTTGCAAAGCAAACAGGCTGCATCTATTTATTGCATTTAACTTAAAATTAGAACCTTCTATCAGGATCAAACAGACAGTGGATGTGCATAAAGTGACGGCTCAACTGATTATTAGTCACCTTGGGAAAATGCTCACATGACCTGGATAGCGTGAGACTTGGCGACAAAAATAAATGTTTTAGGTGTGTGTCTATGAGTGTTTCTGAGAAAGATGTAAAGAGTCAGACGGTCTGCTTCAGTTTAGTGAGAATAATGAATAAAGGAAAGGAGGCAGCAGCTTGTGAGCATGCTGGTATTCCTAAGTGAATAGATGGTGTTCAGAATCAGTGCGTGATAAGAAAAAAGAAATCCCCTCACACATATGAGCGTGTCTGGGCGTCTCCCTGTGTCTACTAACCTCATGCTCTGGAGACAGTTGCTCCATGTCAGCATGCAGACACCTGAGGCCTGGCAGGAAATGGTTGATCATGACCTCCTCGGAAATGACTGGCCTTATGTTAAGGATCAGAATAAAAACAAACGAAGGTTCCCACACCTTGCTTAACATCGATATTAAAAAAATCTTCATAAATAAGGTCATGTGCAGCAACATTTTCCTCCTTAAATTGAATCCTTTGTACCTAACTAATCAGATCTAACTGGCAATAATATTAAAAATGCACCATGCAAACAAGCCAGTTGAAAAACTTTTGAACGGCGTGAGCAGGATTAGAAAGAAACCAATCAAGCAAACTTTAAAATAGTCTGTAGCCAAGGACACAAATAACATGTTCATTCTTTTCTTTCTTTTTTTGTCACACTTGCGCTTGAAAATAGCATTTTTCATGGCATTGCCTACCATTTGCTGACTAACTCAATGATAGGCAATTCCACAACGAAAGGTTGCATGTACTGCATGTTGTCTTACGCACACATTAGCTACAGTATGTATGGGTGTGTTGGTCTAGCGGTTAGAGCAGTGCGCTTGTGCTCTGAGAAGGTTGCAAGATGTTCAAATACAGGATACACTAGAGTCCAGAGCTGAAGAGACAAACAATGATGACAATGTCATCAAACCTAAAATTAATACATTTAAGGACTTTTAAGGATAATTGTCTTTTTATATCTGTTTTCAAAGAAAAACCTTTCTTCAAGAAGTTAAAGGACCAGAGGGAAATCATGGTGCGGTTTTGTTAGGGGAATCACAAAGCTATTACCATCTAAAAGAATTTAAGGATTATTAAATGCTTCCACATTTTGTTGTTTCATAACCATCTTAATTGCGTTTCAAGGAATAGCTTACAGACAAAGTTACACAATGAAAAACTGCTGCAGCACTAAGATGATTCAGACCCTGTTACCAGAATTCCAACTGAGTTCTGGCGCATACCACCAGCAGCATGTTTTCAAATTGATCAGTGCTGGTTCATTCAAAGGTCTCCGAAGTGATATAGGCACAACTTCTCTGTGAAGCTGCAGAGCTGGGATGCGACTCATGTGTGCAACTGCAATTTAAACATACAACTCAGATAATAAATAAAAAACACAAGCAAACCTGAATCTTTATGGGTCAGTTGAAAACACACAGGCATTATTTAGATCAAGCTGGCTTGGTAAATTCAATAAGTTTACAAAGCATGTGACAAGACGAGCCAGTCATCACTACAAATAAGATCCAGAGATTGCCAGCATATATAGGACTGTTCAATGAAAAGGAAACTGACCAATACTTAAACAATAAGGTCAAAAATGAAGGAGTTGCCAGACTGAGGGAATTCCTTACATGATATCGTGCCTGAAAAACTCCCAGAGCATGAGAATCTGAAAACATGCATCTACTTGATTGAAAAAACTCCCAAAGATGTGTTCTGGGAAAGGACCACTCACTCATTACTAACATCCACAAATACAAAAATTAAAACTGCTTTGCAAAGAAAAAAAAAGGTTTCATTATAAAGTTTGATCAGTTTGATTTCCATCTAAAAATTCAGTAAATTTTAACATATACACTAAATGAAAACTTTAAATTTATAATAAATATTTAACTAGCAATTTTTTCATTATCAGTATCCTTGAAATGCAATGAAAACATACATTTTTAACAATAGCTCAGCAAATTTTAATTTCATGGTAGAACAGAATGAATGTAGAGAGAAGAGGTCCATGTGGAGTAAATAGTCAGTAACTGGCTGAATTTGATCATATCTGTGCAGATATTTGCAACACTAAGGAAAAAAAGCATGTATCTGAATAATCTTTTAAAAATGAAAATAGTTTCATTTGATTCGTATAAGGCAAAGATATTAACAATCTAAGCCTAAAAATGGGGAGGATTTGCTTTTCACAAACAGATTTGGGATTACTACAGTTTATTAAGGCCATTGTAGATAAAAGAAGAAAACAAACACTAGGGCACAGTGGAATAAAAAAAAAAAAAAAAAAAAAATGTTTCACATGTTTGCAAAGAACATCTTAAGTACTCTCTGATTTCAAAATTATTTGTATTATTATTATTATTCATTTATTTATAATACATTTTTTTATGATTAAAAGGCATAAAATACAACATTAAGGCACATTTGGTCTACATTAATTGGACCATGAGTTTGTTTCCACACTTTAGCATTTGGCATGTATCCTATCGTTTATTTTTATAAATCAAAATCAATGATGATTAAAAATTCCAGAAATGTCAGCACTTTTTTGTCACTACTTTTCCTTCTACACTTTTATTTTTCCCCACTGAGGCATTGAAAAACCTGAACAATAGGATTACAGTACTTTCCAGACTTAAAGCGCACTTCTCTTTAAGCCGCGCCCATTACATTTTTGGAAATAAATGGAAACTTGCACATGTAAGCCGCATCGGGCTATAAGCCGCTGATGTCTAACAAACTGGGGGAGTTCTACATATAGCCCCTAGAGTAGAAGACGAAGAATGCTAGCTCCCGTTAGCTTGCTGGCTCGCAGCAGTAAGAGCTTCTACTGAAAGATGGGGCTTCATTGGCTCTTTATTTCAGCTCTGCACGAGTTGAGCCCAGTCTCTTCATTGGTTCGGCAGCTCTAATGAGGCAAATAAATGTCAAAATGTGTGAATTTGGTTCTCTAGCATGCCTGCTGCTAGCATGTACTAAATGAAAATTAGCCCCTTATTCTTTAAATTTCCAACTTTGACTCCTCCCTAAGCAAAAAATCCACAGAAAAGCTGCACGTTCTTATAAGCCACATGGTTGATAGGATGGGGAGAAAGTAGCGGCTATTAGTCCAGAAAGTATGGTAAATGCTATAAATCATACTTTGTATGTAACTGGTGTCATGATGCCAATTTTAAGTGTGTATAATCTTTAAGAGTATTATTTGTGATTGTGGGGCTATGATTATAGTGGTGAGCGGTCACAGCCATACAGTTACCCAAGAAAGACTGCAAAGAAGTAAGGGATTTTTTAAATTTTTACTTTTATCTTAATCACAATAATATGGCCCAATCGTGATAGGATTTTAAGTGTATATTAGTCCGAACCATTTGTGCAGGTGGGAATAAACTCAAACACGCTCTGGTACGGAACAATCAACCCGACCTAGATCCCACTCACTGATATAGTCTCACTATCATTCCAAACATAACCTGGTGATGTTCGCTTCTGGTCTGAATGCAAACTGACCCTATTTTAACCCAACTACATAAAGTATGTGTCTCTTTGGACTCCACCGTAGTAGTAAACGTAGTACTGAAATCATAACTTTTTGTTGCTAGGCAATACAAATTATTTTTTATTTACTCTTGGTGTTCAAGACTAAATAAACAGACATTGTTTAAAAATGTTTTGTTTCAAACCCCTTTCTGTTGGTAGCTCTCCTACCAACAAAAGCAAAATATGGAATAAAGGCAAAGTTCTCAGCACACTACCATTTTATCCATGACTGCATGTGCTCTGCCACATGTCAAACGTTTGAGGGCCAATGTGGGAGGATGGGTGAACAAATCTGTATTTTTAGGCATGGGAATGTACAGCTTCAGAGCTTGTCCCATTGATTACAAGAAAAAAAGAAAAGAAAAGGAGAGTGGGAGGTATCCCCTCTGTGGTCAGGGCTACACCTCCTGGACACGGCAGCACTAAAATGACAGCCTAACAAAAATCCACAGGAATGAGCTTCTACCCAGCTGGGCCCTGTCTGTGTGTGCTGGACCAGGGTGGGGCAGCGCTGATGGAGGAAAGGAGCATCCAAAGAAGGGAAAAGAATCAGAAGAGCTGGATAAAAGAGGTCAAGCAGATGTGTCTTAAATAAGGACACCATTCAGAAAGCCATTCCAGAGCACTGAAGTTGATGTTTCAACTTTTCTCTTCACACACTTTCTCCCGCTCTCCTCCTTTCCTTTGCCCAACCAACCCTGTAATTACTTGTATCCCCAGAATGGAGGCAGCTTGCTTTTCCTTTCTCATACTGCCAAATGACAGACAAACCCGGCCAACGTACACAGTGAACCACACTCTCAGGCAGCGAGGCCACCCTGATACGTACCGGCAACCAGCTCAGCACTCAGGAGCAAAGCAGAACAGCTGACCCTGAATCCAAACTAAGCATGACAAAGAATAATTAAATCCTCAAGAAACAACATGAACTAAATAGGGCAATGCTAAAGTTTTACGATTTATATAAGAGACATGATTCAAGACAAGGAAAAAAGGATACAGCAGCAGGAGAGGGCACTGTAGGCCTCGAACAGGTGGATAGCGATGTCAATCCTCTTGCTTTCTACAGACTGGCTGTTGTTGGCTAATGCCAGCTTATGAAGGTGTGGGAGAACAACTTCAGGGAGTCAAAGAGTCAAACACAAAAAAAGGTTAGTGTAATAAAAAGGGTTGTGAGAGAAAAACATTTTTCAGTGTTTGTGTGTGATACATACAGTCGTCTCTGAAGCGCGGCTCTGCGTTAGGCCCCACCCTTCCAAAGGTCCTTATAATCTCTATGTGCAAAGAGTGCTGATCTTGGTACTGAGGGTCTTCGAGGAATGATGCCAGCTGCATTTTCACACGCTCCAGTAGCTACAAACACAAATGCATATTTCCAAAGATGCATTAAAACTGCATCATCATTATACAGATGCAATCACTCAACTTGTTGGTCATTTTCCTACCTCTTTTTGAGTGACAGTCTCCATAATGGTGCCAAAGGCAGGAATAGTGGCAATCCTAACTGATCTGCGAACAGCAGGAAAACAAGAAAACACTGAATATTATCTGCTGATGAGTCATTTTTTAGGCACTTGTCGTAATTCTTAACAGTTTCACTTTAAGTCAGAACCAGAGGGACTTAAATGTTATCTGCAACAAGATGCCCCGTATTTTAAAACACTTGAATCACCAGATTGTGGTGTTCAGATCCCATCAACACTTCTCATGTGGTCGCAGAGGCTATCATCAGCAGAAATACTCCTACAGGTTTCCCAGGCCACTTTCAGCTTTTCAAATAAAGCTGCGACCTGATTCCAAAACTTTAACTATATATTTATGCACAGTCCTTGATTCAGTGGCACCTGGAGTCCACAATGAACAAAACCACAAAGGAGTAGGTCTACTCTAGTTAACATGTGTATGTTAGATCAAAATGTAGTACTTGAGTGTAATGACCGGACTGAAACCACAAATAGGAAAGCTGGTGGTTGTGTAATCAGTCCAAGCTCTGCAGCATGTTCAGCTTATTTTATGACCAGATGTAGCATTTGGTTTAAATTAATTGGAAGTGTCAAACTCCCACGAGGTATTACAAAATACCAGCACCTGATTTCTGCAGCCCAGGCTGCGCATAACTACCTGCTTTACTGCCTTTTAGCTGTGAGCTTATGACTGGCAGTTGTAGTGGTGATTTTCTACAATAACTGCTAATAATTGACTGAGTTCAGTTCTAAGCAGGTATTTGAAATGCAACCTACTGGTTGGTCACTGATGACAAAGCAGTGATAAAATGTTATAGAAATCACCATGATTTTTTTTCTAGCATTTATAGGACAGAAACAGCAACTTTTTGCAGATAACATAAAAGAAAACCTGACATTAAAGAGTTGGTTGAGGAGACGGAGCTAGTTATGTTTTAATTATTGAATAACATAGAAAAGAACTAACTATAAAGTTGTTCATATGGCAAGACAACTAACGTTTTTACATGATTTTAGTCCCTATAGTGAGAATCAATGTGGTACTTTAAAGTAGTCAGTATCTTATAAGCAACTGGCAGCAGCCAAGGCCAAATTAAGCTCTCTTTAGGTTTGTAAATAGGTTATTATCTTGTTGAGCATCATTAAATATATGCATTTAGTACTTTTATCAGGCTGACTTTGTGGTATGGTAATGCTAGTCCAATTCTAAATAGCTTACAAAGCAATGAAATATTACAAATATGTTGATGGCAGAGGATGTCTATGCAATCTATGCTTAAGAGTTCCAAAAAGGAATAAAAAGAGGCTTCGTAGCTGGCAAAGGTGTTCTGTGTGACCGTTAAATACATCATTGCGCATGGATGGAGGTTATTTTACTATTTCTGTCATTGTTTCTTTTGTTGACAGCATGTGCCACAATGCCTCAATATATTATCAATGGTATCAGTAAATAATAAATGTTTGTAGGCATCAGCAAGGTCCCTTATAGGGGATCAACTTCTGCATCAGATGAATGGAAGTTTAATATTTGCTTTTGGTCATTTTGGTCATAGTATATGGAGTTTTGAGGAATCAGGAGGATGTTTGTATGTAGAGGTGGGTAGTAACTATTAACATTTACTGGAGCAACATTTTGACCAAAAATGGACATTTAGAAGTATATTTACTGTACTATACTTTTTACTTTTACTTGAGTAATATATAAGTAAAATATTGATAATCTCGTAAAATGTTTGGCTAATCCATCTAGAGTGAGTAACCTAAATGGATTACCTATAGGCTTGTTTTTGAATAACAATAGTATACCACGCAAAAACACACCATAATTTTTATTTCAAAATGAGAAATATTGCTTATTTTATATCTGGTGAACCTACAGTTACTTTTGGAGGTCAAGCTTATATACACTAAGTAGTAAATATTGTCACTGCAGGTACAGGGATTATTTTAAAAAGAAAATTGCTTTGAAAAGGTGCTTCCTGTACAAAGATTTCTTATTTTTATAATACAATATCATTTGTTTCAATTATTTAATTCTAGATTTTAAATTTCGGTCCGTCTTATCACATATATTGGAATAGTAAAACTGATGTTATGAGTTGCTAAGTACTAACCTTAGTTTTCTTGGATGGCTACTTCTCACTCTTACTGAACTAGTGCTACTGTTACATCAGTATAATTTTTGGGTACTCTACCCTCCTCTATTTGTATGAAGTCAAGCTAAGGACAAATGAGACTGGAAGTTCCTTCAGAGGATGTTTCTGTCATCCAAAACTCCCACCCCATAAAGTTTAAGCAGTTGAAGTGTATGTCAGTGTTCCCTCGTTTCAATCAGATATTTGCAAAGATTGGGTTCTTATACTGCATAGCATCATGTCTGAACATGTAAAGAGTCCATTACAGCAGATAGTGGCTGAGATGCATGACAACCGCAGCGTCCTACACCTACTCTTTCCATGTAACCTTCTCATACACTAGTTCATTTAAGTTGGTGCATTTGTAGAATCCCTGACAGGGTTTCCCTGCCTTGATGTATGAAATTTGCTCTTCCAGTCGACCCTCTTGTGATCCTAATCTCCAAAACCATAGTTTGGATCACTGCCTACTGCAGAGAACATAGTGGCTACTTAAAACTACAACAATCTACAGGATGGTGGAAGAAGGCAGTATCTGCAGAGAAACAAAGACTCAGGATTAAATGTTTGTTGTTTACATTTAAGTTTTTGCCATACTTAAATTTACACTACTATATAACATTTTCCATCCTCTCATCAAAAAGTTACTTTGTTGGATAATTACAGATATTTCAAATATGGCTGAACTAAGTGCATATTGTAACCATGTTTAATCCACCCACTGTGTGGGATATACCTTCTGCTAATGTCAATGTAAAAATATAAAGAACAGCTCTAGAGTTATTTTAGATTATAGATATTTGCTATTAGATGGCGCTTCCAAACGGATACCCCTCTCTATGCTCTCTGTTATGTAGGTATAGTTATGATACTGACTACTTAAAGGTACTGAGCAGAGAACAACTAAAATCTGGACTGTGCCTTTAAGTTGAAAACAATGTTTTTACCAGATATGCATAAAAAAAAAACAGACAAAAAAGGCCTCTGATGAGAATTACTGGTATTGATTAAGATTAATGTGGCATTAGATCCAGTTGAATTAGCCTTCTAATTACAGAAGAACAAGAAAAAAGGAAATCAAAAGTTAACATAAGCCATCTTAGAGTTATCAGGTTCATAAAACTTTATCATTATTTCCACTGTAAATGCAAATTCATCTTTTTCACTTTATATTTAACAATTAATTTTACAAAACCTGCGAATTGTATAACCTTTTTTTAGAGTTACACAGAATCAGCTACTCCTAAAATGTCAAATAGTGTGAAGGTCTGATGTACAAGTCAATGCCAACTGTGTGTGTATATATGACCGTATGCACATAGAGGGATGATATGAAAGAGGCTGCATTCCAACAGGCTGACTATAAATTTAGTCATTAAACTTCTTTCAGCTCTACTTCATCTTTCTAATAGGCAACATATAGCATTTCTAAGGCAAATCGACACAAATGAACTTTGTTACACTGTAAGGACGCAGCCAACAAAATGACAATGATTTCAGAGAGTTTGTCTTTTTAATTTTGTATTGATTGACTCACAATTCAGGCCCACTGCACAGAGTTATTAGGGCTGGAGCCGCCCGACGATCAACTAATGCTTCACTCATGCCTCGAAGAACCAACTGCAAACCCACCACACAGCAGGATGAGAGAGTGGGAGAGGTTTTGGTAAGGGAGAAGTGAAAGTGAGAGGCAGAGATTGAGGGGATAATTACGTTTTTAGAGTGAGAGAGAAAAGAAGAGGGGGGAGAAGATAAATAGAGAGATGGGGCAAAATTTAACCAACCACCAATAGAGTCCTGTAGAAGATACCCTGCTTTGAACCAGGAAAGGTTGGGGGAGGAAGAGGAGGGGAGGGGATAACAGATGAGCATGCAGGGATGACGCTGCAGATTTGGGCCGTATTCATGCACCAGTCTGAAGGGAATGGGTTAGTGTTAAAGACAGATGAGGCAATGAGCGCTGGCATGCGTTAGTGTTGCAGATTGATGAAGAAGGCTTGCAGAAAATTTGTGTCACCAGTGGTTGTGCAGTAGAACCACCCCAGCACAGCCTAAACCCAAACAGGAGCCACTTCAAATGAAAAACAAAGCCAATTTAATGCAAAATGCTCTCATGGAAATCCTACATCTTGAAAGGATTACATTATGTTGTTACAACTGATCTGGTTTTTGCTGTAAAATTTGCTCCACGCTGGTGCAGACTTGTTCTAGTGTGATAGTTCTCAGGCGGCGGAGAGAAGGGGGAAAGAGACGCAGTATTGTTTACTGTTGTTCCACTTACATTTCAGGGTCGGAAGACAGTGTGATGAGAGCCGGCACCACTCTCTGAGCTACCAGCGTCTCATTCACCCCCTTCACCAGCAGCTGATCGGATTGGACAGAGCCAGCCGTGATGTCACATAGGTGGGCGGGGCATTTGGGACAAGAGCGAGCAACACCGGCAAAAGACAGAGAAGAAAAAAAAAAAAAAAAAAACAAACAAAACAAAAAAGCAAAAGAAAGTAGGGAAAAAAAAAAAAAAAAAAAAAAACAGAAAAAAGAGGAATAAAGTGATATACAATGACAAGAACTATAGCTGCAAGGCACAGAACGGCACTACACGCAGCAGGCAAATATGTGTACATTAAGTTTTACACATTCACACACAGATCCACTCATAAACTGGTTCAACTCCACAGCTACTACCACCATGGGCTCTTACCGCAGACTCCTGATCAAATTCTTTTGATCAAATTAAATTTAGGAAACCATTTTTTTAAAAACTTGGAATTTGATCAGGCATTTGCGGCAAAGACCCACCCCCTTCGATCCACAGTCCTATCAGTGGTGGACAACTCTTCACTATGAGATGGTGACAGTGATGTGCTTTAGGAAAGGGTAAGAAATCTACAAAAGAGGGGCAACATGAAGACAGCTTGGCATTCTTCCTCCCCCGAGTGTAGAAAAAAAAATAGGCCAGATTCAACTGTTATAACCAGACCCTCATGCCAACATCTGAGCTAAATGTGCAAAGACAGCATTAAAAATCAGCAGATTATTGCAGTTCAGTGATGTTTTCCTTAAGATCTGATATCTTAAAAGTAAAAGCAAAGTTTATTTGAACACCCGCTTCATTAAAGGGTGCCGTTTAGAAACCTTCCAGTGCACATTGAAAGATCTGATGTTGGCTTGAGGAGGGTTTAGCCATACAGTTGGAGCCAGAGCAGTGAGGATATTTAGCTGAAGTTTGCAGTTACACTCAAAGGAGAGAACAACTTAACACCATATGCATCTTTAACAGCAGCAAAAAGCAAAGCTAGCACAGTTACAGCATATAAATGAACATTAAAATAAAGGTAAACCATCAAAACTTAGCTGTAGGTTTAACTGCTGAAGACAATTTCTACATACTAAAAATGTTAGAATGTAATCATCATTTAAACATAAATAATTTTTCTATAATCAAAAATGCAACACTCCAAATGAAGCATAAATATGTAATCATAAAGAAAAAAATAAAACTGACCATATCTTCTTTTTAGGGATGTCCCGATGTGATATTAATATCAGATATTTGTCTGATATTAGCCAAACAACTAATATCGGATTTTATCTTAAATATCTGAAATTTAAAGCTAATAGAAACAATCTGCATCTGTTAAAGGTTTCTCTAACTCAACGAATAAGTTAAATGGCTCAGTTGTTTTCATACCTTTTGTTGTTGACTTACGTTCCCTGTTTTAGGGATATTACTTGATCAAGCCTTTTCTAACATTGTGACTGATAAAACAAGCAATAAAAGCTACTATATTTCATTTTAATACCATATTGGGTCAATATCTGCATCGGCAAATTCTCAAAGTCGCAAAATTCGTATCGTATCGGAAATGAAAAAGTTGTACTGGGACATCCCTACTTCTTTTTCATATTTAACTTTTCTGACCAACTGCTTTTGCTTAATAAATAATAATTATGTCTGTGACTAAAATTAAATATTAGTAGAAATGTAAAGAAAAAAAATCTACATTTGAGTTTCTTCCATACCTCAAACATTCGTGCTGCAGTACACCGGACCAGAGCGGATGTATGGACCACTCCGTACCATAAGACAGTCAGCAGCAGTTCATGATACACTGGGTTGGCACTGGCATACACAGAAGCATTAAATAAAGATGTTGCGTCAACTGTCAATATAGCCAATTATCATCTTATATATTATATATACTCACCCCAGTTCTACAAAGGAAGCCTTGAGGCTGTCGAGGGAAGCATGGGACAAAGACAGGGTCGTCATTACATCCTCCAGGAAACCCACCAAAAGCTTGCGATCTTCCTCCTGTAAAAACAAAGACATAATACCTTTACATTTTAATATTCACACAAGTATGAAACTTAGAGAACATATTTAATTTCAATATAAGCTTAAATCACTTTGAGCGTTTATTTTTTAACTGTGCTGAAAGCACAGCATTGTAAATGTTTACCTTGTCTAGAGGGCAAATCCATTGTGAACAAAATTGTCAAATAATTAGTTGGTTTTAGTACCGTTGGTATGGAAATGAACAATAACACAAAAATGAACTGCCAAACATAAATGTTTTTGACACTGTAGTATGCAACAGAGGTCAAGGGTTAAATTAAAAGGGATGATTACTTTAATTGCATAACTTTTTTTTTTTTTTTTTACATTTCATAAATGGCTGGAGGTATTTAAGAGAAAACACTTTCTCCAATCTAATTTTTTAGTAGTACCAATGCAGGTGCTAAATTCACAATTTAATGGATATAATTATTAGTAGCAAACTTTAGAAAAATGTCAACCTCATAAGACATCAACAAACAGAATGTCCCTTTAAAGTTAGTTAAAAGAATAAAATATGTTGCCTAAAAGTAGATTTATGTTGGGTACAAATGAACTTGTACAGGAAAAATGTGAAAATATATGATAATGTTAAATTTCTGCTGAATTTAAACCTAAATCCACATAAACTATATTTGTTTGCATTATATTTAGGAAACCATATCTGACAATAATACAGTTGTTTTGGCTGATAGCTGATATTTACCTATTTTGTATCCTATATACATCCAAAGTGCAGACATTCCTTCTCTGCTTAGATAAATACCCATGATCCTTAGATAAATACCCATGATAAATACCCATGATCACATGACCAATTGACTCCCCTCCCCCTCTTGAAGTAAAAACAGAAACTGGATAAAAATAATCATCTTTCATTAATATTAGTCCATTTATAGTTATTGGCTTGATAGATATGAGTTTCAAAAATACCAACTTGTGCCAATATTGATGTTGATGCTGATATATTGTTCATTAATAAATAAAAGAAAAAGCTAATGAGAATCTCAAAGTAAAGCCGTGACTGGTATTGGCGGGAAAAAAGGACTGTCAACTTAAAAGCCAAATTAGGCTCTCTATAGATTTACCTGATTGTAGCATGTCAGCACCCCAGTGGCATAGATTGGGACTGTGGCTTTGGTCAGAATGCCGTTTCCTGCAGAGGCATCTGGAAGAGCAACAAAATCAGAATAAAACAGATTGTCCAGTTTAGGTGCACTACACAGGGAGGAGAGAGCTACATCAAACAACTGCATCTAATGTAAAAAAAAAAAAAAAAAAAAGGATAAAAAAATCTAGTAATCAAATCAAACTTTTATGACCTACAGAGAGGAAAGAAACGTTTTTTACTACAATGAAATGGTTTCTTGAATCGCTCAAACTATTACATGTATCCAGTACATGTCTTTTCAGTGTCATTCCTTTTAAGTACTTGATTGATTAATATAATGCAAAAACAACATGACTATAGTATATCTTAGAGTATAGTCCAGATCTGTTAGCATGAATTTGCCTGAAGGAAATGTGGCATGATTATACGATATATTATTGTGGTATTACAGAAACCCACAGAATGGGACAAATGCTATGTAAAGATCAGAATGACCTCAACACCGAGAGACATTCTGGAGAAAACACATTTCATAAATGGCCACAATACCAAAGCTTTAATGACTCGGCGGCTAAATGAGACCAAGGACCCTGTTATAACTACAGAAACATTTCTGGAATTAAAAACAAAAAAACACAAAAGGAGAAAAAAACTAGAAAAAAGACGAAGGGGAACACCCAAAACTGACCCCAAATAGGTTGTTTACTTCAGTTGTGTCTGGAGTCTAAACTCCACCTATCAACATTTTCTCCAGACAGTTTAAACAATGTCTATAAAAAAAAAAAGTGAAAGTAAAAGTACACTTACCAACATTCTCTTCTGATAGTCTGAGGATCTCCTGAAACTGTGGTTTCACCTAAACGTGCAAGACCGTAAAAACGGTTTATCCATGTGATTGATCTACTGTGGCTCTTAAACATCATAATGTATTTGCTGTGAAACACTGGTGGTACTTTTAGAAACAAAACATGGTAAAACTTTTCTAGAGTCATTTCTTTTTACTGGTAGAGTTCTAAGGGACCACGGTTATAGTGGAGATATAGAAGCGGCTCATAAATAAATAGAAACAGAGATGTTAAGAAAAAAATCTAACATAGCAAACTTTAGGAGTGCTTTCTATGAGGCAGTTTAGTAGAATATTTAAGTATAGTAGGTAAGTGAGTTTTACCTTAGTGTTTGTAAAGATCTTGCCAAATGTGCGACAGAGCCTCCAGAAAAAGCGCGAGAACTCGTGAACACAGGTTGATGAAGTCACATTGATTCGACCCACAATCTCTATGAGTTGAGGAAGGCTAAGAAAACATAGAAAAATACACAAATCAAGAATATCTATTATGTGAATTATTTAGGATGCTTCTTTCATCAGGGTTGTCACAATAAGCCATTAAACAGACATTCTAATCAAAGGCACTTTGTCATGTTACCACCACAAAATGAATTGTTCTTTACTGGGTTTTTGAGATAAAGCACAGTGATACAAACTTTTTGAAGTTTTCATCATCTAGAAATCTGAAAACTTTGGCATGCATGGAGAACAGCTGAGTCTTTACTCAGATTGTTTCTGCAATCATAGCTAGAATGTTTCTGGCAGTCTCCCAAAAGAACTAAAAACAGATTTTTGCAAAAAAGCTAAAGCTGAGCCAGGAGATTCCAGAAGTGTTTTTAGGTGTAGTCATGGATTCTCAGATTTTCTTGGGGATGTGCCTAAGCACACACACACGCTTCAATCTAAGCAGCAATTTCTCCATGTTTAATGTTCTTCTCTTCAAAAGGGTTACCTTTTGCTCCAGTTTCAAGCCTTTGCTGCCTCTAACAGGTTTGATTTGCAGGACTTTCTTGTATTAAGCTCCACCCACCTTCTAATCAACTTTGACCAGTTTCCATCCATGTTGAAGAATGGCATGCCTACGTGTCGATGCTAAAATCAACACAACATTTCACTGTTCTGAGATGCCATGTTTTGGATAATATCTAAAGTATTATCTTTATATATGGGCCAAAACATATAGTTTTGTTTTATCTGACCAAAGCATATGCTTCTTTCATCGACTGTGTCCCTTACATGGTCTTTGATATTGGCACTGTGATGGACTTCAGAAAGGGGTATCAGTATAAAATGGGCTAGATACAATCTGTGCTCTAATTTGTCTGATGCTTTACGGGCTCTAGTAAAATAAAAAGAGAAAAGAGTTTCAAAAGCAAAGTTCTCGAATAACTGAACCGTCTATGTCTCGACCTTCCTCTATGGTCATGAGATATGGACAATGACCGTAAGAACAAGATCCTGGAAACGAGCTTCATTCAGAAGGTGGCTGGACTCGGATAGAGTGAGAAGCTCAAACTACAGCCTGCGTTTCCCAGACTAGAGCTGGCGAGAAGGTTTGCCGGAGGTTCCCTTATTAATTTGTTACCCCTTGTGGAAGGCTAGAAGTCTATCAGTTTACAGCCGTTGGATTCCAAGATAAATAAATAAGAAATAATCATAAATCCAAATAGGTTTAATCAATAGAATAAGCTACAAATAGGAATTTAAACTTGTCAAAATTATCATAGGTTTCACATGAAGTTCTTCTGTGCATCACTTACAGCTGGTTGACTATCCAAAGAAGGCTCTCCCAACCAGTGGTCCCCTCATGCTCTAGCTGGTGGTCATAAAGGAGCAATAAGGAGCTAAGGAGCTCTCTGCTGCCGATAATAATAGCCATATCCTGGAGAGGAGAGGCTGGCCTTGGAAATCTGGTCACTATAACACATGAAAAGGTACAAAAACAGAAAAAATGCTGCTTATTCATTCCAGATGCATGTTAAAGTTTATACAAACAGACTGGAATCTTTGTTACAAGAGATCTGTGTGTATTTGGGCCATTCTACCTTCTATTGCAGGTATGTCTTCATGGAGTTTGGCTCTACTTGTAAAGGGTGCGTTTTGCAGCACCACTGCAAACAGAGGGGGAATAAGGGACTGAAGAGCTGAGAGAAAAACATGCAGTTTGTGTTCATCCAGACCATGTTCTCCCTGCTGTAGAGAAAAAAAGAGCCCAATAGAATGAAAGGAAACCAACATCAGAGTATAGAGATTTTATAATGCAACACTCAGAAACTCACTGTAAGCAGTTTCTCTATACGAGCCAGTAGGGAAGGTATGAGTGCAGTATGTAGGTTGCCCAGTTCTAAGGTCCAAGCAGCAAAGGCAGGGATGAATACCTGGTGGACTGCATTGACCACCCGCTCTGACGGGTCCCCAAGGGACAGAAGCATTAACTCACACCCCTGCAATGCACAAACAGCAGATTGACAGAAATCCTAAAACACTCAAAAAAAAAACCTTTAAAGCCGTAAAATATCTCTGGTAATTCTTTTCTTTTTTTTTTTGGTAAATGATATACCTGGGCGTACTTGTCAGAGTCATCGATGTACCCCATTATAATACCCAAACTTTTGACCACAGCCTCTCTGACCATGTCAGCCTTGTCTTCAGTTAGCATCTGCTGCAGCATAGACAACACCAGGGAGCTACGAATTTCCTTCTGGAGAAAAAAAAAAACGACAAAGAAGTTGAAAGTGAGTTTTATGCATCACTGTCTTACACATTTGTTACTGTACACTGTGCAGAGTGTAAACTTACAGGCAGGTAAGGTGCTAAGGCGCCACAGGCTTCAGCCACCAATAACCGCCTCTCAGGATACTTGTGGTTAATCTATGAAGGCCAAACGTACACATGGAAATGTTCAATGTAAAAGAGGAACATAAGTTGAAAAGGAAACCAGACAGACAGAGATGTAGCCACAATGGAATGGAAACAAATAGCATACCAAAAAACATCCTGACCCTGTGGAAACCCAGATTTGTCTCTGTCTGCAAATTCTTAGGATCTGACCGGCTAGAAGTGGCTGTCACCGTGGTAACGGATTAAGTTTATCAAAAATTGTGGTCAGACAGGTGGCAATAAAAACAAAACCGCTATCGCATTCATGTCAGGGTCTCTCACAAAGCATCGAAAAACAACTTCCAAAATCAGAGAACAGCTTAAAAAGATTTTTCCCTGAAACCAAGTGATCACTTAAAATTGAAGTCCCCAGAAAAAGAAGAAAATAATCATTGTTCAGAGTAAACAAGAACAGAAATGAACATATATGGTTATCTGATGGTTAATTATTTCAATGATCAGCATAACTAGAATACTACTCCTTTATGCAAATGTAAAGCAGAAGGAAAAATTTTTCAAAATGCATCACTGATGAAAGGCTAAAAAAAGTGTGGCGTTCAGAAGCACTCAGCAGTCTTAACCTTGAATAAAATCTAGTAAAACTAAGGAGGTCACCAAATTAGTAAAAGCAGCCCATTTATGTCTGATATAATTAATTCATAATTTCACAAGTTGAGCTTTAAACAATAAATTTGGGAAAATGGAAACAGGGAGGCAAAAAGTTTGTTCACCTTAACTGAAGCTCTGGCCTTGGGAAAGCACTAATCAGAAGCCCAGTTTGCAGCTTGCAGGGGTCACACTTATAATTAGGCCTGGACCATTAACTGCATTTGAAATATAACGTAAACACCACAACCTTACTAAAGATATGAAAGAAGGTGTTCTGGGCATAGAACTCTCATGTTCTCATTCATTCTGGATGAATCATCCCTGACATAAAATCTGTTGTTGACAGAATATGCTTAGGGAACAGTTTCATTTATAAAACGCTGTAAGGTGCTCAGAGTACATGGAAAGATAGATGCAGCTACAAACAGGACAAAACAAAAAACTGGCTTTTAAAATATGCAGAGGTGGATAAGTCCAGCCCAAAAAGTAAAAACCCTGCCTAGTTTCCTTCATCCTGTTGAATTAACCGGTGATCAAGTGACTCCTAGTCTCTGTTGTGGAGCTGGAAAGGCAAACGGTTGGAGCTAATCTCTGTACAGGCTTTTTTTAATGGATCTGGATAGTGCACCTGTTAAAAGATTTGTCTTCAGTTGAGCTTCCAAAAGCTCCAAAACTCTTAACATTGCAAATAGGGGAGGATGCCAGAGCCCCTGGGCAGCGGTTAAAAGGTTCTGTCACCATAACTGTTTACTGTGGGCTGCAAAAGACTAAAACCTGGGGTTGAGATTAATCTTCCACATGATAATAATTTAAAAAATATTTTATGTAGGATTATTATATACAATTTGAAAGTAAAAAAAAAAAAACTCTTAAGAGTACCTGCTCCCAGCACTGAGGAAGCAGCTCAGCTTCGACCCGGGTCGGACCCACATGTCTTGCGAATGCAACGCAACCAGTCAGGATCATTTGTCTACATAAACACAAAGTGAGTAGTTTAATAAAATGTCCCTTTGATCATCCACTTATTTTTTTAAAACTCACCTCTGCTCATCATCTGGTCTCTTGATCAAATTAAAGAGGATATGGAGGAGCTGGTCTCGCTCTTTAGGCTCTGGGTGAAGGCATGCTGTGCATAATATGAGGGGAATCAGCTCCTATGGGTGAGAAGAGGACAGACAGAGGATCTCACATTATATAAGTCATCTTCCATAACCAGAGCTTGTTAAACAACAAGAGGAAAAAGTGGCTTAATAGACACCGAGCAGGCCAGTCAATTACTGGAGAGGCAGGAATGGAAAAAAAAATTGGAAAATCACAAGGAAAATACAATACATGGGACAAACTTTTGGAAAATAAAAGTCCTTTATGAACACAGAACACTTGCTTACCGTCAATATCTTGTCAGTCTTACAAGGACTCAATCAGCTTTGTAGTCACAATCCTACACACACATTTAGAGGCACATACATTTGCAAACTGCATGCACACAGACAGACACAGCTGGATATGGACACACATAACATACAAGCTCCCCTCCTAAATCTGAGCTTTATCCGAGTTCAGGCAGAGTTCATGGGACCTCTAGCCAGAAGGGAGAGAGCTCAGTTGCCCTTGATAGAGGGCCTCCATGGCCAAAATGCGGTCAGTCCTACATTTCCTATAAACACACCAAAATTAAAGACTGAAAATGGAGTTAAAAATATATTTTTTTTCCTTTCCGAGAAGATAGAATATCTTCTTGCCAAACTCTGGGGGAGCCTACACTAAATGGACATTACCGAGAGAACTGGGTAAAGATAGGGTTCTGGTGAGTCACTCGTCAGTGTTGGACGCACCCTGTGAAAGTTAGCCAGGCTGGCTGACTGTTACAAAGTTAAAGACCCAATAATAAAGTATCGCAGGGTGTTTAAAGTTTCTAATGAAAAGTTCATTTTGGGGGAAATCAGTTCATGTGTCCAGAACTTGTTAAGAAACTGAGTTCAGACAAATTTACCCGTCACATTCAATCATTTATTTTGTCTTGGCGTCTGAGAATAACTTCATGAGAGCAGTTTTCTAAATGCCTTCAAAGGCTTGTTCAAACATCTGCTGGAATTCATAGATGTAAACCCATCAGAGTCTAGAAACAACTGATGACTCTATTCAAAATATCAATCCTTGTGTTTCAGAAAGACAGACTCCTTCAGGGGGTTGGACAGCATAAACTGACCTGTTCTGGGAAACACTGTGGGACGATTGGTATTTTTGGAGAGGCATCGATTCAGTTTGTCTCTGGCCCCAGAGTTAACACATACTGGTTGATATTAAAGACCAGAGTATGGACAAAAATATTAGAAGTTTGATTTAAAACAGCTTTTCAAATTCCACACAACTATGATGTAAATTAAATGCTTGGCTTGCTTGAAGGCGCATCTGGCATAAGAGTCTTGGCTAAGAGCAGATTCCGATGATGCCATATCAAACCTCTTACAAGCAGATGCTGTACGGTGGGTATTTATCACATTGTTTTGATTAAGAAAACTTTTAGAAAACTATTGTACATTCAACTAATTATATAATAATCTATAACTTTATTCTAATCTATTTAAGTGTCCATTAAAGGTCCAATGTCATGAATTTTAAGCCTTTTAAAGTCACCTAAAAGTAGAATCTATGATGAAACTTTTCCCTTAGAACTGAGCAGGTCTTAATTCATTTTAGTTATTTCCCTTAATTTCTGAAGAAACTCACTTGCTTTCAAAGCGAATTTGCCTCCCCCACCCAGATGCCACCTGTAGTCCCATTTATACTACCCTTTTGAAATCGTGCTGAGATCGGTCCGAGCACTGTAACAGAGATAACTGTTGAGTGTAAATGGCACGCACAACTGAACTGGACCACGCCAGACAAAACCGAACCACTACTAGTTCATCAGTAGGGCAGTCTGCGATTCAGTTCTGGCTCAGTTCTCAGGTAATAAAGAGCGCATGAGCAGACTGTGACCTTACAGTCAGCCTCCGTAATCATGAAATTTCAGACATTCATAAAAATACTGGCTTCCTACCGTGCCACACGATTTCTAGTGATGATTCTGCTTAGCAGTGTGATGACCCCCCACTGTCTTTTCCTGCTTCTGGGAGCCCTGATTAGACTATCGTTTGTCATATCCACTTCCCAAAGCAAACTCTTGTTAAGCAAATTCACCAAAGGCTGCCATTTTTGCCTCACTCTCCTTAAACTTCCTGAATGTTAAAGGCGCTGCCATGTCGGTTTGCTTTTTTACCTCTAGAGAGAAGTAGTACCATAGATCGTCACTGGGAGGTGATGAATCGTGATAGAGTTGTGTGTTAAATGGTCGTACGGAACCGAGCTCGTCACGGATCGGCTTTCAGAGGGTAGTGTAAATGGGGCTTAAGTCATGCCGTATCACACCAGTCCTGAAGCTGAACAAATACTATAGCCCCATTGATGCTACCCTTTTGAAACCTTGCCGAAAAACGGTCCGAGCACAGTAAACGATACAACTGTTGAGTGTAAATGGAACTCAACTGAACTAGACTGTGCCAGACAGACACAACCGAACCCCGCTAAATCTGGTACTAGTTCAGCAGTAGCGCTCGGCCCGGTTCATCAGTGGCTCGGTTCTCTGATAACAAAGAGTGCATGAGCAGACCCCATTATCTACTATTTAAAGTCAGCTGACTCATTGCGCGGGTTTTCCGGTGTGTCCAGCTTTGCAACTCACAGATCTCTTCACCTGTTCACAAAAAAATTTCTTCTTAGCCTACCCACAATAATCGGCATCAAAAGAGCGTGGTGCAATTTGGGATGATGCCAAGACCGAGGCTCTCATTGAAATTTGGGTGGAGGTATCCAGGCACATTAGTTCTTGTATCTTTACGTAATTTCCCACCTTCAGAGCTGTAGTATCTTGGACCGCTGATAGGAGGCGAGGAACAGTGCTAGCACGACATGTAAATGGTCGTAAGAACCAAGCTCGGCAAGGATAACTGATCCAAGCTTGGTCCCAAATTAAAAGAGAATGATTAGCTGCTGAAAGAGCCACTTCGTCTTTACTTTGAGCAAGAACCATTGCACTCCGCCTAACATCACCTCTCCCTGATTGGACAAAGCAAGCTTTTGTTTAAAGAGCCAGCAATACACTGATGAGATGCATGCTTCTGATGGGGGCATTCTTATGCAGATATTCTCCAACTGCTCGTTTTTACAGTAAGGGAGTGGCTGCTGCTTAGATAGTACAACGAAGGATTACTTAGAGATGCACAAATCAAGGGAAATAGCAATTTTTGCAACTTTTATTTTTTTTTAAATAGCATTATAATATTATACAAACCTAAAAAAAAGATTTGTCATGATATAGGCCCTTTATTTACCATAGAATTCATCCTAGAACAGGTAATTCATCCAAATAGATTTAAATAACAGTATTTCCACTTGAATTCTATACTTTTATAATAAATAAATATTGAAAATCTGCATGTATTTTTCTTATGGAGACACAGCAAACCGTTTTGTGATTAGAATAAGTTACATTTCACAACTATATTCTACTCAGTGAATGCACCACACCCAAGAACTGCTGGGCCACAAAAACAACACTATGGGGTGTGGACGGAGTAACTGAAAGTCAGTAAGGGATGTTTAAAAGGGAATCAGGGAAAAACACAGAAAGAAAAAAAGGAACTATGAAATCAATCATTAATAATTAATCAGGTTATTCCGTGAAATTGTAACTGCTTGAAAATAACCTCAACACACATAATCTTAACTAAAAGAAGGCAGCTCATCCTGCACATTTGGATTATTGATAGAAAAGTTGATTGTTTTTGTTTCTCCTTCATTTAGAAAAAAAAAAAATCCATTAAACGGGGGGATCAGAAATGGGTGACTGTCTCTGAAAATACTTGTAAAGTAAAAGCTTTGCATGAATGGGAGTAGGAAAAAGTTCTTGTAAGTTAAACATTTAGATTTTATAGTTTTTAATAGAACAAAAGTGAGAAGTTGTTGTTTTAGTAAATAAGCAGAGAAAAGACTGAAGGGTGGTCTCAAATAGGATGCAATTGGAATTCCACTGCTACAATGGAGACCTGTACCTGGAACCAAAACATGGTGTTTACTGATTTACAGAGTCTGATAATACAGCCAGGTGGCAGGCAGTCAGAAACGACTAACTGTTTCAGGTCAAACACCTTTTGTCTGCAACTGGCTGTCACATTTTAACAAAAGGCGGGTCTTCAGACTTGTGGTGGTCACAGAGTCTTAAGTTGCAAAACAGAAGTGTGAGCAGCTGCATCTGCAAATGAATCTATGGGGTAATGATCTGTGAATCTAACTGACACAGAGCAAAGTCCACAACACTAAAGAGGGGCTCCAAAGTATTAGCCTCCGGCTATAATTCAACTTCTCACCAACTTCTCCCTTTTCTTTGTTTACCTTTAATTAAAGGAATAGTACACCCAAAACATGATTAGCCTTCATTTTCTACTCACCCCCATGCTGAACAACACTCTGGAGTACTTTTTTGATATCTCAAATGCATCTGGAGATCTGGGAGGCTTCTTGCTGTCTGCTGACATTCAAATAATGGAGGTCTATGGTGACCGAGACAGAAAGGTCCATAAAAGTCCACAAAAAACGTGTCAATATTCCTCCATACTGCTCGTCCAATGTATTCCAAGTGTCCTGAGTGGGTAGCATCCAGAATTTACTCGAAACGAAGTCATTTAGAATGTTTTTAGAGCATAAACAGTAGTTTCATCTGGTTTGATCTGCCGGCTTCCGTAGCGTCGTGAGCGCGCGTGTGCGCGCTTTCAGGAAATCCTATACACTACTGTTTATGCTCTAAAAACATTCTAAATGACTTCGTTTCGAGTAAATTCTGGATGCTACCCACTCAGGACACTTGGAATACATTGGACGAGCAGTATGGAGGAATATTGACACGTTTTTTGTGGACTTTTATGGACCTTTCTGTCTCGGTCACCATAGACCTCCATTATTTGAATATCAGCAGACAGCAAGAAGCCTCCCAGATCTCCAGATGCATTTGAGATATCAAAAAGTACTCCAGAGTGTTGTTCAGCATGGGGGTGAGTAGAAAATGAAGGCTAATCATGTTTTGGGTGTACTATTCCTTTAAGCTTAGAGATCATAAGCCTCTGAATGGCCTTAGGTTGATTTCGCCTCCTTTACCAAGGTGATATGCAAAGCAAGTTATTACAGCAAAACCAGACTTACCTCTTTTTGACTACCACAAGATTTACTGTATTGTTTCACTGTTCAAAAATTCAAATTGTTTGCGGCTGTGATAAACACAAATCGCATGCAAGTAGTCCGTGTAAACCTGTGCGTGTGTGTGTGTGCTTCTTTCCTTTTCACTAGGAGGATCCCTTGTCTATGCCTATCTGTCTGAATGAAGTAAAGAGCAGAAATGCAGTAATATTTCATTCAGATATGCTAAAATAACTACTTACAATGCCTTGTACATATATTCATATTCTTCCGATCTATTCACATTTGTGGTAGACAAACACGCAGTGGTGTTTAGTTAAATGGGAGGAAATTATCAGTTTTTTTTATATTTATATTTTTTTTTCTTTTTTTTCCTACAAACTACTTCTGAAGAAAGAGAGGTGTGCATTTGTGTTCAGCAATCTGAAGATCACAGAGGTCGGACCTACACTCAAAACGCTGCATGTAGCAGAAAACATCTTTGTCCATTGTCAACTGCACACCTGACAGGATCCTCCCTCCATCACATCTCTGAGAGTTTTCTTCCCGTCTGAGTTGTAAGCATTGCAGCACGCAGAAATATTTGTACCGTTGCCGCCGTCTAACCTTCTCCTCAATGCCCCACATCTATCCCCCAAACTCGACTCCGATCCCTTCCTGGGGGAGCCCAGCCGACACTGCTGCTGGCTCACGTCACCTTTTTCCCCTTTTTCTTATACCGTATTTTCACGACCATAAGGCGCACCGTACTAAAAGGCGCAGTCTCAGTTATGTGTCCCATTTCTGTATTTAACACACACATAAGGCGCACCGGACTATAGGGCGCATTTTTTATATACAGGTACATGTCCTCTACTACCTTTAAATACCTCTACTGCGTATTTTAAAAATACAGCGGGCCCAAAACTGAGTATGACTGTGCTTTATTCATGTATTTATTACAAAGTATTAATCAAACCTGCGAGCTGGCCATGAGACAGACACATCGCAGATGACACAGCGCTGTGATTACTCCTAAATTAACTTAAAATCCTGAAACCTGCCGACGGAATATGTTCGCTTTTATTGCCGGTATCCTGGGGCCTGCACTGTAAATTATTTAGATGAAAAACACCTGCCAGCCGCCGCGGTGAGGCTGCTGTTGAAGGGATTTCTGCTGTCGGTGCACCGCTGGTATGTGGGGGTCTGAGCGCCTCCGACAGAAATAGATAATCTGAATGAACTGACTGCAATTAAGTTTTCAGGTGGCCTTTCTCACTTAAAAACATATTAAAACTACTTTATTCCCCCTGATCACAGCAAATATAGCTGCAAGATTTAAATTATTTAGATGAAAAAACACCTGCCAGCCACCGCGGTGAAGAGGAGGAGACCCGCCCAGAGGCTGCTGTTGAATTAAGTTTTCAGGTAGAAAAATAGAGCGGGAGCAAAACTGAGTATGTTTGTGCTTTATTCATGTATTTATTACAAAGTATTAAGTCATCATTCTCTGTTTCTGAATTAAACAGCTGCGCTAAATCAGACATGACAGTTTCCCATTCTTCGCTGTCAGTCACTTTCCGTGCAGCGCGGCTCCTCAGAAATAATGCCGGCTTTTGCGAAAGCTTGAACAACAGAGCCAGCAGACACATTAGTCCAAGCATCAACAATCCATCCGCAAACGGTGGCGTAACTTGCCCGGCGCTGCCTTCCACTTATCCTGAAACTGTAGTCTCCGTCTGTGATCCACCGCTCACACGCCGCTCGCAGCCTTACTTTGAACGGCCGCTTCACACCGATGTCGAGCGGTTGAAGTTCCTTTGTCAGACCCCCGGGATAACGGCGAGCACAGCGTTCATTTGATTCACCTTTTTTTCACATCGGCTGTGAGATGGGCACGCAGCGATGGTGATGCGTGGAAAAAAGCACCTGGTCTCCTCACATACACCTGCCTTTCATCATCTTCTCATCCATCCAGCCTTTTTCATTTGCGTTAATATCATGTCATCAGAGCGCTGTGTCTGTCTCGCTGTCAGCTCCCAGATCAGCTTCTCTGATTGGTTGATGCGGCGCGTCCAGCAGCAAAACTTAAATTTTTCCATCTCGAGCAGCAGCAGCGCGTTGGCGGTGCGTCAGATGCTTAAACGCTCCCGACGTGCTGCACCTGCAGCTCAAAACGCGCTGCGGGACCTTTTGCTGCGCCTATACGCGCGTCAACCATTGACTTTGCATGTAAACTCGCTGCTTCTGCTGCACCTGCTGGGTCCGGTTCACACCGATGTCGAGCGGTTGAACAGCGAGCACAGCGTTAATTTGTTTCCCCATGTTTTTCACATCAGCTGTGAGATGGGCACGCATGGAGTTACATATTAACAGCGATGGTGATGAGTGGAAAAAAAAACACCTGGTCTCCTTACATTCAGCCACTGTTTCATCATCTCCTCAATGAGGTGGTCTCAAAAGTCGCAGTTACAACACACATAATGCGCACCGCACCATAGGGCGCACCGCACATTTTGAGGGAAAAAAAAGACGTTTAAGTGCGCCTTATAGTCGTGAAAATACTGTAATAAATTCTTTTAACCTGAACCGGATCTCCTGAGTGTGCTCTGCATGTGGGCAAAAGCCTTAAAAACCAGGACACTATTGTTATCACACATTTAAAAAACAGATGCTTGTGCCTTTAAAAGGTTTAACATGTATGAATATTTGTCTGAGGCATTGCATGACACTATTTCAAAATAAATTGTATACTTAGTATACACAATAGGTATGTATATATATATATTTTTTTCCTGTTTAACTCATAATAAAACCTAAACATTAGACACAGCAAAGCAATAACGCAGGAACATTAGCAAAGGAAAGCAAGAAAAACCCCAAAAAGCTAAAACTGCTGTATTACAGGACTGTAAACTAAATGTCTTTCAAGTGATGCAAAATCCTTTCATGAATTATAACATCTAAGTATTTACTCAGTTTTACTCATTTGGCATCTTTTTTAGCAGTTGTAGCTTTAGGGGTGGGTTGGTCATTAGCTGCTTTTTTTCCTATGGGTCACATCAGAACTGTTAAGATGAGTGCACGAAAAGACTCACCTGGCAAAGATGTGAAACCATTCTCTAGAAGAGAGGCATGCATGAGAGTGAGAGAATGAGTGAGACGAAAAGAGGAAAAGAAATAAAAACCAGTGAAAGGCCAGCAAATGTGACAGAGCGATCCAAAGTAGTAGCAGAGAAATGACCATGATGGCAGGTGTTAACAAATGCCCCCTTTAAACAGGAGGGCATTTCAGATCAATAGATGAGAAACACCGCAGCAGAACATTTACTTGATCAGAAAACAAACAAAAAAAAATAAAAGAAAGGTGCTCTGTGCCGATTTTGTACAAACAACTTTTGGCGAACCGCTCTTCAGAACATTAGAAAGCTCCAAGACTTTAATATTGCAACATAACAGGTATGTTGGATTTTTGAGACTATTTAAAGCAAAAAAGCAAATGCACTAAATAATCCTGCCACAGTAGACGATTTAAAGAAAAAGCAGATCATAAGCATTAGGTTTCTTAAGGTTTAGTTAAGTAAAATATAAAATGTACCGACAAAACAAATGAACCATAAAAAAACAGAACTTTATTAAAGACCCAAAGGTTTAGGACTAGTTCCCATAAAATGCATGCTGGCACAGCTTAGATAGAAGAGCAGAATTTGTCTTTGTAAATCCCAATAAAGATCCCCTGCTAAATTCTGCTGCTTTGTGTGCATCTATTGGATATAAAGACAAGATGCGTGTGATAAAATGGATACAGGTGAGGCGAGGAAGAGAAGCACCAAGGGGGGGGAGCAGAGGAGGAGGATTACCTCTCGTTTAGCCAGGAGGACGTTGGGAACGATGTGAGGAAGACAGCGGCCCAGCATCAGCATCACGCTTTCCTCGCTGTCGGCTATACGAGAAACCTGGAGACAGAGGGATACTTCTAAGCTTCTGCTGACTTTTAATCTATTGTTTGTTTGTTTTATATTTCGAGGAACTGACCTCTGCTCCAAGTCGACTGTCAGAGCACATTCTGCAGAAAGACAGCAAGGCTTGCTGGAAGGCTGGAGATAACTTCCTGGAATACCAAAAATAAGTGAAGTTGGGAAACCATTATTATTGTGCAGTGTTCAACTTTTTCCTCCTAATTCCGAATGAAACTTGGCTATTGCCTTTACCACGAATGACAGAGGTGCAAGCAGAGCCAAGCTGCAAGAGGGCTACAGTGCTGCAATTTTCTAATGCCACTGCTGTCTGCTTTACACACAAAATTAAGACATTAGTGTTTTAAATAGCTCCATTCCCACGACTCCGGGGCTCATCAATTCAGCTTTTCAAAGTTTATGATTGATATTTAGTGTTTTGACATAAACTTACATAAAGTAACCTTTTTCTTTGATTTATTTCTATTTCGTTTGCAGCACTTTAAGATACATAAATGTAAAGTGCAATAGAAATATTTTTTTTTTCTCCAATAACTTATCATTATTACCTTCAACTCCACTCAGACTTAGAACTTTATTTGTCTTTTATGGCCACTCCTGATGTCAGGAGTACACCAAAAACTCCTTTATCTATCTACAACCAGTTCTTGGTCTGTTATTGATTGCAGATCCAATCTTTGTAGATGCAAAACACCAACTTATCACACCTGATGTTTTGATTTTTTAAAGATTAAGTCTTCTGGGTTTATATATGTAAGGCAGACAGTTAGTTCTGATATTCTCTAATGGTTGAAACACTACATGAAGGTAAAAGATGTAAGAAAATATGTTTAACACAATGATTAAATAGAACTCTCCAATTTCACAGCAAAGTAAAAACATGTTATTACACAAGAGGGCAGACCTCAGGGTTGCAAAACCAAACAACTACTTCCATCTAGTGGATATGTCATGCAACTACACTAAAGTTTAGAATTGCTGTTTCATCTTAACATCCCACACTTTTTTAACTTACCATTTAAAAATGAATAAATAAGCTAAAAAAACCTGTCAAAGTAATCAAATCATAAGCCTAGGTTTTATCCATATGTCTTTTATAGGTACACAGGCAACAAAAGAATAGCTAGGGAAACATATGCTGCTTGCATTGTTCCTTCTGGGATTTCCTCACAACTAATAAGCATTTCATCAACAGGTAACCCAGCCATTTTTTTTTTTTTTTTCATGAAACATACAAACTCCAATGGTACCCAAGATGGATGCTTCCTATAAACATGCATTGATAACATCTACTCTCTACACCAGATACATTTATAATCAGTGTTTTTGACAAGATTCAGGGCCCCGCTTATTGATTCAAATGGCTGACTGTATTCGGAAAACTTCAAGGAGACACTTAAGAAAAAAAGAATAAATTAAAATGTTTGTCTTTCAAAGAGAAAATCTAAAGTCATATATGAACAGAGGAATACATTATAGCAATAAAGATTTTCTTCCATTTCAAATTGCCCATTGGCGTGCCAATGTTGATAGATATTTCATTACAAAATTTAAAATAACAACTTAAACTATGTGTCATAGAATCTTTTATGCAGAGAAAAACAATATCCAGGGTTTGACAATCAATTTGAGGCATTTCAGCCAGTCTAGACTGTTAAGTGGTGAAATTAAACTTGGAAACTGCAGCTAAAGCTGACTGTCAGTATGGATTTCAGAGAGATATACAGGTGATAAATCTGATATTTGTTTTTTTCTTGGATTCATATCCACTCACCTGTTTGGTTGATCAAACTGGACGTGGGGTTGCCCAGTAACTTTGTTATAGGTCTGTTGTTGGGGCGGTGATGTGTTCTGAGTGGAGGGCGAGACCAGGTCATTTTCAGCCTCTGAAACCCCTCGGATGTCTAGATAATGACCATTATCTAGAGAAGGCTAAGAGTATGGAAATATATGCTTAGAGGATTATTCTCTAACACAGTTTTACATAATCTGCCTAATAAACCACATACCACAGAAGGAGGGTTAGTGGAACAAGCCTTTGAGGTGCTTGAGGAGGAGAGGTGTGGTGAATTATGGGAGCACAGCTCCAGAGAGGGTGGAGGTGGAGAAGAGACGCTCCTTTTCAGGGTCTGAATCTCACTGTGAACAAAGAGGAACAAACAAATAACAATAGAACCTGTTAATAAAAAATAAAAAAAAATCAAGGATGGGGACATTTATATAAGAATTTCCGAAAGCCTAATCAGCAGCCTTAAAAGAATATATCACCCCTGGTGAAAAGTAGTGAGTTGTTTGAAAGCAGCTACCTTTGCAGCTTCTTGATCTGCTCAACAAGGCTCTGCTTCTCGTTGCTCAGGAGGCTCAGCTGGTACTCCAGTTCTTGAACAACTTCTGACTGTTGCTGGAGAAAAATGAAACAAAATTGGTCATTTGGGTTAAAAAGCTGGTTCAGTACCCAAATTGTTAAATGAGTAACTATACAGGGTATATACAGGAATTATTACTTAGAATGTAATACCATTGCATTGTTTTTAATACCAAAACAACTTCAAATTTAGAAAAACATTGTAAAGATGTTAAATACTGGCAATATTTTGTTTAACATTTTAAGTTGGTGGGTGTATTAATGCTTACGATTCAGGTCAACAACAACTCAAATGAAAAGACACTTTGGTAGTTTTTGGACTTGATAAAAACACAGATCAGTAAAACAAGTTTTTGTTACATAAACCAAACTCAAGACGAAGGCTATTTTATTATCTGTATGAAGAGAACAGAGTCTTTCTTTAGTGCATTCTGAATGAATGACAAATAGAAAACAGAAAAGGTTACCAGAAATGCAGTTATGGTGCTTAACATTTAGTGGCATTATGATAAAGAAAATCCAAATTCCGGGACTAGCATCAAACATATTTTTCTCTGTACACTTTTTTTTTTCTCAAAATGTTCAAAACTTCGACTTGTGAAAATGTTCTAAGTCCTATAAAGAAAAAAATGTGTTTTATTAAGTCAGTTTTGGCTCCTCTACATTCCTTTAAGTGGAAATAATCTTTGTTGTGCTGAACAGACTATGCTGGCCTTTTAACCGTGTCTTACCTGTTCTACAACATCATTTAAAGCACGTTAGAGCCAGTTTCATTATTTCTAATCTCTTTTTTAGACAAATGCCTTCATTCTTTTACGCTACCATGCAAAGGTGTCAAGTAAGTAACAAAGTACAAATACTTTGTTTCCTTACTTTAGTAGAAATATTAAAATATTTAAGCTCATTTTCCTTATTGCCTAATGGTATTTAAATAAAGGGTAAAATTTAATGTTTTCATTTTATGAGCTATTGAGCTATTTTTTTGGCTGGTGATGCAAAATATATAATTTCTGCAATAAAACATCTTTTAAACTGGACTGTTTTTAAACAGGGATGCTGCAACAGACATTACGCAAGGTTGTACTAAGGTGGCCGAGAGAAAATAATTTGATTACAGATATACAGAAAGATGGATGCATACCTGTTGTGACAGGTCAGGCTTCTTTTGGGGCTCTCTAGAAACGCAGTTTCCTGGAAGATCACCAAAAACCACCCCCACAGAAGCGTCTACCTTGTCCCGTGGCGAGGAGAGCACGCTGCCGCCGTTCCTGTAGAGCTGCAACAAGTCGGGGGGTTTCGGGATGTTGAGACCAACGTCATCCCATAACTCGAAGTCCTTGAAATAAATACCAAACAAAAATCAGTAGAAAGTCATTGATCTGTTGCATTTGTTTCTGCCCTCATATGCAGAAAGCTACATTTGAAGTTCTCTTCCTTAAAGGCATAGTGGATGTTTTTTTTGTTTTTTTCTTCATAAATGTAGTTAAGAGACACCCAAGACACTTTTTAGATAATTGTGCATGCTTAAGATAATCTAAACGACTCTTCTGCTTCTCAGGGGGAACAGCTTTCACATGTGCGTGTGAGTGAACAACGCCTGAAGACAGAAGATAAATTACAATTTTTTTAGAATCGCCACAGATTTAGAATCCTATTGGATACATGAGCACTAGAAATGCACATGTGCAGCAAGAGGACACGGTCAAGGATCGAGTGTGAAAAAAATGGCCTTAGGTGAGCAGGTCACAAAGATTGGAAGGAGAAACAATAGATAAGAGGATGAAATCTTGACTCATCCGTTATACCTTTAGGAAAATAATTTTTTTGAATTGATTAAATTTCAAACCTGATCATCGTTTTCATCAGAGAAGGTGATGGCTGACAGTTTATATTCATTTTTTAACAAGTATTCATTCACTAAGAAGTTTAAGGCTCTTTTTTCCAGTGGGCGTATGGGTTCCTGATGAAGGAAAGAGAAGGAAAAAAAGAAAAAGAGTTGAAACTTTAGCTCAAGATTTTCAGGTCACATCTTCTAGGTTCAATTAAGTACATTTACGTTGAAAAATTCCCTACCTGGATTTCAGGACTTGATTTGAAGTTTTTTCTCTCCTGTGAGGGCACTTCACTCTCTGAGAAATTAAGAAAATGAAAAATGTTTGAGCTGGTAAAAAAAATGAGCAGCCTTCTCCATAAAGTTCTTTGTAACAGAAAAAAAGAGGGAGAGAAAACCATAATAAAAAGGGTTGAGGTGGAGAAGAAGTTAAAAGTACGCCACACCTGCTGCCTGAGTCAAGTTGGCGCGCAGAGCCTGAATGGTCTCCTTTGCTTTCCGTAGCTCAAACTCCAGCACTGGACAGGAAATGACAACACACACAGGAAGTGGATCCAACCAAACACAGGGCACAAAAAAAAAAAAAAAAGATGGGGCCATTTGAAAATATGACACTGGAGATAAAAATGTAGCAAAAAAAAAAAAAAAAGAAGCATGCAAATTATGGGTTTAAGAAAAAAAAAAGGAAACGCATGCAGCAGAGGCTCATGGTAAACCTGTATGACAGGTAGGTGCTTTTTCTGCCATTTAAAGCACTATTGTGCCTTTTTTTTTGTAAAATGTGGTTAATTGTTTCATTTTCTCTAATCCAGGAGCTGTCTGACACTAGGTTTATTCCTAGGCAGATTAAAAAAAAAATCTTTTTTAGCCACTCGAGGGACAAAAGCTGCTCAGGGGAGTTTTTCTTCATAGCTTATAACTTGACTGTCTAAAACAAATCAGTTTAATAGTAAAAGAAGTAGTAGAAAAATATTCAGATATAACTAGGCATCAGTTGCATTTTTATTTTACATTCCTTTTTTCCCCTCATTCACAAAAGAATTCCAAACTCTTTCTGACATTTTGGAAAATTCGAGAAACAGCAGATATGAGGACAAAATCTTCAATTTGCAAACTGAAATGTGAGCTCCTGAGCTAACATATAAAAAGGCAAAGTAACAAACAAGATCTGAATACATGTCAGAGTCAGAACACACGCAGAAAAATAATAAGCAATGGAGCAGGGAAACAATGTTGCATACCTGTGCACTGAAAATCTCTGATTGAACTGGTTATATTTGATACAGTAACGGGAAAAAAAATCAAAGACAAGGATTAAATCTTCATACTTTTTGTAATGTGATTTATTTATCAGTCCAATCCATCTTTTTTCATAGATATATAGTGCACAGGTTGCAATCTGAACAAAATGGAAACTTATGAACTAAATCACAGGGAGAGGTTAAAAAGAAAAAAAAAAAAAGGTCAAATAAAAACAAAACAAAAAGCTAGTCTGGATGGAGTGACTTGTCCAGAAATTTCACTGGGGTTTGATCAACGTCAAGAGAAAGCCAGAAAAACCCAGAGTCAGACAGCTGGGGGAGGCAGGCGTTTGAACTAGAAGAGCACACTGTAGGATGTGAAAACAGAAATGTTTCGGGGGGAGGTAGAATCAGTCTATAAATGAACTAAAAAAAAACACATCACTTGTGAAACCAAAATCTCTGCTGCATGGTTTATCTATACCTTATCTTTGATGTGCAATGTGTCTCAGTAATTCGATCAAGTAACAAAAGCCCCAAAACAAAAGGAGACAATTTCACCTACAAATATAATATATACAGATGCATCTCACTAAATAAAAAAATAAAAAAACTAAGAAGTGTATTTATTTCAGTGTATTGAAACTGTGACTCATATTCGCCTCAAAATCAGAGATATATTTAAAAAAGCTTCTATTATAAAATAATGATTTACAGTAAATGGAAAACTAAAAATATATCGTGACACATGCAGTTCAGATTTTTTTTTTTTATAGAAAAATGTAATATGATCAACCTGAATATTTCACAGCTGGTCACCATCAACAAGGTCAGACCGCAAAATACAACTGCTAAAAAGCTGAGTGTTTGGATAAATGAGCGCTGTATTCAAATAAATGAAAGTGGAAGGAGGAAGTATGGTAGAGGAAAGTTCTTGAGTATCATAGATCGCTGCAGCCGTGATGTGACTGCAAATCAAAACCAGCTTAGAAATCTGGGGGAGATGAACAAGGTGTCAAAGTAAACTTTAAAAGCAACCAAACCCAGATTTATCGACGACATGGGAGTATACCTGTCAAATTACTTGTGTTCATTTGTTTCCCAACTTAAGACAACATTAAAAGGATTAATAACTAATACTGTTAAGCTTTCTGGAGATGCTAAGGTGGTTTCTACCAATCTACTATTACTGCGGTCATAAACATGCTATAATTGTGCAGAAAAGGCCTAAGGCCTCAAGACCTACACCTACTAAGAATCTATAGAAAATTTGTCTGGAAGTCGAAATACGGCAGCAGAGATAACAGGTCAGACATTTTACATTCACAATCTGCACTGCTGCTTGGGAAAATGAGGCCTGACTAAGTACTTAACGTGTCCACAGTATAAATATGGTCATACTTTTTAAAAAGCTAAAACTTACCAATTACAAAATCCCCGTTTTCACTCACCTGATGTAATATTGATTTTAATGATTGTCTTTTACTCTGTTTTAATGTTATGGTCTTTTAACCTTTGTTTTAATTTTCCCTTTTTGAACTGTAGCACTTTGAGATTTGAATTCAAATGTAAAGTGCGTTACAAATAAAATTCATTATTATTATTAAAACTATTATATTAGAATGGTCTGACAAAGACTATATTCTGTTTTACCCTTAAATCATATTTATAAGAAAATTAAGATAAAAACATCTTGAAAAACTTCCCTCCATAACTCATCTATCCATACCCAAGGTTTAAATAAATAATAAAGTTCTTGATTATGTAATTTAGAGCTGAAACGATTAATCGGTTATTGACATAATCGTCAACTAATTTAGTAATCAGTTAATTGTTAAATGTACTATAGAGACTTTAAAAACATGCCTTTAGCTGACTGAGCTACCCACTTAAAGCAGTAACTATATAAAAATTGCGAAGGACATTTTTTTAGAATTTAAGATAAAAAAAAAAACTTTTCAGTCTGTCAATATGCTCTATCCAGAACTCCTCCAGTGGAAACTGGCTATCCGATTATTAATAAAAAAAAAAATTAATTCAACAAATTATCAAAATAATCATTAGTTGCAGCCCTAATGTAATATTTTATGATGCATTGAATATGGAAGGTGGCCTTAGATCTTAGGCCTTAGAAAATATCCTGCTCTCCTACCCCGACTATATGGACTATAGGACAAAAGGAGTCTAATTACCTACTGTGATGACAACAAAAAGATGCTAACAGGTAATGTTGAACCTTCTATTACCACACGCTGCAAAAGCCTTTCATGTATTACTGGATACCAGTACAGATAATTTTTCTTTATAGCATTAAAGGATTCTCTTTTTCAGCATTTATTAATTCTTCTTCAGCTAAACACTCTTCAAAAACAACCTTTTGAAAAGGCTAGCAATTAAGCACATGCATTAAATGTGAAGCTGCAGGGTGGTATTCTTTTATTGCCTGACACAGCTAGAAACTGGTTTAACTACGTTGACAGAGTTTTCTGTAAAGAAAAAAAAATAGCACTGGCTGAGACCTTAGTGCTAACGTTCATAACAGCAAAAAACAAACAAACAAAAAAATAAAAAAAAGCACTGAATGTTGGAAACTGTAAATCATATACCAGTCTTATGTTTACATTTGATCACCATGTTTACATTTTATCACTGCTGCACTTTAGAAATGGAAATGTCTTGAGAGCTGCACTGAACGAAATTTCGTTTTGTAAACACTGTGTGTACAAAAGGACAATAAAGTGTGTCTAAGTCTAAGCAACTCTGGCACCAAAGTTCCAAATCAAAACCAATGAAGGCCTGATAGGTGCTCACAACGGGTTATAAAAGGCTGAGATTTAAATGTACTTTCACCAGTGACTCAAGATAAAAATAATTCCAAAAGTTTTGATTATTTGACATCAAATATTAAGTCAATGTACCCTAAAAAAAATTTTAATCAGTGTAAACTATACACCTGAATTACAGGTATGAATCAGGCCTATTTTAAATGGCTCTCTACCCTCCTATGTTCTTGCATTTCCCAAACGTAAGCAGCCTCTGCTGCTACGAGTCCTGACACTATGGCTCGTCTTACCTGCCACCCTTTCGTCTGTCTCGCGGTTGCCGTCATCCGAATAACGGGCAAAGTCCAGAGAGTCCAAGGTGCTAATACTGCCAGCTCTATCTGCAGAGGAACACAGAGGCAGCACTTAGGGAACATCAATTACAACATAAGACCAATAATGCCACTGATCGCACAGCTTAAAGGAATGTTGCAATAAATTAAGAAAGTTCTAAAGAGACACAGCTTTAGCTATGAGTGTTTACTTCTTAAGGGAGGAGCCCTCTTTATCACATAAGAAATGATCATTAATATTTCTCAACAGAGTTGCTTCATGTGAAATTTTAAAGCTGTACTCAGAATAAACTGAATGGAGTAGAAAGTTTCATGTAACTGTATTGTAAAATAACCACTTAATGGAAATGCCTGTTAAGGTAACAACCCTTAAGACTTTTTGAAGACCAGATATTGCTGATAAATATGCACATTTGGGCTCATATTTCACTGAGCCCGGCTGCTCAGTGTGCTTCGTTACCTTTCTTTCCACTGGAATGCAAGTGTGAGATTGGCCTTAATTGTTCTCCTATATCGACAGAAAGCAGAAGGTCAAGCTGCTGTGAATGAAAATGTGTTGGTCTTAAGAAATAAATACAAAACAGCTAACCGAAGTGTAAGGGATACTAGTCTTAAAATAATGTATGCACATTCAGTAAGCCTTGTAATATTTTTTTTCTATCTTTTTATTAAGAACTCCTACTGAATATGCCATTGCTATATAAATATACAGGCTTTACGTTCTCAAGATTCCTATATTTTGGCTAAAAGGCTAGGTTTGGGTAATAATTAAAAATCAATTTATATCTCAATAGAGACCTGATAATATGCCCCATCAAATCTGTGATAATGCCCCTGAATTATGTGGTGGTCTGGGGGATGCAAAGGTAAGGATTTAGCCTCTTTTAACCTCTCACAGCCAAACTAAAATCGGTGGTTGAGCTGAATTATTTTTAATGCTCACAATTTAAATTTAAGGGGGTTTTTTTCTCCTGAAAAACACAAACCAATTATTATTGATATCAACTGATGGGAAAGGCTTATGTTATATAATTTTTAGCCATTTTGCAAAGCCCTACTGCAAGCATCTAAGATGATGGTAATAAAGCTACCATTAGTCTGATTTAAAGTTTGGGAATTTTCTGCTGTCAATGTTTCCATAATAAAAAAAAACAAATTAAAAATGCAAAGTTAGGCAATAAAACTGTGCTCCAATAAAATATTTGGTCAATGGAAGTAGAAAAGAAGTAATAATGTGGTAAAATTGGAATATAAATGATGCCCAGCCTTAAAACTATGGAAAGAAAAAGTCTCATTAGAATCTGCCTTTTTTTGGAAACCAAATTTTAAAAACTGATCCAATGTGGCTTAAAAAAAAAAACACAGTCCTCTCTGCTCTTATTCTCATTTATTCTGAATGGGCTTAAAGAAGGCAGCTGTAGTCAAAGGTTTACATGGCCAGTTAGGTTTACAGGTCAGTAATGCTTTCTTCTGGGGCCATGCAACATTTTGGATTTACTCTGGTTTAAGGCTAAAACAATTAATCAGATTAATTTATTATTAAAATAATCATCCCAAGTAATTTACAAATTGATTATTCGTTAACCGAACAAAACATGCTTGGTGTGAGGGACTGTCTTAAGTCAATGAGTCGATGCAATCAGCTGGTTTTCCTTAGAGAGAAAACTTTGAATCAATTTGACTATAAGATCTGGTTAAATTGTAAAGTGCCTTGAAATGAGATGTTGTGAATTGTTGCTATACAAATAAACTGAACTGAATTGAACTGTAGTATAGCGACTTTAAAAGATGTCTTTAGCTCACAGAGCAACCCATTTAGAGACGTTATTATATCAAAACTGTAAAAATAAATAAAAATATATTTTGCTTTTAAGAAAGAAAACATGTTTGTCCTTCAATCTGCTCTATCCAGAACTGTGGAAAAGTTTTAGTTTCACCTGGTTTCATTCTGTAAAAAAATTCTTTAATGAACCTTTCAATATTTGATTATTAAAGCGTAAAAATAAAAATAAACGTTAGTTGCGGCCTTGCTCAGGTCATCTATGACAGGTACTAAAATTTTTTAATTGGTTTAAACATGCAAGGTCAAAGAGAAAAGCAAAAAAATAAGAGAAATCTGAAAGTGGTCAAATAATTCCTTTAATATCCTAGCAGTAACAAAAAAGTATATTTACCATCTTGTATTTCTGTTTAGGGCAATGTTCTTACATCCCATTAATTGTCAACTGTGAATTATTATGTAGTAATAACCCTACAAAGAAAATGTAAAGCCCCTCTAGATGTAGAGCTTTAAACAATGCTAAAAACTAAATAACTGCAAAAAAGTGTTTCTATTCCAGATTTAATTTAATAAAAACCACTGATGCTTTTTGCTGTAATCGCAGACAGACATCTCTTAAGGCAATAAACGCACATCCTGTCAGGAAGCTGCATTTTAAGTTTGCCTCAGATAAGGATGATAGCAAAAAAAGGCTTCAGGTGGTTACGGTGTCTGACAGACACCCCTCAAAATATAAATCACTTCTTTTCTGCTTTTAAATTAAGCCAATACTCCATATATTGCTATATAATCAAGCAGCTATCTGATTATGTAGCTCTGGTGCGAACATCCACCCATGCCTTAAAGCTGCAGATGAACAAATGGGTGGGAAATGTCTTGCTGTGTCATGTGGCCTCTAGCAACAGCCGCAGCACAGTCACTACCCATCTGAATGCTCACTGCAATCAGGTGCACATGACTTGCTGACAGCTTCTGTATTCAGAGTGGCCGGATCGAATTTATTTCTAGACGGTCAGCAGAGGATTTCGGCAATTACTTTGCTTTTATGGCACATAAGATACTTGGCATCTATACATAAAAGACTAATCTAAACTGACTCTAAAGCACTAAGAGCAAAGGACAAGGCATGCATTGTAATAAAGATGGGTATGTTCTTATTTCACCGTTTCACTGTTTATTTAATCTTATAAAATAAAGTATTTAAAAAAACTTTTTTTTTTTGTCAATGTAACATTTTGATCATGTTGCTTTAAGAAAGGCAATGGAGCCGGCCTTTTTAATATGATTATTAACAAAATTGAGAGCTCAAGGTGGCAGACTGAGTAATTAATATGGAATATCCAACAATTAAAAAGATCACTCCTGCAATTTCATGAGATTTGCTATTGGATTTGGTAGAAAACAATAAAAGACATAGCCTTAGAATAAGTTATCCTTTTGTTTGCACGATATTGCAACAGTAGATTTAGCCATTTTGTTTATGAAATACTTCATTGAATTCTGGCTCATGAACAGCCATCGACACTAAGATGACTTTACCTCCATGACAGTCCTGTCAGTACCCCGACAGGGGAGCTGTCATGGTACGTTACCCTTTTCAAAGACACATTTTTTATGGCATCATGCTCCACACCTTTGTGGGTTTCAAGCAACAATGAGAGCTTTGTACAGCATGCATAATTGCAAACTTTAAATAATACGTATATGCAAAGTTTTTTCTTACTTCTAGATTTAAATCTGACATCTAAAGGACACAAAGAATATGACGGGGTGAGATTCTGGCTTTAGAGCTTGAAGAAAATCCTATGGAAGAATCCTCTAAGCTCACAGATTTCCAAGAGGGACACTTCGAAGTTTCCTTCGGTACCAACCACTGTGGTGCTGGATTACCTCTGCTTTGATTATGACACAACATACCACCAACACATTTGGAGCACAGGGAAAGCCTTTTCTGCTTCTGAATTGAAGCTGAATCACATCTATGGATGTAATAAAGCACTTTCTCATCACAATCCCAAGATCACCTGTTTTATCAGAAAGTTCTTGCTGTTTCAGTCATAGTTCAAATAATTAAGGAGCTTGGAAATGAGTAAGTGCTCTTAAAACAATTAGACAAAAGCCCCAAAAGCTCTCTCTTTACACCCCTCATGTAGCCAGCTGTTCTTGGAGTTGGGTTAATCAAGCTTTATTAGTCATTATAATGCATTGGTGCCAAATTTCCCTCATTGAACCAAACAAAAGCTTTGACAAATATTATGCCCTAGGGTCAAATGTCCCCTTATTTTCTCAAGGTTGATTTTTAAATAGCCTCTTGTCTGCTAATAGTCCAACCAATCAACAAGCTATTATCAGTTTATTACACATTTGATGCGATACAAATAGCAGCATAAACAGGAATAAGATTCAGCATTATAAGCACTTTAAAAATACTAGTAAATTTAGCAGCTGTTAAATATAGTTTTTTCCTGATCTGTGTCCGAAGAATAATTATAAATAAGAATTGCTATGTTATGCTATTTGGTAGTGAGGGGGAATATTTATTGCTTTCCTGAATAAAACTTGATTATATGAACATTATATTTATATAAAACCAATAAACCATTGTGCTTTTAGACATTTTTTTTATGATAATCTTATGGAAGTCCATCCCTATTGACAACAGGTAATGCCCCACTTGTTCTATTTATTCAAGTTCTACAACAGGCTTTTTTATTATGATGCTGAGAGTTTCCATGGTAATCATTTGCATGCTGTGTTTGCCTATGGCCTAAGAGGCTCTCCACCTTCCATGCACTGGTTATTCCAATAAAGGTCCCATAAGTAGATAACACTCCAGACACACAGCCCATAACATCTAATCTAATTTTGTTGTAAGAATATGGTGTCAAGCATAATTGAAAACCTGCAATGTAGACTTAAGATGTACAGGAAAATAGTTTAAAATAAAAGGGATGGTTTAAAAAAAAAAAGATCTGTAATCCAAAAGGTAGGTAATAAAATAAAACCTGCCTTTTTTTTAAATCAGGATTTTTCTGGATGTTGTTGACTTCTGATCTGGAGGCCAGAAGTAAGGAGTGTTGTTTTTGTTTTTTTGTATTACAGGTCGCAACCCATATATTATTATATCCTATATATACCCCCCTTTGTTATATCTGCTTCCATTAATTTTAATGCTTTTCATGACCTATGCTCTGATCTTGCTGCCAAGGTAACTGACCCACAGAACCCGTTTGATGACTGCGGCCCTCGAGTGGTCGGAGCAGCAACCTGCAATACGAGATCAATTCCACTACTTTAGCTAACGTTAGCGAGCTAATGAGTTATCTCTGTGTAATACCGCAGGTTGGCAAACTGTTAGCATCAATGTGAGCAAATGCTACTCACTCAGTGGTCCTCCAGATCCGAGCCCCTGGTCTTTTGCAGGTGGGGTGCCGCTCTGTCGCTCGAAGTTGCCAGGGTTGGAGAAATAATCCCTTAGCCGCGGTAGCTCCCTACCTGCTTCCAGTAGTTCAGTGTGAAACTCCAGGGCCGTAAGAATGTACTGGTCCCGTAACAGCTGAGCAGCAATTATATCCACAGACACCCGCGTCTCTGCGCTGCCTGCCATAGTGGATGTGGCCGCGGCCGAAACCGAGGTGCCCTCACCGCTGGGACTTGTCCGGTTGCTAGACAGCATCAGTGTCGGAGCCTCGGCATCAGCAGGAGGAGAGAAGGGACTGCCTGACGGTGGCCCTGGCGCCCCCTCGCTCGGACTTCTTTCTGTGTCAACGGTCTCATTAGGACGCCGTTCCGCTTCTTCTTCGGAATCACTTACATCAAATGGGTTGACCGACGCCATTTTTTTTTCCCACTATAAAATGTTTTAACGCTCCTGGCAGGCTAGGCTAATCAGACAGGCTTCTTCCTGAATGAATACCCTGATATGTATGGCTTTTAACTGGGGGAAAAAACAGAAATTACTATTGGTTAAATTTCTGTGACGTCTTCTTAAAGCCCGCCTTTCTAAGAAGTCATTGAACGGTGATTCGATGTTTCTAATATAACTGGGCAGGGCACGGTTGTAAGTTGACAGCTCATGCTAGCTGATATCAAAAAATGAAAAATAGAGTCCATATATAACAATATCAATAAAGTTAGGTCCTTTTTCTCTGCTATTCGGACACTGCACATTAAAAGTCAAAACTCTGAGATAAGTATTGTTCAAATATTTTATTTGAGGAAAAACGGGTTGGAGTTCAATGTTTTTTTAATAACTACATTACCCATAATGCAGCTGCTTGCGCATGCGCCAGGTGTCAACGCCAAAGTCACAATAAGGAAGTAAAATCTCGTGCTGCCTGTATTTCTTGTAGTAATCTTGTTACAAAGAGGGTGGCTGGTTTTGTAAAAGCATCAACCTAAAGATTAGGCTGATCTCGTTTCGAAAGAGTAGCCTTAATCTGTCTGCTACGTTGGATATGTATTGACGCACCATCACGAAGATATAATTTAGGGAAAATATTATTGTTTTGAATGGGTACATTTTTTTCGACCACTTGTTCTTTTAACCACTTTATGTCAGGATCTAGCTGACGATATATAAAGGTAAGAGTAAAAGCTGTATTTTGTCAGATGTAATAGATTTATTTACAAACTTACAATATAATGAAATAGCTGTTGCTATTTATATAGTACAAAACTATTTGCCCTTATGTGTTCTATGTTTGACATATTGGCTGGTGGCATATGGGGAAGGATTAGTCCCATCTCTAAGCCTTACAGTTACAGAAACAATGACTTAGCCAGTCTAATTGTCAAGCTTACATGTCTTCTATTTGTGTTCTGTAGGCCCTTAGTAAATGTTCTTTAATGTCTCTTTTTAAATTTCAATCTTCTTGCTTATATATCTTTTTCATTTGCTTCATCTCAGGAACCCCAGCGTTGCTCTGTAGAGTCAAGGCTGTGTTCAGGCAAAATGAGGATGGTCACATTTTTCCTAATAGGACTGACGGTCCATGTAGTTTTTTTCCTCTCCATCTTTGATATCTACTTCACATCTCCTTTGGTTCATGGCATGACACCCCAGACCACACCACTGGCACCTCCTGCCTCCAGACTGGTCTTATTTGTAGCAGATGGACTACGAGCTGACAGTCTATTCACCCTGCTACCCAATGGCTCTTGTCGGACTCCATTTCTCAGGTGGGCACACTGATTTACACAAGGGAATTAACTAGAATCAAATTTTTTTTGTATTCTTTAGATTGATTTATCTTGGGCTACTCATTGGAGCAGTGGGTAGCACTGCTGCATTGCAGCAAGAAGGTTTCGGGTTTAATTCCCGGCCCTGGGTCTTTCTGCATGGCGTTTGCATGTTCTCCCTGTGAATGCATGGGTTCTCTCTGGGGTTAGGTTAATTGGCTTCTCTAAATTCTCCTTAGATGTGAGCAGGGCCGTAACCAGGATTTTTGACATACTGAGGTCAAATATTGTGATAAATCTTACTTGACAAAAAAACATCCTAATATGGTGACTTTTTAAAATACATTTTGGAAACGTTAATAAAGAGAGTTAAATCTTTATCATATCATTTTGTCCCGTGTGCATCAATAGCTTTGAAATAGCCGAAACAGAAATCTTTATTCTTCATAATGCACCATGAGCAGCACACTACTAACCTCAAGAACATGTTGTACACAGGCTGTTTGATTATATTATTTTGTCCTGTGTGCATCAATAGTTTTGAAACAGCTTTAGCAGAAATCTTTATTCTTCATAATGCACCATGAGCAAGACATAACCTCAAGAACAATGTTGTTAGTTGTACACAGGCTGTTTGATTATAGTATTTTGCTCCGTTTTGAAATAGCCAAACAGAAATCTTTATTCTTCATGATGCACCATGAGCAACACAACTAACTAACCTCAAAAACAATGTTGTGCACAGGCTGTTTGATTAGGCCTAGGCTACATTATTTTTTTTCCCCATGTGCATCAATAGTTTTAAAATAGCCGAAGCAGAAATCTGTATTCTTCATAATGCACCATGAGCAACACAACTAAGCTCACTCAAGAAAAATGCAGTACTATTTCATTCTATAATTTTGCCCCGTGTGCATCAGTAGTTTTAAGTAGACTCTGACTGTAAAATGAAATCTTAGTGACAGTTGATTGAAATGCTTGCTGAAGACGATGAGCATCCTATTCCTAGCCATGCTTTGAATGATATATTTACTGGCGAAATGAACTCATCTCCTTCTCTCTTTCTGTCCCCCTGACCTGTTTGCTTTCCAAAGCTGAATTTTGTTAGCCTGGGTGCCAGTCCGAACTTAGTCCCGCCCACAAGGTTTGAGTTCGGGGAAGTTCGGTCTGGCTCTGCTCCATAGTAGCGCGAGTATTAAAGGAATAGTACACCCAAAACATGATTAGCCTTCATTTTCTACTCACCCCCATGCTGAACAAAACTCTGGAGTACTTTTTTGATATCTCAAATGCATCTGGAGATCTGGGAGGCTTCTTGCTGTCTGCTGACATTCAAATAATGGAGGTCTATGGCGCCCGAGACAGAAAGGTCCATAAAAGTCCATAAAAACGTGTCAATATTCCTCCATACTGCTCGTCCAATGTATTCCAAGTGTCCTGAGTGGGTAGCGTCCATAATTTACTCGAAACGAAGTCATTTAGAATGTTTTTAGAGCATAAACAGTAGTGTATAGGATTTCCTAATAGCGCCCCCCATGCGCGCTCACGACGGTACGGAAGCCGGCAGACCAAACCAGCGCATTCAGCTCGGCAAAGAACTCATGCTCTTCCTCAACACTGAAGTCCTCAGACATTTTTCTTTCGTTGTTTCTTTCTTTGCACAGGTAAACAGCACATTTCTTCTTCTACGCTTGCATTATCGGCAGAGCAGACGCTGAATGCGCACTTCCTTCCGGTTTGGTCTGCCGGCTTCCGTAGAATCGTGAGCGCGCATGGGGGCGCTATTAGGAAATCCTATACACTACTGTTTAGGCTCTATCAAAAAAAAATATCAAAAAAGTACTCCAGAGTTTTGTTCAGCATGGGGGTGAGTAGAAAATGAAGGCTAATCATGTTTTGGGTGTACTATTCCTTTAAAGCCCACTGTCAGGCGATCCAATCAAATTGTCAGGGCGGGCTTTATACGATGATGGACAGATGATCAAGAGTAACGTTATCAACCACGTGACCAAAGCGCGCTTGGGTGACAACAATAATGGCTGCCGCTGGAGAGTTTGGGTGAGTAGATTCTGCTATTAGGTCTGTTCTAGAAGATATCAACAGCAAATTAATTTTAAAAGAGGAACAGAGAAACGCGATCAAGTCTCATCTTCTTATTCTAGGCGTGCAACTGCACGCTTTGATTTTTGTGGACAACAACTATGCCTCGCTTAAGATACGTCACGCACTCCGTTGCTCTTATTGGTTGTAGGTCTATCCAATTGAGTACAGAGGCATTTTTTTTCCTGGTTCGTTCAAAACACGCCCCATAATCACAGCTCTATGGAGCAGTATCAGACTCATATTCTGACTAGAATTGAGTCAGACTACGTCAGGCTAGAATTTTGTTTGTTTCAGCGTAGATTTCTTCATTTCTTCATATGGACCACACCATCCTACTCCATCGTCTTCAGACCACAGTTGGACTCTCTGGAACCACACTCAACTGGTTCCAGTCATATATCACGGGAAGGTCCGAATTTGTTGCCATAGGACAGTCCAATTCATCACCCCATACAGTCAGCTGCGGAGTGCCTCAAGGGTCGGTCCTTGGGCCGACCCTTTTCACCATCTACATGCTCCCACTCGGTCAGATAATCAAAAAACACAAGGTATCTTTTCATTGTTATGCAGATGACACCCAGTTGTACATAAAAATGGACTCCACTTCTCCCACAGTTCTGCCATCTGCTTTTCACTGCTGCCTGGAGGAGATAAAGACATGGATGGCTGAAAACTTTCTACAGCTCAACAGCAGCAAAACAGAAGCCATTCTCATTGGCACCCCACACCAAACCAAGTCCTTCTCCCTAAACAGTATCCCTATCTTCGGTCAAAACATCCCTCTGTCCTCATCTGTCACAAACCTTGGTGTCAAATTGGATCCACATCTCACGTTTGACTCCCACATACGTCACCTCTGCAAGGTCTCTTTCCTCCACCTCAGAAACATCGCCAAACTCCGCCCCTCCCTTTCCCAACCCGACGCAGAAAAGCTAATCCATGCCTTTGTCTCCTCCAGATTGGACTACTGTAATGCCCTCCTCGTCGGGGTCCCTGGCAAAAGTCTACAAAAGCTGCAGCACATCCAGAACTGTGCTGCCCGGGTCCTGACGAGGAGGCGCAAACACGAACACATCACTCCAGTCCTCAGGTCCCTTCATTGGCTGCCCATCCAACACAGAATAGATTACAAACTTTGCCTCCTCACTCACCAGTGCATACATGGAACTGCCCCGGCTTACCTCAAGGAACTCCTCACACCTCACACCGCCTCCAGAACCCTCCGCTCCACCACCTCCACCCACCGACTGCACTAGCCAAGAGTCAAGCTCTGCACAATGGGAGATAGGGCCTTCCAGGCAGTTGCCCCACAACTCTGGAATGGCCTCCCAGAGTCCCTTAGGGTCCCACAGAGTGTGGAGGCCTTCAAGAAAGGCCTCAAGACATTTTTATTTAAAAAAGCCTATGAACATTAGTTAGTATTTTATCTGTGTGGTTTTATGGTTATTTTACTGTTTTGTTTTTACTACGTATGTTATTTTACTGTAATGTCTCATTTTAACTATGTATACCGTTTTTATTATACGGTTTTGTTTTAACTATGAATTTTGTAGCACTTTGAGATTTTTTTTAAATGTAAAGTGCAATACAAATAAAATGTATTATTATTATTATTATTATTTCCAGATTCCACCACCTAAAAACTGGTAGCCTATACTATCTCGTGGTGTTCAGAGCGTGGGTGGCTGGTTTCGCAAAGGAGCTGCATGATATGATAGAATGCAATTTCAGATGCAATTTCTGCTTAGTTTTAAAATAACGTGATTTTATAAGGTGATTGTGGACTTAAAAAAAAAAAAACAAATGAGAATGCATGCTGATCTTTACACCAATCAAAGTCAGAACAATTTTCATCATATTGACATTTATCTGAATAAAAAAAAAAAAAAATAATAATAATAATAAAAAAATAAAAAAACAGGAAAATACAGAGGAAATGACCTCGGTTTTCTCAATGCTGGTTATGGGGCTGGGTGTGAGTGTGTGTGGATGGTTGTTTGTCATGTTTGCCTCAGTGTTGCCCTGCTATAGACTGGCAGCCTGTCCAGGGTGTACCCCGCCTCTCGCCCGTAAACAGCTGCAGATAGGCACCAGCACCCCTTGCGACCCCGTGATGGAAAATGAATGGATGGATTAATCTTGTTTTTATCATTAGATCTATAATTATGGAGAGTGGCACCTGGGGCGTCTCTCACACACATGTGCCTACTGAGTCGCGGCCTGGTCATGTTGCTCTAATAGCAGGCTTTTATGAGGATGTCAGTGCAGTCGCTAAAGGTAAGTGCATGTTTTGATTTTCCTCATCCTCCTTTGATTCAACTTTTTAGAATGTCAGTATTTTTTCTTTGTGATAATATTTGCATTTTATTTTGCATATTTTCAGGTTGGAAGGAGAATCCTGTGGAGTTTGATTCAGTGTTTAATGAAAGCAGAAACACCTGGTGCTGGGGGAGCCCAGACATCCTCCCAATGTTTGCCAAAGGTAGGCAATAAAGTTCCTTGTATGTCTGGAAAAGTCTGGATTATTTTATCAGCTATAAAGTCAGAATTATTTTACTTTTCTTGACTTTATTTGTTATCCTGTCATCACAGAGATAAAAACAAAACTTCTAATAAAACGAATAGCTTTTTAGGTCTATTTACATTTAGACCATGTCTTCTATCTTTGATTTGAAAATATTTAGTACTAAACTTTTATTTTCAACTCATTGATAATTTTACGTTTACTGTCATAATCCACAAATAAATGTACTAATTTAAAAGCATATAAACGGGTATTTAAAGCTTTTATCTGCCTGGTTTGATTTGAAATAAACATGTTGATCAGTTTCATATGTTTTTGAAGTTTTAAAACTTGTAAAACGACTCTATTAAAGACCCCAAAACTAGCAATTGTTTGATTTAGTAATCTGTTATTTTTCTTGTGCTCTACTGTCAAGATTTTATGAAGCATTATTGATTTAACAATAAAATATTGTATTTTGAAAAGCAAAGTTCTTAAAAAAAAGTGTGAGTGAAGCACAAAAAAACAAATTTACCCTAATGAACACGTAAAAAACTACTACTATCCCCTCAAAAAATAAAACGTTTATATTTGGTTTAATATCAATACAAGAAGAAAATGTGTTAAACCATTTATCATTATTTATGTTCACTTACATTTGAAATGGTTCTTTTAATCACTGTCTGGATCGTTTGACAGTAACTTTGTTGGCAAAAAAATAAATAAATAGCGTTTGCTGTTTTGGGTGCTTATAGGTGCAACTGGGGACCACGTTTATACCCACACATACCCAGCTGAAGACGAGGACTTTGCTTCCAAAGATGCTTCCAGGCTGGACAGCTGGGTTTTTTCTCAAGTCAAAGTACGGCGGCAGAAATATTGACAGCTGAAATGACTGTTGTAATTGATGTAACAATTGAATGAGTCAGTCAGTAATCTTTGTGGTTAAATAAGATATATTTTTTTGTAGCAAAATAGGGAGTCACTTATAATAACAAGAGTATATGTCACAGTGCCTGTTAGCTATTTTTACAGCACTGTATGCTTTTCTTTTTGATAAGAAGTCTAGCATTCCTAGAATGAATGAAGGAATGAATGAATTAAATTATTTCAGACAACAACACATTATAGAAATAATAACAGATAAATCAATTTCAGAAAATATTTAAAACAAACAACCATGTAACACATAACAAAGTGATTGTTTACAGGTTGAACATTAAAATAAATTAGGTTTTCAGTTCCAAATAATTTAAATTCATTTGAACATAGACAGAAGCTATGAAATAAACACAATTTTCCACTTAATAAACTTGCCAGTATGTGTAGTCTAAGATCTGACAGTGATTATTGATTCATATACAATTCTTGTTTATTAATTCATGTAAATCGTCTGAAAAGGGGTATGAAGAAGTGAAACCTATTTTACATACCCCTTCTCCTAATTATGTTTATGCTTAAACTTTGTGACAGTCCTTCTTTCAAGCTGCAAAGTCTAATTCCACCCTGAAAGCCACTCTGCTTGAGGATAAAAATATACTCTTTCTGCATCTGCTTGGCATTGACACTAATGGACATGCTCATAGACCGATGTCACGGTAAGTAGGTTCTATTGAGTTGGGATGTTTCTCTTCTTGCCTTTAGAAGTACTTTAAAAAATATATTTTTGCATATATATATATATATATATATTTTTTTTTTTTTTTTTTTTTATTATTATTTTTTGTTTGTTTGTTTGTTTGTAAATAAGCAATCTCCGATGAGGCATAATCGTTTTCTTTGACTCTTTTTGTCTTTAGGGAGTACCTGGACAACATTGCCTTGGTAGACACTGGTGTAGCTGAGATTGTGTCCTTGATGGAGGACTTCTTTGGCCATGATGGCAGAACTGCCTATGTGTTCACCTCCGATCATGGCATGACAAACTGGGGTAAGAGTTTTCTTTAGGTGTAGTTTTGTGGTCTGTTACATAAGCATACAAATCAGGTATTAATTTGCTGCACTTTTCCACCTGTAGGGTCCCACGGTGCAGGCCATCCTTCAGAAACACTCACACCTTTAGTGGTTTGGGGAGCTGGAGTTAACAAGGCCCAGAGAGTCACTGCATCCCAGCCCTATGAAGATGGGTACTTAAAAGGTGAGCTTAGTTTATTCTCAATGTTTAACCTTTTGCCTGATCCAATTTCAGCTAATTTATTTATTTGTTTTGGTTACTTTTTTAGATTGGAACTTGGAGCATATCCGTAGAGCTGATGTAAATCAGGTAAGATAATATGTGAAATATGCCTATCATTAGTCAGTGTCTGGACAATGTGTTCATACCCCTTTAAGTGTTTTTTGGTGAGCAGCCTATACAGTTCAGCTCTTTGCTGCAAAGTAAGAGGAAGATTTTGAAAGGTTTTCTTTTCAAATAACAATCACAAACCTCTTTTTACTTTGTTACCTGTAACTAAAATGTAATTGCTATCAGATCTCAACTTATTGGTAAGTAGGGTCCACCTGTATTTAATGTAATGTAATAATCATTGCAAAATATAAGGGAATAAACTCCATTATGGAGTTATTATTTTAAATAAATTTTTTTTAGTAAGTTCAATATATATGTACTCAAGATAAAAAAAAAATAAAAAATCTTAAAGCAGTTTAACAGCTATCCAACCCATTATCTGTAACTGTATATGCAGAAAAGCTATGGACCGCATTTGGTTTTACTGTCTACCTAAGCTAAAAGGCAGGGAAAGCATCATTAAATGAGAAGTTGCCAAAAGCTAATCTAACTCTGCACATCTTCCTCGGACCAAAACATGGTGGTGGTCGTAGCAGCATCATGCGGCGGGAATGCTTTCCTGAGTAGGGTCAGGAAAGTTGGAAAGAATTAAAGCTATAGTGTGTAATAATTACAAGGATATACAGTCAGAAATGTAATATATTATACATAACTATGTTATTTATCATCATCTACAAGCTCAGCCTCTTAACCTTAATATTTGTGTTGCCTTAGAATTCGTTATTTATAATTACATAGGAGCGGGTCTCGCAGCCATGGAGGCAGACATCTTTGCGCTACGGCAGCGCAGAGCCAACAAACTAGCGATTGCGAGATCGCCCATTACGCTCGAAAGTAACTACGGCAAGTTGAGAGAGATGAACTGAGACGGTACTGAACAATAGATGGCAGTATTAAAATGATCTATGTAAACAAACCTCATCACTTGAGAAGGTAGGTGATGCGGACGTCGTGGAAGACATTTTGTCCCGTAACGCTCGCCGTACTGTTGGGGGAGAAAAGCGGTGGGGGGGGGATGTTTATCTTGCTGCAGTCTGCAGTCTGGATGTTAGATGTCGCTGAAAATTACACACTGTAGCTTTAAAGCACGTTAAAACGGATGGCAGTAAACATATGGGAAACATACTGTTGGATGCTGCAGTAGACACGGGGGTGAGGCAGGAAAATGACCAAGTATTAATTTACAGCCAGAGCTACAGCAGAAAGGTTTCCATGGAAGCATATTTATGTGTTCAAATGTTCCAGCTTAAGTCCAAATTATAAGTTTATTTATAATTTGGGGCTTAAAATATTTCGACATATGAAGACTTCTGTTTAGGCAAACCATCCATTCAGTCTGAATTCATTTTCAGATTTTCAAAAACCATGTCATTAACCTCCCGCTCTACAGTGATGTGTAATTTTGTGTTGGTCTGTCTCACAAAGCTCCATTATAATATATAAATATCAGTAGCTTTAATTCAACGGAACTGCAAAAGTTATATTTATCTGAATGTATTTGAAGGTCACTGAGTGAAGTTTTGTTTTGGTTTCATTTCAGGCCGATATTGCTCCACTAATGGCTTCTCTCCTTGGTTTGCCCATTCCAGTTAACTCTGTTGTAAGTCAGTAAATAATCAGAAGAAAAAGACAAAATTCCTAACACTTAAATAAATACTTTATTAATGTAGGGCAGTGTTTTGAAACTACCTTCGTTCTGATTTTTAATTGCAAAAGCGGCTTGTGTTTGTTCTTGTGTGTACACAGGGTGTGATTCCTCTCCTCTACCTCAACAACAGTGACCAGTTCAAGGCTGAAAGCATGTACACTAATGCTATTCAAGTACTGGAGCAATTCAAGGTATCGCAGAATGCATTTCTGCTGTTTGGTGGCAGGCATGTCACACGTTATATTACTTTTATAACACAGTTATTGATAAGATTTGTTTGTTCTTAAATAGGTGAAAATGACCCAGAAAAAAGAGACAACCCTGCCTTTTCTGTTCACACCATACCAGTGAGTACAGCACATATAGAAGATGTTAAGAGTTAACTTGTTTTCACCTTAAAGGTATAGTGGAGGATGTTTTTTTTTCAAGGTGGATCATCAAAATAAGTGGTCCTCCTAATTGTCAATCATTCTTGTGATATGTTAATGTAAAGCCGTCCTACATCCTCATCCCCATTTTCATTTAATGCTGGTGAGTCTGACATAGTGGAAAAATTGTAAATCTTCTTTTGGAAAGTAAGCCTGTATGAGTGATGTAAAAAGCAACTTTTAAACAGAGCCTGCACGAGGAGAAATGGGCTCGTGCATGCTCTTGCACGTGTTTAATAGGTGTTCTCTCTCTGGAGCTACAGGGTTGTGCATGTACATTATTTTTTAATTGGATAGGGTGGATCTTTTCAGAAAATTAGCAAAAATCTTCCACTATACCTTTAAATTAAGCAGGTTAGTCATTTATTTATGTTTTTTTTATGAGATTTTTTTTTTCTCCAGACTTTTGACTGAGTCAAAGCAAGAAGAGTTTACTCACAAGGCCCGGATACTGATTCAGTTAGAGAAGTATAATGAGGCTGTAAGTATCAAGGAATTGATAAACTGCTGTAAAATCAATTTTTTTGTTTGGTTTTTAAGTGCTTATCAATGTTCCCTTTTCTGGTCTTGGGTACAAAAGCACTCCATTTGATTTCCTCATATATCCCATCTCTTGTCAGATCTCTTTGTGCCAGTCTCTAATAGCCCTCTCTTTAGAAGGCCTGGTCTACTACCACACCTATGACAGGTTCTTCCTGGGTTGCAGTGTGGTGCTGGGATTTATAGGCTGGACCTCATATGTCATCTTGGTTATACTGAGAACTCACGCCAGCCTGATTCGTCATCCTAATCTCGCTAAACAGGTAGGGACAGCGGACAGTAGCCCCACTTTCACACACACACAAAAAAAAAAAACAGGTTTGCACATGTTGCCTGTCTGGTTAAACCTGTGTTTCTCTTATCTGTGTAGAATCCCAGTCAGAATTTGGCCAGGTTTTGTGTTACACTGGCTCTGGTGATCACTGTGTTCCTGCTTATCCAGAGAAGTCCTATTACGTACTATATATACTGCCTGTTGCCTGTTCCTGTTTGGTACTCGGTTTTAAAGGAGTAAGTATACAATATATTATGTATAAGATGTAGAAATTTTCTGTATGATCTACATTAAAAAGTTTTGAGTAATCACACAAGATGCCAAAATACACCTTTTTTTGTGTCATTTGAGTAATATGTCATAGTCATTCCAAAAAAAAGAAAGTTTAAAACAATCCACTGGACTTTGTTTCCAAAGTTGCTTCATGGATGTGAAGCAAAACGTCTTCAAACTTGGAAACAGAGTCCAGTGGATTGTTTTTAACTTTCTTTTTTTTGAACGACACTTGAGTCCTTTTAGGTTTTGTTGTTTGTTTTTTTTTTTCAAGCCTCTCTAAATAGCTATGGATATTCAGATTTTCTGTTTTTCCTACACTTTTTAAATGTAAGTTTTTTTTTTTTTTTCCATCCTGTAGGTCAGGAGCCTTGACAGATCTGATCCGATCAGCTCCCTCTCTGCCACTCTGGAAATGTTTCAGCTATTTTGTGCTGGTGGCCTTTGGGATCGAGCTGCTTGTATGTGTCTTTAAATTGTTTTTGTCTAACCCACATTTGTACAGTCATTTACCAAAGCATGGATTTGATGTGTCTGATCTCACCACATTCTGTATCTCAGATGACTGTTTGTCATTTGCTGCCCCCAGGTGGTGAGTTTCTTTCATCGCGCTATGCTGACTGTAGGCCTGGCTTTCCTTTCCCTCTGGCCGCTCCTTTCTGGACTTTTTGGCAAGGCCAAGGTAACTAATAAACAGCATTCCTACATTCAAAGCGGACCTTTAAAAGTGGGTGATTTGGTGATGTTATAGTAATGCTATCTAAGAGGTTTTCTGTTAGATAAACAAGCAGATCTGGTAGATCACAGCATGATCTGGGTTGCCAGGCTGTTTACAGATTAAAACTGTCATCACCTCCACTATTTTCTTAAACCAAAATATGTTCAAGGATTTAAATTTCTCAGAAAATCCCTAGATTGTTAGATGGGTATAAATAATAGTAAATCAACATCTATATTTTTATTATTTATTTTCATTTGGGACTTAAAATAAATTAAATAGGGAAAAATTCAGTTGAGTGCAGCCTCTTTTTTTTTTTAGCTTTTTAAAATATTTTTTTTTACATGCAAATAATAAATACGTTCTGGTCTTTCCCAGGTTCTAAAATGACTCATGTCTAACCTCAAGTTTACAGATGACTGATCGGTTCTCCTGCTGAGTTTATTTGTTCAACAAAAACGAAGCCAGGACACAAATCCAGTGTTTAACAAATAAAGCAAATCTTTGCTTCCTCCAAAGGAATTAAGGGGTGAAGCAGAGTCGGCTGCTGTTATAACAAATGCACATGATTAAAGGACCATTAAATGTAACCAACTCTACAAAAGTGGTTTGCTGGCAAAAATGTGTGTATTTTCATAAAGACAAGGCTGAATTATAGTGATCTTAGAGAAGCATTTCTTGGTGCCCATCAATCTTTTAAAAGGTTGCAAGTGTATTTCCTAACAATATGAAGTCTGGTATTCTGCTGTGACAATGGTTATCAACTAGTGGATAACATTTGAGTTAACTAGCAGTATTATTAGAGTTGGACTACAAAGACAAAACTTCTACATCTCTGACTCTGCAGGCTTATTCTGACAAAACATGCAACAACAAAAAAACAAACAACAGAATTCGTATAAGAATCAAAAGGTGTGGTTTGGAAGGGTTGACAGGAGAGAGCCTCTCTGCAAAGAATATGGCAGCAAATCCAGAAATTTTCTTGAACATTAATCTTTGGAAAGAGGAGTTCATATTTTTCACACCATAAGAACGGTTTCTTCCCATCCGCTACTAGCCTTATCAACAAGCCCCAGAGACCCCCTGACACTGACGCTGCCTCTTCAGGATCTATAAGCTACACCAGCGTAGGATCTCCAGACCTTCTGCGTTACATTAACTCAAAATCTACTGTGTATATAGTATATGGCTATATACTCTATATTGTATCTTGTATATTTTATAATATATATAGTTATATATTCTGTATATCTATCTAAATTGTCTACACCATCAACACCAAGTCAAATTCCTTGTAAGTGCAAAGCTACTTTGCAATAAATCTGGTTCAGATTATGATATCTAATGCGCAACTTAATTTTTGATTAGAGCAAATCCCAGAATATTGCTGCACAGCAACAGGATCATCTTGCAGCAATCAATTTAACAGCGATCTTCCCTTTAATATATATAAGGCATCTAAAGTTTTGTAAAAATGTTTGTTTTTAAACAGAAAAGTATCTCCCCTGCGCAAATTCTCAGTCATGCTAGTCATGGCGTCCACCAAGCAGGCTTAAAACAAAGGCAACAGGACTGTCGCTCAGTTTTCCTGAAACAAAAGCTGTCCTATAACTCATTCTGGAGAGGTTACACTAATATCCTTATCATGATTCAAATGATCAAACACAAAACCCAAACAGACTCTAACGACCCCGGAAAATGACGACTGTGTCATTGATTTGCATCTGACCCCGACTATGCTAATGAGGATGGGTTTTCAGGTGCTTAATAACATCAGCGCTCCAACTACAAGTTGCTACTTGACTCTAAAGCGACCCGACAGAATTGACAAAGATTAGATAAGTGTGGAAACATTTTCAGAAAAACTACAATAATGTCTAGTTCAGGCATGCCCAAAGTCGGTCCTGGAGGGCCGCTGTCCTGCAGGTTTTAGAGGTTTCCCTGCTTCAGCACAGCTGATTTACATTGATAGCTGATTAAGAGGCTTTTGCTGAACTGCAATCATCAGAATCAGCTGTGCTAAAGCAGAGAAACCTCTAAAACCTGCAGGACAGCGGCCCTCGAGGACCGACTTTGGGCATGCCTGGTCTAGTTATTTTTAATTGAAATGAACAAAATGAATGAAAATGTCTCAGAAAATCTGTAGCACCATAAACAAAATAGGATTTTTATATTTAACTGTTATGAGGAATTAGGAACTTGAGCCTTAAATGTTATAAAAAACAAACACTGTCTCTTTACAAATGTAAAGGTTAAACTTTACCTAATCTAGGAAGTAATGTATCCACTCTAGTGTTTTGTGTTTCAGTTTTGCTTGATTAGCTCATATGTTTAAACAAATTCTTGCTGTCTGCTTAAACCCCCAGTAACCACTGCTCATGGTTATCTTTGTCTGTTTTCCTGTGCAGCTCCGTTCAGTTAGCTGGGTTCTGGGCTGCCTGTGCTTGGCCGTTTTCCCTCTGTTGCCAGTTGTGGGTAGAGAGCCTAACCTACAGCTGGTGTGAGTACTTCCTTTATTTTCTGCTTGATTCTATCAGCAATACATTCAGAAATCAGTTGCTTGTTACACGCACAAAAAAAGAGGTTGTCGGTTTTTATTTTTACTCAGTTTGAACACTTGAAATTAAACATTAGTAGCTTCTGATAGGTCACAATAAAAATAAGAATTTTAATTCAAGACATTAGATATGGTGGCTATGAATAATTACTTGTTTTCTTCATAAAAATGTTTAAGCAGCATGACTTCTGTAGAAGTAAGCAGAAATAAAGTAAAAATAGGGTTAATAATTGCACTATTTATTTTTTTTCTTCTGCTTTAAGGTAGAGGCTTGATTAGCTTTTCCTTTGCACACTGAGACCCTGAAAAGGGAAGGTTTTTAAAATTCTGGTTCATTCAGGTGCTATTCAATTCAGAAGTTCCGGTTTAGTGGTTGGAGTGAGCGTATGATTTTAAGAGTTTATTATTAGTTTGATATTTTTGAGTCACGGCACACAGCGTTTAACAGAATCCTGCCCTGTTAACATAACGCTTAAAATAAAAGAAAACAACTACCATACCAAAAAAGATTGAAAGTGGGCAAGTGGACAAATGGAAGCACAGGTTCTGATCCCTAGTTTAGAGTAAAGGCTTCACACTTCACAGTATTTTTTTGTGTGGGATTCCCCCTTTTGAAAATAGCAGTGTTGTAAACACTGACTGCCCTCCATGCTCAACACCTGAGAGCTGCTGTCACACTCAAAGATGTAAGACACATATCACAACAAAATATCTGAAGAGGCTGGTGGTATTCTACAGTATCTAATATATGCCTATTGTAAACTTGTGCACAGCATTCTGTTCACTGCAAATTGTAATTTTTAAGTAAGGGAAGTATAATTCTGCCTCTCAAGGTTTATTTACTTTTCTCCTATGTCTGATAGTGGCATGCTAAAAATCTGTTAAATCTAAAGTCACAGTAGTATCAATAACAGAGAGAGCATGTGATACTTACAAGTCCAATAACAACATTTCCAGGTCTGCATCAGTTTTACATTCTTGCAGGGGGAGATGAGAGACCCCTCACTTATCTCATAAAGACTCAGATTACTATTTTAGGGACAAAGATGAAAATTTAATGTAAAAATGTGCTGTTTAATGCTGATTTAAATAGAACTGTGCACCTTAAATGCAGATGCAAAATGAAACAGAGCATATTATTTGTTCCTTCAGGAGCTGTGCCGGCCTACTCAGCCTCTTCACTTCAGCTTGTTACCTCTGGTCATCATTGCGTAGGACACCGATGCCTCCAAGTGACAGACGGCAATTTCTCAGTCAGGTGATTGTTTGGTTTTTCCAGTGTTAGGTTGTGACTCTTTTTGGTGGCTTTACAATTTCTAAAAGATGTGTCTTATCACACCCCTACAGATGATTCATGTGGCCGTCTGTTCATTCGTACCATCGCTCACGCATTCCAGCCTGCAGCAGAAACAAGGCCTGCCCCTTCTAAATCAAATAATAAGCTGGGGCACGCTAGGTAGGTGGATGAAAGGAGGTGGCAGACGTGTGAAAATATGTAGAAATGTCACTGTACTCATTTTTCGTCCACCTTTACATCTCTGCTCTATTTTTCCAGCATCGTCTATATTTGTTCCTCTTCTGAGCTCAACTCGCCTCTTCCATCGACTCCTCAGCATATTTTTGTCTCTCACATCCACATACCTACTGCTAAGCACTGGGTATGGCAAGTCGACTTTTAACAAAGGTATTGTGTAGTTCTAGAGCTCTGGGAAATCTGCTGAATAAGACAAATCTTTTTGTTTTCTGCCTTTTAGGTCAGAGGCCTTGTTTCCTCCTGTGTTATCTTGGTTAATGTTTGTGTGGATCAACATTGAACAGGAAGCTTTAGTCGCTCAGGGTGTCTCCAGAAGACAAGAGGTAGAGTTACAGTGCATGATATATTGTAAAAATATCTGGGTTTTTGTTTATTAGTTCATTCTTTTTTTACTGTCTTCAGAAGCTACTGTTTTGGTTTTCCTTTTCCTGGTTGGCCTAAATATATAAACATGGAATAAAAATGTAGTTGGATAACAGAATACACCCGTAACCAAAGTCAGTCTATTTTAGTTGTTTAAAACAACAAAGACCACTGTACTATAAAACTAAACCAGTCGATTTGTTTTTCAAAGTTTTATCCAACATTTTCCCAGTAATATCTACATTTTCCAAGTTTACACAAATTGGATCAAATACAGGTTCATTTATTTCCAAAAGGTCCCCAAAGAACTTTTAAAACATCAGAAACCAGATTCTCAGCTCAGATGAGGCAAAGATTGAACTCTTTGGTGTGAGTTACTAGTTAGTTTAGAGGAAACCATGCACGGCTCATCACCAGGTCAATGCCATCCCTACAGTAAAGCATGGTGGTGGCAGCATCATGCTATACAACAGCAGAACCTGGCAGATTAGTCTGGCCAGAGGGACGGACAAATGCAGCAAATTACAGGCAGCAGTTGAAACCAGATGTTTACATTTCCTGTATAGATAGAAATGTGCTCTTGGAAATGAAATCACACTAAACCTTTCCTGTATAGGTCAGAATTTACAGAATTCTATCCATAAGATTTTTACTATCATACCTCTAAATAATTTGGGAAAGGCCGTGTGATTATGATGCAACCAATTCATAACATTTCATTTAAATGGAGGCTCTTCTGTGATTGTATTTCTGTGATTTGTATTTTAAGGCAATGCCTCAAAGACTGTGATTTCAAAAGGAAGATCTACTTTTGTGCAAAATGTTCACATCAACACCAGGACAAAAGGAAAAGACCCTCTAAAGATACTGCATTTATCCAGTGAGAAATTGTCATTATTTATATTTTATTTTCTCCTTTCTATCCAGTTATCTACAATTGATTTCTCAGCCAACATTGACATTACCAAAATCCGACAGCTGAAGCTGGATGACATCAGAAGATCGTACTTTTTTGTATCCTTTGTATAATTCATGTATTTGTAGTTAAACCACAAAAACTGCCCACATAAGGATTCTGTGTCGTTAAATGTAGCCCTTAATAATTTAGAGAACTTTCTTAGTTTTTATTTTATTTTAAAAAGGTCCTATATCATGCTTTTTTATAGCTTTTCAAAATCAAATATATGCTCATATATGATGAATAGCTGCCTTTGATGTTACTCAGTATCTATTTGTTATGAAATATTAGATGATTTCTGGTGCTTTATTTCCTAAGCAGAAGTAGGACTCTTGCCTTTACTACTGTACGCCGCCACCTCTCCCTGTGTGGGAGCCACCCATTTCATAACCTTACTCTGCAGTTGCTGCAGTATCTGGATCACACAATTAGGCTCTTTTTTAAGAGGGCTTAAGTCTGAGACCCCTCACAGCTGAAAAATTCTTATTTCTTAACAAATATTTGAAAATAGAACAGTCATTTCTTTGCAGCTTAGGTGCTAAAATAACTTTTGCTGAGTTCCAGTTCAGCGGCTGCGTCCTCTGAAGGCCCGTTTCGTCAGCCGATTACGTCATAGCACGGCCCCGAGGCCTGTTTGGATTGGAAGACTCCTCGGCTGTGTCCGAATGTCCGCCCTAAACACTATATAGGGCACTTTATAGTGATTATGCCATTTTAAATAAATGTCTAGTGGTTGATAAAGTAATCGACTTGAAATTTCCCCCAATGGATCTTGAAAAGTAGTTATCATCCATGGTCACTACAGAAGCAGATATATCTCGGAATACTTTGAACAGAGAGCTCTCCTCGCAAAGCATTATGGGACTTGCCCTCACAGCGGCAACTAATAACAAAGATGGCGCAGGGACCGCTCGGTGGATGCGGAGTTACGTGACCAATGGGGAGCAAAAAGTAGCGATCATCTGTCCGAACGGTCAGTTAACTGAGCTCACTATTAAGTCCACTGTATAGACCCCGATCTATATAGTGATTTAGGGGTTAGGGCGGACGTTGGGACACAGCCCTTGTTATGCGGCCGACAAACGCAGGTTTATTTTTGCCTGTTTTGGAGGCTGGGTCCGGTATGTCCTACGTAGCCTGGGTATCCCATGGTTCATTGTGAGTCCAAGCAAGCTGGCTGCTCCGTGTTCAGAGGAAAAAGGTAAATTGGTGCCAAACAGTGGTGAATATTGTATGTGGAGTTTATTATAATACAAGCATGTGAATATTTCCTTCCTAAATTAATGAAAATATTTATTTTAAATGGTTATTGAGTCAGATATGTGGTGGATGATGTTCCTTTACTGAAAGGTTTTATCTGTCCCTTTGCAAATGGGTTTGGCTGACATTTAAGCACAGATTCCAACATTTCTGCAATGTGTGGACTATTGTGATGATGGTAGTGCTGCCAAAGCTGCTCAAAAATGTTATTAGCACCCAGAACAGTAGTGAGAAGTTTGCTATCAATTATTTGCCTGCTTTGTGTGTCAACTGTCACGGTTTGTAGGCCACAGAGCGTACAGGCGGTGAAAGCCGGAGAAGGCTGGACCTCTTTGAGTCCATAGCCAAAATCTTCTGGACTCCTTATTTTCATATCCTCAAAGGACCCAGTCCAGGTAGACCGGGTCCTTGGAGGAGGCAGCCTCTGAAATCGAATGCTCCCATTGTTTGGATTTTGATCGTGCCCTATCTAACATCAAATCTAATGAGTGTGTTGTTTAGTGAGCAGGATACTACATTCAAAGTGCTTCCTGGAGGAGATGAGAAATCCCCGTCCTACAAAAAACAGTGATGGGCACTAGTTTTCCAGGACGGAAGCAACAGCTGCTTAGAGAGCAGAATTGATGAGGGTTACTTGGACATGCATTAATGAAACACAATGCCACTTTGTGCATTATTTTGATGAAAGGATTGCATTGTATAGAACCTTTAACACAGATGATGATTTAACACATATTATATAAAAACAGGTTAATGAGGAATATGTATTACTTCAATTCTTTCCTTGACTTTACATTGTCTTCAGGTGTTTTTTATAATTACAGCTTTCTTTGGCACCGGAAACATTGCGTCAATTAACAGGTAAAACATATCTGTAGTTTTCCATGCATATGTTATGTATTTGTGTTTCAAATGACATTAAGTTGTAATGCAAAAGTTGGTGGTGGAGTGACGTAGTCTGATCTGAATGGTTCTTATGTGCTTGACTTCATTAAGTTTGGCTTCTGTTAATGATAAGATATTGATCATTCAGTTAGGGGAAGTGGAAAAGTAATCTGTAGAAATATATTTCCGACTATGCCGATCTTTACTTTGTTTATAGAGACTCTTGTCTCATTGTTTTGGACTAGGAGGCATTAAAGGAATGTAGAGTCTACAAGTGTTTTAGAAAAACAGTTTATCAGTGGTCTGGTATTCCCCTCAAGATCGCTTCTTCTTTTTATGCTCTGGCTTTGTCACTAGTTCTTTACCCTTCCTCTTTTTGCTCTTATCTAGTTTTGACCCAGCCTCAGTTTATTGTTTCCTCACCGTTTTCAACCCGTTTATCATGGGAGGGCTGATGATGTGGAAGGTAGGTAATTATTGTCATTGTTTTATGTGATGTCATATTAGGAGCATCAGAATAGTATGCATGTGCTTGTTAATTCAATTCAAACAATTAAACACAAAGAAAATAATTGTAAAGTGAAAACGAGTTCTTTATAAATAGCAATCTCAAGAGAGTGATGTGTGTCTATATTCAGCCCACCTGTGATCCCTATACAGAGCCTCCTTTCATTGCAGTAGTGCATTTGGGTTGTGCTTAACCTAGCTTTGCATATATAAGAATTACATTTCTCCCCCATTTCCTGGTTTATAAATAGCTACATCTATTTTTTATTGGAGAGTATTAAAGGTCATGTGCTTCTTTCAAATAAAGGTTACCATTGGCCCTATAGCTTTGCTCTGATTAAAGCTCTCTTTAATATTCTTGTCATTTAAGCAGACTAGCCTGCTGTGGCAGGCTTCTAGTTGCTGTAATCCTCCATTTTTAGATTGTGTATTGTCCTGTTTTGTCCGATATTCAATGCTTGTGGCATTGTTATATTACATACATTTAATTTAGTGTACCTATATATCACCAAATCAAAACGCATGTAAATTCAAAGCCCTTTATGGAAACAGGTAAAAGAAATAATGCAGACTGGTTTGTTAAAAGTTTTCTGTCTAAGGAAAGCCAGCTGATTGCGTCAAGTCATTGACCTTCCATTGGTGACTCTCCATGGATAAACATACAGCAACTGTAGACATTTGTTGAAGTCGTTAATCTTTTACCAAACTTGAACCATGACCAACATTGCTTCTATATGTAAAAGAAGAAGTAAATAAAAAGACCAAGGGTCTCATTCATAAAGCTTGCATATGCACAAATCTGGGCCTGAAACTAATGACTTTTGCACAAATGTGATCTTATTCAACTTTTTCTAAAGCGAATTTTGAAATAGAGCATCAATAAAGCTTGACAGAAATGGCAACATAAAATAATAAATTCCCTGGAATTTGCAAAAAAAGTTTTTACGCTTGCTTGAAAGTATTTGGCTTTTGCAAAAAAAAAGGGTTGATGCACAACAAGGGAGATGGAAACTGTTTTTTTTAATCAGCTCTGAAGTAGCAAATTTTAACCTCTCATGACTAATTAGCTGTTGCTGCTTTTGTCGTCTTCCTAGATGTTCTATTATCCGCTTAGACATGGCTGGAGCCACTATTACTAAGTGATATGTTGACATAACTTCTGCCATTGCCACAATTTCATTAAAGCGTTCTTCCGTTACTGATCAGTGGTCAGTGCTAGACAGCCGCCTCTACTTCCTGTTTATTACAGCCATGTGTGCCAACATAATATGAATAACAACTAGGATGCCTCATGTGCTTGGTTAATTCGCTTCAAACCAAATGGAAATTTTAATTGAATGAAAATATCAATACCAATATAATGAAATATAATAATATTGGCCAACCCTACCCATTCAGTACGGTTTATGCACATTTTTGAGGCAAAGGAGATTGGCAACGCAGATGGTGACTGCAGGGATTTGAAGCTATCCTAATACCTCTTTCACTTCATATGAAACTTTATTTGTGGGTCAATAATATCAGATCTGAAACCACAGTGTGATGCATGCTGGCACTGTTGAGGATGTTGATGTTCCTCTCCCTAAAAACCAACAAGTGAGTCGTAATCTATGAATCTAACAAGGTATTAGGAATTCCCACAGATTGCTGTAAACATTTATATACTGTGGAAGAGAATGCATTTTCACAGATCACCAATGTTAACTGATCAGTTATGATGAGATTTATCAACAGATTAAACTCAAATATGTGCTGAACTGGGTCCAGTATTGATCGCTCAATCATCATGGGTGTTTAATAAAACATGTAAAAAGCTTGGTGCGGCATGATTCTATTCTATAGATAAATGTATAGAATTTAAAATATAGTCAGCTTTGTTGATATAAATAATGTTTAGAACATGCTGCAGTCAGTGTATAAAAGATTATCCCACACTTGACCATATTGGCCCATGTTAAATCTGAATTTTTTTAATTAATTAAAGCCGTTAAGCACTCTCGAGTTGCTGAGAAGCGGCTCTTCCCAGCTAAATTTCCCGCAGGTGTTTAACATAATCAACAGTTAATCAAAGCTCTGACTGAAGGCATGTTTATTGAAAGATTTATATTATGAAATCATGTACAAATCTGAGAGTAATTCTGCTTGGATGTCCTAGTTAATATGATCAGTCCACTCTACAGTTGTCATTCATTACACTTCCTTTTATTTATCAGCTCTTTACAGTAGCTGTCCAACATATTTATCTAACTCCTCACCTCACCCAACAACACATCTATCTGACTATCTAGCTGTCTTTACTTCTGTTGCCATTGGTAACCATTAAATAATGTTGCTCAGCTGGCTCATTTAAATACACGACAGTCGTGCGGTGCTTCGTATTACTGCTATGGATCCTACGCAACATTTTATAAACGTGCAGTGCAGATCAGTTCTTTATTATCCCACATGGGATAGACCTAGATAAACAAGGAATCATCCACATAGATCAACAGAAATAGCATGCTTACCTACAAAGAATAAAACCAGTGGATGTTCTAAAATGTTGAAAATAAAATTTTCAAAATGAATCAAGAGCTTTGATCATGCCTGGGGGAAAGAATATTTCTAGTGATTCCACCTTATGAATGGAAACCTGTATAATTAGGTAGATTAAAACCAAAGAGTGTAGAGATAAAAAAAAAAAAAATGTCCATAAAACAATAAGAGTCATATCTTTTTTTTATACCAGCACAACCCCCCCCCCCCCCAAAAGTATAAAACGTTAATTGTTTAGGTAAACAATAACAATAAAAACGGTCCCGTCACAAAAGGCCCCCTTTGATGTCAGATTATTGTTAATATTATTATTGACTATTTGAATAGCACACATGTTTTTTTTTATTTTGCAAAATGAATTGCAATATAGTGTTTTATTTGACATAATGCAATAATACTTATTGGAGATATGTTTTCATTATATTAAGGTTTAAAAGTAAAACTATGCTAAAACGCCTGATTCCTTCAGACTTCAAGCCAGGCATGCTATAACAGTGACCGCTCCATTACTGGACGCAGACTTTACATAATGACACATTATAGTCTTAGTCAGCTTAGAAACTCCTAAACATCTAATGAACCTGAAACATAAACTGTTGAATTAACCAATGGAGGAATGAGAAATAGTGGTGCTTAAAGACAATAGAAAAAGTACAGACTGTTTGATATTTGCTCTTAATGATGCTGATTGTTCCCAGATGTTCTCTGCAACATTTCAATAGCCTTTACAGAGCAGCAGTATTAATACTTAGATTAAACTATAGACAGGTATACTCTGTGTTGGTTGACATCTGAGGGATTTATTTAGGTCTAACAAAGTAACAGGTTGAATGCAAATGTAAATTGTATGTGCTTTTTGGTCCCTTCATAAATATAAAGTAATTATATATCTAAAAACCTTTTCTAAACTTTGTTCAGTGTATGCATAAAAATATCAGTTTCTTTAAAATCGTCTTTTTTTTTTCTCAGGTTATTATTCCTTTTATCATTGTAATGTGTACATTTGAGACCATCCAGGTTGCAACACAGCTCTCCTCAAGAAGGTAAGTCCCTCTTCAACTTGCAAAAAGAAAAAAAGATAGTTGAACTGGTAGCATCAAGTGGTTTGATGGTTTCGGTGTATATCATTCAACATTAACTTTATTTAGAATGAATGAATGAATGCATTGGTTGTTCTTTCTAATGTAAATGTCAGAAATGTTGGTTGATTTTGCGTTCATTCCTTCTGATCTTTTATCTCCTCTTGTTTTCTAGTTTGTTCCTCATTGTCCTGGTTATATCTGATGTCATGGCACTGGTAAAGTACTTTGATTAATACCAGTCCAAGTCACACATCTTACAGCCATATTTCTTCAGTACTTTTTCTCACTAAAGCAATATTTATGAGTTATATGTGATAAATGTTTAACTTCCTCCTCCTCAGCATTTTTTCTTCCTGGTGCAAGACTATGGAAGTTGGTTGGACATCGGCACAAGGTAAATCCACACCCTTTTCTTTTTCAATTTTTGGGTCGCTGAAATATTTATACCATCTTGTTTACCATCTTTTTTTTTTTTCAATGTGGTTGCAGCATTAGTCACTACGTGATAGTGATGTCGATGACAATCTTCCTGATGCTGCTAAGTGTGGTCACACACATTTTCACCTCAAAAAGATTTGCCCTTTGGAACAGATCTAAGATGCACTTTCCTTAGACATGCATTTATTTATCGGTCAAAGGTTGTAGGCTATGTATGCCAAATGTTTTGTATTTATTTTGTTTAGACATCTTTATTGTAGTTGTTTTTATGAAAGTGAAATAGGTGTGGATTGTTATTTTATGAGAGAATGTAGCTTGATGAACATAAGGGGACAGTCCTGTTTATATACCAGCCTGAAATCGATGTACCCAGTTTCCTTTTCAGGCATATTTCTCTTTAATGGATCAATCTGGATACAGACTTACTGTAATATTCAATTGTTTGGTAAACATTAGCAAAAAAAAGAGCACATTTGCTAAATTTTAAAGATAAAATTCATTGAACTTACTTGGGGAAATAGATGTTTTAGCTAGAGAATATATACACAAATAAAAACATTGGGAAACAGCATTTTGTGTCTATTTTCTTTTTTTTTTGTAAGTTACAAATACACAACAGTAGAAGTCTGTCAGACTATAACGGTAGACTTATGTGGCTCCTAAGTTTTGAAGCTGATCTAAGATCAATCACTGATTGACTGAGTTTGCTTTAGAAGGCGAAATGTTTAATTTAAACTCTACTTTTATGACAGATAAATGAAACAGAAGGTCATATTGAAAGGTATCTGAGCAGATTAACTGCAAAGATAAGAACAGAGACAAAAAGAAGCAGCTTGTTCATGTCGAAACCAAGATTTACCACAGAGTGTGGTTTTTTTGTGGGTTGTTGTTTTTGTTATACCACAAAGCCCCTCTTAGCAAAAAAAACAAAAACCCTTGGTTTTTTGGCTAAAGAATATAAAAGCAGCTTTAAATACTTTGTTATTCTTGTTTACCCTAGTGACATAGGGTAAAGTTTTGTGGTTATTTGGCAGGTTCATTTACAAAAGTACGGGTGTTATGAACAACAATAAATCCAAAGAAATAAACAGTGATAGCCGACGTGAGTTTGGAAACTGCAAAGCTTTGTCTTAAGCGGAAAATTAAAGGCGCAGAACAGCATTCACAGACCAGTGTGATGCATTCACAAGCGTCAGATAGCTATGGTGCATTCAGGAGCATGGGACATTTCATACTTACCTGGAAAGAGACATAAACAGAACATAACTTGACTTATGCAATACTGTATTTATTCAGAAACATTGTGGGCTTTCTTACAATACTGAATAATCTATAATTGTATTTCCCTTATTTTTTTTATTATGCACATCTGCTAGCTTTTTCTTCTAAAAATCTATAACATTAAAGCAGCAAATTATCAAAGTTTTTCAAAAGCCAGTTTAAAAGCTCCAAATGAGGCTTCAGATCATACAGCGACAATTACGCTGTCGTTGTTTTACAGGGAAGAATTAGCATTTGCTAAACCTTGCCCTATAACTACTGATGGATATACAGGAATACAGTCATACAAGTGTCAGCTCCTCTGAGATCGAAAGGGATGCAATTTTTGGTCATTTCTATTTTTATTCAATGTGCTGTATAACATGAATGCATAAACACCTCATTTTATTTTAGTGTTAAATTCTGTTTAAAGTAACAGATAATTAAAAATGTCTCTGGACCTTTACTGGTTGATGATTTTCTTTCTCTTTCTTACTGGTTTGATGTTTATAAATATTTATTTCACGTCATGTGCGTAATCCAATGCAGATCATTGGTGCCATCCACATCTAGCGAAAACTAGTGTTGAGTCATAATGCAAACACTCATTGGTTAGCTAAAGGAAATCATCAGAAGCAAGCAGGTGTTCTTCAAACTGCAAAGGGGAATTGTCTATGCCATGCTACAATGTCGGATTCAGAAAAAGATGTCTGAAAGGTCGGACACAGGCGAGAACACATAGGAAGACGGAGACCAACAAGACCTCCCTCATCCTTGGCCCTATCTCAAATAATTTTTCGAAATAGTAGAAAAATTGAGCTTTCAATTCATATAGTGGCATCTGGCTGTTTTTTTTTTTTAAAGGTTACTTTATACTTTAAGTAGTTTTTGGAGCACATACTTTTTCACTTTTACTTGAGTAAAGAGGTCAAGTTGATACTTCCACTTTTACCAGAGTGTTTTTAAACTGCAGTATCTATACTTCTACTTAAGTAACAAATGTGTGTACTTTTGACACCACTGGTGTTACAAGCACTGTAGGTGGTTGCTGCAAGGTTTTTACTGCTAAAACAAAATGGGGAAAAGGTCACACAATGTTTATGCTGCACTGAACTCCTTGTTTTTGTTATTTAGCCATGAGACTCTTTAGTGAAACACCTCATAAAACTAAGCTACAAATGATTATAGTTTGTCTATGCAATGACCGCAACCAAATAGCGTGGCTCCAAAACTTTAGTGCAAAAAGTAGTGCCTAAAATACTCTCTCAGGAGAGGGAATGAAAAGCTGTGGTTTTATTGAGGATGCGGCTAACAGCTTTCTAGATCAGCTGCAGCTGTCTGTGCCATTTTAAGGCAGACCAATGAAGAGACCACCACAGTAAACAATGCCACTATTAAAGATAGGCTCTGTGTATGCACCCTGATGCTCTATCTTTCCAGTTCTTTTCCCTAATAATAGAGAACTCGGGACAAACTCTTTAAATAACACTTCATCACTTATATGTATTAAATATCCAGGAGACATGACAACAGATTTTGATAGAAATTGTAATCTTACTCAGATCAGAGAAATTGCTTAGGGTTACAGAATGGCAGCTGCTCACCTCTCAGGAAGTGGCCCCGATTAACCGTTAAAAAGGCATTTTATACATCTCCAGTCTGCCACATCATCTTATTTTACATCACACACATTAGCAGATGATTAGACATACATGGCTCCAGCCTTATCAAAATGGGACACCACTCTCATTCCATTTCCAAATCTTTGCCGTGTTCAAAATTAAGATTATAATTGTATAACCAGACAGAGGAACTGTCCTAATTAGATTAAAACATCAGTTCTGACATGCCACAGGCACATACCAGGGTGTGATAAACTCACACATCATCAATGGTAATTATTTTAACAATTCCCCCTGAAAAGGTGACGTTTTCAATGTCGTCCTTAAACAAACCCATTAATGTCAACTCATGACCAGGATATTAATCCATCCATTTTCTTACACGCTTGTCCCGAGTGGGGCCGTGAGGGGTGCTGGTGCCTATCTCCAGCAGTCAAGAGGCGGGGTACACCCTGGACAGGTCGCCAGTCCATCGCAGGGCAACACAGAGCAGGATATTAATCATATAAGAAAACTTTAAGCGCTTTTTTTTTCAACATCATAGAATCATGGAAGAAACAACCAACATTCCCCCTGATGATGTATCAATAATCAGGGATCAAATCACTCAAGACCACATTTTCAGCATTTAACTACAATTTGGGTTTTATCTAATTAAAGGAAGGCTGTTTTAGTTTCCTATGCGCACTTTATTTCAATTTACCTTCGACTAGGTAACATAAGCCTATAAATCTAATTGGTCAAATTCATCTACTCTCACTCCCACATGGAGGCTCCTAAATGTGACCGCTCGTCACGGATAAACCATCAATTAAAATGTACCAATCGTTCACACAGCAGGACACTTCACAGGACAGGCCGGGCCATTCTCCACCGGAAAACCCTTCCTTCTCTAAAAGGGTAGTAAAAAAACCTGGGTGACCTCAGGGAAATCCCACTCTCAGCCATTTTGAATCTGAAAATTATCATTACCAACTAATTAAAGAACCTTTAAGCCAATCAGGATCTGAGACTTACTATATCAAAGCAAAGGTGGCATAAAACGTGATCTTGGTGGGTCTGAAGCAAAAATGTTTCGATGTGTTTTATCAAAACAAAGAATTTTCAAGAATTATCATGGTCCGAGTTAAAGGCAAATGATGGACATCACTGACAATGATGAATTCTTTCAGTGTCTCTATCACTCATCAATGTAATTAATCAATCAGAGTCTTATATGGCCTCCTCCAAAGCCCCTTTGGTCTCACATATATTACCTGTCAATGCCCAGCAGTTGTAAGTCATATATAACAGAATGTATTCAGCCTGAACATCCTGTGGATGTTTCAGCTCATTATTTCGTTCATATAAACTCAAATTAATGTCACTAATATACAGGTGCTGGTCATAAAATTAGAATATCATGAAAAAGTAGATTGATTTCAGTAATTCCATTTAAAAAGTGAAACTTGTATATTATATTCATACATTACATACAAACTCATATATTTCAGATGTTTATTTTGTTTAATTTTGATGATTACAAATGACAACAAATGAAAATCTCAAATTCATCATATCAGAAAATTAGAATATTGTGAAAAGGTTCAAAATTGATGGCCCCTGGTGCCACACTCTAATCAGCTAATTAACTCAAACCACCTGCAAAAGCCTTTAAATGGTCTTTCAGTCTAGTTCTATAGGCTACACAATCATGGGGAAGACTGCTGACTTGACAGTTGTCCAAAAGACGACCATCGACACCTTGCACAAGGAGGGCAAGACACAAAAGGTCATCGCTAAAGAGGCTGGCTGTTCACAGAGCTCAGTGTCCAAGCACATTAATAGAGAGGCGAAGGGAAGGAAAAGATGTGGTCGAAAAAAGTGTACAAGCAAGAGAGATAACCACACCCTGGAGAGGATTGTGAAACAAAACCCATTCAAAAATGTGGGGGAGATTCACAAAGAGTGGACTGCAGCTGGAGTGAGTGCTTCAAGAACCACCACACACAGACGTATGAAAGACATGGGTTTCTGCTGTCGCATTCCTTGTGTCAAGCCACTCTTGAACCACAGACAGCGTCAGAAGCGTCTTGCCTGGGCTAAAGAGAAACAGGACTGGACTGCTGGTGAGTGGTCCAAAGTCATGTTCTCTGATGAAAGTAAATTTTGCATTTCCTTTGGAAATCAAGGTCCCAGAGTCTGGAGGAAAAGAAGAGAGGCACTTCATCCACGTTGCTTGAAGTCCAGTGTAAAGTTTCCACAGTCAGTGATGGTTTGGGGTGCCATGTCATCTGCTGGTGTTGGTCCATTGTGTTTTCTGAGGTCCAGGGTCAACGCAGCCACATACCAGGAAGTTTTAGAGCACTTCATGCTTCCTGCAGCTGACCAACTTTTTGGAGATGCAGATTTCATTTTCCAACAGGACTTGGCACCTGCACACAGTGCCAAAGCTACCAGTACCTGGTTGAAGGACCATGGTATCCCTGTTCTTAATTGGCCAGCAAACTCTCCTGACCTTAACCCCATAGAAAATCTATGGGGTATTGTGAAGAAGAAGATGCAATACACCAGACCCAACAATTCAGAAGAGCTAAAAGCCACTATTAGAGCAACCTGGGCTATCATAACACCTGAGCAGTGCCACAGACTGATCGACTCCATGCCACGCCGCATTGCTGCAGTAATACAGGCCAAAGGAGGCCCAACTAAATACTGAGTGCTGTACATGCTCATACTTTTCATGTTCATACTTTTCAGTTGGCCAACATTTCTATAAATCCTTTGTTTTTATTGGTCTTCAGTAATATTCTAATTTTCTGATATGATGAATTTGAGATTTTCATTTGTTGTCATTTGTAATCATCAAAATTAAACAAAATAAACATCTGAAATATATGAGTTTGTATGTAATGTATGAATATAATATACAAGTTTCACTTTTTAAATGGAATTACTGAAATCAATCTACTTTTTCATGATATTCTAATTTTATGACCAGCACCTGTAATCTCATTCAAGCAAACTGTAGATATTTAGAAAGCATTTAACCCTGTTTTATACATTGTAACATTCAATTCATGGACAACCTAAAGAAACATTTTAAAACTATTTTTACACCACAGCATATTAAATTTTAGCTTCATCTAAACTTAAAACTGTAGTTTTAGTTAATTCTTATCCTCTCCCCATTGAAAGTAATTAAAGTTCTGTAATCTCTAAGAATAACCAGCTTGGTGTGGATTCTCCCCCTTAACATTCCCTCATCAGACTTAATAAGTTTAAATGTTAGTGTATGAGAGAATATCATTCAAATGTGGACCCTTGCGTGTCCTACGAGTCCTTAACCATGTATGTGTGTGTGAATCTATGTGAGTGGGTGGGGAAACTGGTCAAGGGCCAACCTGCTACTGGTCTTGGAAGAGAAAGTATCTTGGAGCAGTGATCCTCTCCAACATGCAAAAGAGGTCGACGTTAGGACAAGTCCATCAGGTTTCCCTCTGTTACCACAGCAGCTTTGAACCATAAGAGTCTTGGGGCACAGGTGTCCCCACACCCCCTGAAGGCTAAGTCTTTACCTGTGTCATCAGCAGTATCACATAGAGGCAGAAGGAAACAGAGCATCAAAAAAGGTGTTTCCCCCTTGAAGAGGAAATGTCATATTTAATTTTTCATCTGCTCAGAACACAGGAGGTGTACTCTGACTTGCTTCTGTGTTCCCAAAACTCAACAATTCACAGTCCATGAAAATGCTGAATTTGACTGCACCTGCTCTATGCAAAGTGTCCAGCTATAGTCCATTGAAAATATTCTCCAAAAAAAAAAGTGCTCAGATGAAAAACAAAAACATAGTAAAACATCTCTAAGTCATCCTTTTTATCAATTTATTTAAGATTACCCCACCCCCTGATGATATGGAGACTATCAGAAGGTTCCAACCTGTTTTTTAAGATTATTCCCATAGTTAAGCTCTATGTTGATCTTATCACTACTGATATTTTTTTTTATTAAAACCTAGCTACTGGCACGTTTTTTAGAAAGGTATTATGTCCACTTGTTGATCCCCATAAACTATATACATTATTCATGGATCTGTCTTAATCAACCTTTTTTTAATAATACTTTTAATACTTTTTCATTGTGAATAAGAAATCTGGTGTGTCAGTTCACTTATCTTTTTCATTCGGGTATTGTCCAATGATCCCGTGACTTTCCATCACCCCATCACAGCCAACGGCCTGATCTGAACTGAAGCAGTGGGCATCCAGTCACCTCCTTAATGTCTGCATCTCAGCAGCTGCACACCATCCCTCCTTCTGAAGTTTTGGTGTAAAATTAGTCTCTGTGCCCCCTGGAGTGTGATCCTTCCTGTGGCTCAAGAAAGAAAGTGTCCAATGTCTATCCAAATATAAAGTCCATTGTTCATTTTGAAAAATTTCCATCCGTAGTGTAGTTAGAGCTATTCAAACAAAAATAAAATGCGTGCCACGTCTTTTTTTTTTTTTTTTCCTAAAGCCCAAGATGTTAGTAAACAAACAGAAAAAGACAAACATATAAACACAAACAACAACAAACATGTAAGACAACAAAACCCCCTGTGATGTCTCAGATTTCTCCAGAAGTTCTAGGATCTACATGTCATTCATTTAATGCCTCTGTCAGAACGACTGGCTCTTAATGGGTGTGCAATTCCACCTCAACAAAAGTCCATGAGCTGCAAGAAGAGAAAATATTTGAGAGAGAGCGCATGTTTTGAATGTGAGCATTATAAGTTTTGAGAGCAAGAAGATGAAATTCTTTTCTCTAATTGAAGTTATGTGCTCTTGCATTATGGCAGGATAATTCTCCCATATGTGCCACTAAGATACTCTAATTAGAGAGCAGTAGTGAAACTTCGATATTGTATTTTCATGGCCTAGTTTACCTGACAGGATGTTTACATAAATCTGTTTTTAGGCTGTGCACAGATAAGATTTTTTATGGAGGAACAGCTCTACCGTATATAAAATAAATATATAAATAAATAAATGCTCAATAAATAAATAAATAAGCATTTAATTATTGCCTCCAAAAATACAATGAATAAATATGTTGGTAGAAATTAAATTATATGGTGAGATATATATATATATGTATCTCTTAATTAGCTTCTTTATTTTTTCACCTTCTTTTGTAAACAGTTTTGTTTGTTACTTGAATCAACTGTTTAATTGAGGTCTTTTGTAGGGTTTCGTTTTCCCTAGAGATGTCCATTGAATGCAAACTCATAGCCATGTCTCGGTGTGTAGAACACTACACAGTACCTTTCATTTGGTTCTAATAAAAGCAGATTGTTTACTAGTTTGTCTACTAGTAATTACTTTAGTTTTTATTTTAATATGCTGATCATAAAGCAATGTTTACACTGTGTTATGTCATTGGCTGATCTTTAATAAATATTTTAACCAGTGCATCAGACTCATTTTGAATTGACATTAGGTTGGTACAACGTTAAGTAGCTTCTGATGTAGTTAAAGCTACTTTAAACACATTAGTGTAACTTAGCTTGCTATAATTCTTTAGGTGGTAGCTTTTGTGTAGTGAAGCTTAATTTATTGCTGAGTAACTGATAGCTTAGCTCACTACACTGGACAAGTAGCTTGCCCAACACTGGTAGTTACTATTCCCCTCTGATTCCTACGAAAGCAATGAGCTAATATCTAGCAGGAAATGACAAGGTCACTGCTAGTGGTATATTAACTTCCTCCAGCTAGCTCTTATTAGGTTATTATAAAGGTATTCTTTCTGATGGCTCTTATCCCAAACTAGGCTAGTTCAATGAATGACTTTCAGGAACACTATGTCCAAAGGAGGAATATGTTTACCTTGGTGTCCAAAAGGATGGAAGTCCATGAATGAAATACATGGGTTGTAATTATTTCAATTAAAAACATAAGGTTTTGTAATACTTGTGGCATAGTTTGAGGTTATTTTTGACTTGCTAATGTTTATGTTTTTGTTTTATAATGTATTTAAAATTGTGGGATCAGAATGTGTGCATAAGAGGTCCCGATAAGAAAGGCATCTTAGAAAATTGGAACGGAGGTAATTATTAGGCTTCTTAGAATCAGCTGCAATGAAAAGGGTTACATGTAGCTTTATGGCAATAATGAAATGACAGTAAATGTTGTCTAAGTCTTTAGATATACTGTAGAACAATGTAAAGACCAAAATGATTGGATAGTCCCATGCCAAACATATGGTAACTGTGGATTTATATATCAGCCTGCCAACCCCACACCTGCCCAACGCACAATACCATCAAGCCTCCTCTCACCTGGTGGTGAGTGGCCCATGAGGGTTCACCATTTGTAGAATGCCTGACCTTCACCAGCTTGATATTCAACAGCTTCTCTCAATTCAGCGGTGGATTTCTAGAGCACTCCTTAAGTTCCAATGAGCTGCTTAATTGCTTTTTTTTAACTAATGCTTTGCCAGACTAATGTTATTGAACCTGTACGTTTGCCATAGTGAAAATCTATAGTTTGTGGACTGTTAATTTGGTGACTTCGGCATGCAATTAATTGCACTTTTTTCAGGGTCTCAAAGAAAATGTAACAATGCTGTTGTATACTTTAAAGAAAAAAGCAATGATCAAAAACTACAAGAAGCACACACTACAAAAAAAAAAAAATAAAAAATCAGCAAATAGCAAAAATACCTTATGAAAGGCATTAGCGAGATATTGCTTGACTTTTTTTTTTTGAGTATGAAAAAACGTTTCTCCTCAATTAGTGTGATAATATTTCATTGATTTACCTAAGTGGGCTGACATTAAGTACCTCATATTTCATACAATCCATTAATAGGCAGTTTTTTTGCACACCACCTGTGTGAAAAGCATGTGGAAAATGTAGTTGCCCTGAGTTAAGAGAATCTCTTTTTTGCCTTTTCATAGTGACCTACTTTACAATAAATAGCAGATGCACATTTTTTTTTAATAAAAATAAACTTTATCAACACAAGCACATGTAATAGAATTTCAGCCCCGGTAGATCCATCCACAAATGGCTAAACCGACCAGAAGCAACCATTTCTGCTGAAGTAAAAAACAGAACTTCATCATATTTTAACAGAAGCTGATAACAACTCTTTCCCCAAAGAGTTTACAGTAAATATATAATACTGGCTGTTAATATACCTTTAAAACCATGAGCTGACATTAAAAAAAGTTTCTTATGAAACACAGTTGATAAATATACGTATTTGAGCAAAAGCTGAAGCTGAACTGAAACTTTTTCTTTCAGTAGACTAATGACTTATGATATATTTAATTACCGGTAAATTAAATATATTAAGTAGGGCTTCAAGTTAGGTAACATACTGTAATGTGCAGAATTTACATTCAACAGGATGCTGCAGGTATTTTGCATAGTAGAAAGATTTATAAGGCCAAATGTCTATTTTCTACAAAATAATTAGATGCAAACCGCTATATGAAAAAATGACTGAACGGTTGCATGCTTATTAGCTTTGCATACCAATGTCAAATCAACACTGCGGAACCATACTTTGTGCTGCTTCCTGGTGTACTCCAATTTCCTCCCAAGGTACAAAAGTTACCCAGGCCACCCAGGACAGAACTTACTTTTATTTTTATAATGGTGTGTATGGTGTATGGATGTATGAATCGATGGATGGATGGACGGACAGAGGGTTTTAATAAAATAGCCGAATATTAAGACGATCATATAAAGAAGTTGTGTGGTATCTAATTTTAAGAGCAACAGGAACCTGCTAGCATCAAAGCCATGTATAGTAAACCCTTTTCGTTGCTTGCTACTGACTGCAATATTTATAGACTAAGACAAATGTCACCATCACTCACATCCTGACTCACTTCTCTTTTGGTGTTAATTAAGCCATACTATAACAATGTAAAACAACAGTATTCTATTAAAGGGTTAAGAACTTTGTAATTATCTAGGGTCTTTTATAGGCAAAAAGGAATCCATCAGATCTGTATATTTTTTTTAAATTAATTATACAAGAGGTTTTGTACTCCTGTTATAAAGTTGAACAGGTGCAAAAGTTCAACAGTTGGAAAAAAAAGGACATTTTTCCTGTGCATAATATAAATCATTATTTAAACGTTCTGCTTTAAAACGTTCAAACAAATAAGATCACACGGTTGCTACAGAGGGGTGGCCTAAAGGAGGAAGCTACCAGTTCTGTGGTTATGCTGACATGAAATCACCTCCTGTTTCAAACAGAACACAGAAAGGCAACATGCAAAATGGTTCCTGTGAGGACCAAATGCAGCTCATTTCAATAACAACCTAAGCTATTTTGTCTACTTGCACGCTTATTGCTTTGTGGATGTTCTTTTTTTATGTTTATCACTTTGTTGGGATATAGATTAGGCACAACTTTTACAGTTTTGACTTTACCCTAAAGAGCAGGCGGCAACCAGATCTTCTTTGACCACAAAGTAAGTGTATTAAGTTTTGTCTCTTTGCTTGTTCATCATGGGGATGTGGCTTTGCGTTGATTATAAAACAACAAACATAACATTTTCTATAATATTCTTTGAAACAAAACCTATTTTTGTTATTGTAGCTAGTATTTATATGGTGTTTAGAACAATTTGGAGCTGATTTTATTCTTTTTTCGTCAAACTTATAAAGTCTGACAGTATGGTACCGACTTCTAATTACCGTTTGGATCGTTTTTTTCAGTCAAATACGACTGGATCTTGTTGTAAGTAGGGTTACAACCATCAGAGAATTTCTTTTTCAAAGGACTGAGTTATTCTCTAAGAGTTTTATATAAATTCAGTAAGCAGTATGTTGATAAACTGTAATAAGTGACACAAAAAGGAGAAAAAGTATTCAGGATCATGGCCATAAAAGATCCTCCTAAAATAAAACCTTATTCGCTTGTGAAATCATGAGATAAATCTACATCGTGGCTTTGTGTCCAAATGGGCAGAAATAAATCTGTTTGTGAAAATAGTGAAAAAGACCAGACAGTATATAGCACAAACATAACCAGGTAATTATATCAAAGTCAGAGTGTAAACTGAATCCTGGCGGAGAAAAATCCTTTAAACATCATGACTCAAAAACACAATCAAAATAATACAGACTTTTATAAACAGGGGTTAAAATATTGGTGCAGTAAACTAACTGAAATAAAAGCAAAAGAGCTGTTTAATTTGCAACCAATCACATTTCGCTGGCCTTCCTGTTATTTGACATAAGAGGCATTTGCATGGCTGATTGACTTCTATGCCTTTTTCCACAATTAAATCTGTAACACTGCCTTTTTTGACAACTCATCTTTCACTAAAGATTGATCTCCTGTCATGTTTTTCTTATCCTTCTCTCTTCAGGATGAATTCCACTGAGACCACGCAGCAACCATTAAACACCACAAACACCGCAAACACCAAAAACACGATGGATCCTCAGCAGTACCGCATTACCCTCCTGGTTATATATTCAGTCGTTCTGGTTTGTGGTTCAATCAGTCTGAGCTTGATGATGCACATCCTGAAGTCTAGTGCTGCTTCTGCAACCTCCATCACGGTGTTCAACTTAATTTTTGCCCATTTTATCTTCCTCCTGACCGTGCCATTTAGACTTTACTACTATGGAACCAATGAGTGGAATCTGGGTCTAAACTGGTGTAAAATGGTGAGCGGCATGATCCACATCCACATGTACATGTCTTTTTTGCTCTACATGATTATCCTCATTACCCGCTTATGGCCACACTACTGCAGGATGAGGCAGATGGACTCCTTAGGCCGAATGCAGGCGCTCATTGGCAGTGTGGTGATGTGGGTTGTTGTACTTGTTCTGATCCCTTGCATCGTCTTTTCTTTTTATGGCAACAAAGACAAAGACGAAACTTACAATACCACACGTTGCTTTGATTTTGCAGAAAGCATGAGCTCTACTAAAGAACTCAACTACATACTGAGCACACTGGTGATAGTGGTGGCTATTGTGCTGACAGCCCTTCAGGCCAACGTCCTTTACGTTTTATACAACAAGGATCGGCAAGGATGCACGTCGCAGCAAGACTTTGGGGCTCAACTGAAGAGCCTTTGTTTCACACTCATCATGCTGGTCTGCTTTGTCCCCTACCATATTTTCCGGCTGTATTACATTGAGCATACATATCTTCAAAATATCAATGAGGTCTTTCTGAGCCTGACCACTTTCAACTGTTTGGACATGCTGACTTTCCTGGGGAGGAGAACATTTCATATCTGTCTCAGAGGAAGGGGTGTTTAACCAAACTCTACAATAACTGTGAATGCGTTTACTGGTTACAAACATTTTAAGGAAGTCAATATTTGTTATCTCTATTTTTTTTTTCTCAGTTGATCTTAAATGATTTGGGATTTATTTTTAATAAACTTATGATTTTCTGTGCTGCTTCATTATATAACCTTCCACTGCCATCAAATACTATCATAGTTGTATTTATGAATAGCAGAAATGTATTCTCCTTTTTATTGCTCAGAATTAAACTCCAACTTGAACTTTCTTCAAAAAGAATCGACTCCTGCCATCTGCTGGTGTATGTCTGTACTACATATTGTTCATGCTTGGGACTGCAGTGTTATCCCAGACCACTAAAATTAGAAGTCCAGTCTTCATTTTTATATAAGAAAAATGTTTTAAAAGCTGTAATAACATTGATAAACACACAAGTATACATATCCCAGCACAAACCACACTTAAACAGAAGTATCACTGCAATTCAAAATTTAAAATTTAATCAGAGAATAAAAATGAATCCTTTACAGCTGTTAAACATAATCTTAAATTTCTTGGCTTATGTATTTGTGCATCTTTTGTGTAAGAGGGCCTTTTTTCATACACATATAGACTTACTCACAATCACCTGCTGATGTTTCTCCTCTCCAGTTTTTATGGACCTGGGTTACTGTTTAACATCCCCACCCTAGTTTGAGTTTGTTTAGTAAATCGATCTTATGACAGGGCTATGATGGCGCCATCCAATGTGTCGCTCCATGAATTATTGGCAGCTTAGCTCTCCAGCCTTCCCTTTTAATGTTTTCCAACACTTTACACTATTTTTAAACCCAGTGCTCCATAAGCCTGATGGCTCACTGAGTGCTGCTGCCTCTCACAGTACAGCTTTACCCTTGGATAAATGCACATACAAGACGGAAATAGTAAAACGGGTAAGTTATCCATTTTACATTTCTTAAATTTGTTTTATGTTTAAAACTCAGCATATTCATATTTCAGACGGACCGAATGAGATAAAAGTCTCACAGTAAACCTAAACCACAGTTTCTTGACATGTCCTCTTCTGCAATAAGTTCCTTAAATCATGTGGTTTTGTAATTCATAGAAAATGGTTCTAGACCTCGCTTGCATAAAGTGGTGGTGCTGCTTTAAATTATCTAGTGTAACATAGACATGCGAAAAGCAGATAAGAAAGACACACTTTGTCACGAATGCTGTGCTGTAAAGATCATGTGATAACCCATTTCACCTGAATGAGCCAAGGACATAAGCAGTAACAAGATATTGCTCTCTTCACACTGTGGTATCCCTTCTTTCATCTATCAGGGGATTTCAGAATCAACATGGTTTAATCATAAGTGAAATAATGGGATTTCTATAATCAGCACTTCATTTGTCCTAAAGTAACTTTTGTACTTTCAGTAACACACTGCTTTTGCTGCTGCCTGCACTGTGTGCTGTTTTAAATAAATTATAAATACATCTGGGCTGTTGTTGATTGACTCTTGCCATTGTAGTTATTAAGTTGGGCTATCTCACCAGTCTAATGACTTTGTTTGAAAAAAAAGCCAATTAAATGTCATTTTAACTTTGCATTTTGAAAAATGTGATTGAAGTTTGCTTTAAAAAATGTAAAGCGAACCTTATAATTACAACAATGATTTATTCAGTCTAAAACTTGTTTTGCTTAATATTTTAGACTGATTAGGTAATAATAAGGCAAAGGTTAGTTAATTATTTGAAGCTTTGTAGGCAATTACTTTTATGAGGAACTTTAACTCTTTCAGTAAGGTGGGGTTTTTGCAGCAGTGACTTGCTATTCATGTGTGTCTTCAGGTCTAGTTTAAATACAGGCGCTGATATTATGGCCATTTCACAGATAGATTACCTCTTAACCAAGGGTTTTATGGCAGGAGAGAGCTTTAGGTTGAAAGGCGGAAGCAGCATTTCTCATTTACTCCGTCTCCTGCTGCAAGAATTAAAAACAGCTTACAGGTGAAAGTAGATAACATCCTGCTGAAAAAGTCCCAGTCTAACATAAAAAAAGATTTGACTTTTACTTCTTCAGAACAGTTAGGATTACAAATGTGCTAATTGCTAATTTCCTAGATAATAACATAATGATTCATTAAAATAATTCTAGTAATTCAGGGTTTGCTTCTGCCTTTCCTTAGCTTTACGTAAAACTTTCATTAAAACTGTATAATCCTGTCAAACATTTTGGGTATTTCCCAAACTTCTTACACTAGTTTGCTGAAATATTTCTTTATTCTTTGCGGCAGAGCTGATGTAACTACATCAAGTTTTCTCACATCTTTTCAGCTTTTTTTTACCATTTATCTATGGAAATGAGATTAGGTTTTTTTTAGCTGGCCACGAAAAACCTTTCTCACCAAGGTGTAACTTCCTGGCTGTTTTTTTGAGATGTTGCTACAATATTGCAACATATAGTTGTTGCAGCCTCCTATTGCATAAAGAGAAGCACTTACAGTGGAACATTTTAGAGCAATTTAATGTCAGAGTGGGTGAAAAAAAATTTTCTTAGCAGTGTATTCAAGTATTCACACTCACATCTTGGTTTTATTTGAAATCGCTGTGTCAAGACGTATGCAACACAATTCAGTTTCAGGCTAACTTGATGAACAAGTGTGCCTGGCCAGGGCGTGCTACCAAGTTGATTATAACCAAATCTGTCTCCAAATCATACCTTCACATTACAGTGTTTTTTAATCATGTTATAACTGGCTTCTGATTAAAATACATGATAAAAATATTTACACAACTTACATTTTTCCATAGTTTGTTGCAATATAACTACAAACTTTGCAGCATATTGATTTTATAAACAAAAAGGAAAGCAGTACATTGAGCGGAAAATTATTCACAAATAAAAGCCCAAAGAATGTAGAATACATTTGTTACTATATTCCCCTTAAATAGGTTTTGCAACCACCTTTCTCTGAAGTTTTATTCTGCATATCTCTTTGAAAGCTTCACACCAAATTTTCTTCAGGTTATTTGCAAGGTAGTTCAAGCTATGTTCATGTTGAACAAATTTATTCTGTTGAAAAAATATTTAGGGTTTGCCAGGGCTTCTCAATTGGATTAATGTGTGGACTTAGACCGCAGCACAATAACACAGGGAAACACTTAGAAATAAATAAATCCATTGTGACTGATTCTGTGATCAGTCATTTATCCTTCTTTGGGGTTTCAGAATAATTGTATATTCATCTTCCTACCATCTCTACTAGTTTTCCTTTCCTGCTTCTCAAAAGTATTCCCATACTGTAACTTGTGCAGGTTGTTCAAAACTTCCTTTTCATTCTCATATAACCAAAGCACCATCTTCCATACAAGTTAATTCTGTCATTTGCAACATGCTATATAACTTGTCATAAGTAACTATACATCAGTTGCGCCATTTTTCAATTATAACCAGCGTTGTGGAATGCAAAAATAAAAGCAACAACCCAGCTATCCTCCAGAATGAATGGTGTTCTGTGAGATTTATCAGTGTTCAGGGTTTCTTATGTTAAACTTGCTTTTTAAGAAAAAAAAAAAAACTTTATCTCTTACCCAGCATTCGTGTTTCTCTGTCTGTATCTTGTTGTTTGTTTACTGATTTTTCTGAGAAACCTTTAAGGCCTTCCGTTGGGTTAATGTTACAACATACAGCTAATGCTGAAATGAAAAAGTGAGAAGTTAAAGGAGATTATTATTACTTATATCATGAGACAAAGTTACCAATTCCCTGACCCGTACTTATACCTTTTTTTTTTTCTTTTAAGTCGTTAACCAAGATGTGATAATGTTTATTCTTTGCTCATTATATTATCATCTCCCTTGCAAAAACACTACTTTGCTTTTTTTTCTTTTTCTGATGAACCAACTCATTACAAATGTAAAGCATCAAATCAGCCCTATAATCATCTTATCTGTTACAATCTTCTTTGTCACATTTTAAACTGATTGCCTCTAAAATGCTCCACCAAATTTAGTACTGTTGGAAGACAATGATGTAAAAGGCTGTGTGACTATGTTTAACTGGGTTTTGCCATGGGAGCTATTCAGTGTGTTTATTATGTCCCCGCCCTAAAAGAGGCAAACTAAGGGAGGGTCGTTCTACTCATGGTTTGCCCTTTTGAATTCATCTTCTTCTCTTCTTTAGTAAAAGAGGTGTGAAGTACATCAGTGGGATAATTACTATACTATTATTCTTGTGTGTTTTACTCTGATTAGATTATACTTGAGTTGGGTTCTAAGTAAAGAGGTCTAGTATTTTTATTTTTTTATTTTAACAATCTCTCTGTTATCATCCTAAATCTACAAACGAAGACCCTTAAAGGTGTAAATCCAAGGTGTGTGTGGATGTGTGTTTTTGCCTCGGTGTTAAAGGAAGTTATCAGTGTTCTCCACTCTTTTATAGACTATATCTACCGAGGTGATAGTGCTGTTACACCAATGTTGATTAGATTATGAATCCCTGGAAACACACACCCACAACCCACCCCCCTCACCAACACACACACACATGCACACAGTGGTATTTTACAATTCTTATTGACACTTAGCTTTCACTTCCATTAATTTCCCATTTAAAAGGCCAAACCCAGACCTTTGCCATCACCCTAAAAATCACCAATACAATACTAACAATACAATATTGACCTAAACTCAGTTCACTAACCCCCAGCCAAGATGAGAGAGAGCTTTTCCTCACAGGGACCAGCAGACTGGTCCCCACAATGTTGCACATTCCTGGAAATTGGCATTTAATGTTCACACAATGTAACAAACAGATGCACAAACAAGTATGCACCCTAAAAAGAAAATGCAGCTCCAACTTAGAATAATTGCTTCAATTGATAACTAATAATTGAATAAAGTTTCCCCAACTTGATTTATTTCATTTTATAAGTTTCAGCTTTTAAACTTGAAAAAAATAAGGTGGATAAACTGGATTCAATTGCTTTTTGCCCACTGAAGCAAATCGTTAAAGTTGGTGCTGCATTTTCTTTTTAGAGTGTGTACACAGCTGAGAAATAACGTCTGAGGTAGAAGAAGCTGGTCAATTAAATCTCCACTTTACTGCTGTTTGTGTATTATTGTGATAAGTTCATAAGCAGAGAAGAGATAAGTAAGCTGTACTAAGGTAAGAATTCTTAGCTCCTGGCCCCACCTTTTTTTTGTGTTCATGACCCAATCAGACCACATTATAGGCCTGTTATTCCAGGGATCTCCCCTGCTTAGTATGTGAGAGTTAAATGAAACAGAGACAAGAAAACAGAAACAAAGGAAAAAAGGTAGCTCAACTGGAAGCAGGAATGAAATATCCTCCAGCTCCTCAAAGTAAACCTCTCTTAGACATGGAGGTGGCCAACTACTGCGAAGGCCTGGATCCATCATACAGCACTCTAGGCTTTGAGAATGCAGAGGTTCTTTATGCAGGAGGAGGTAAGTGAGCTTTTATCCAGACACCTGAACAGAGAAATATCATTAAACTGTCCATCTTGTTTGTGAAACTGTAATGAATAAGCTCCTGTTTAAACATAACGGAGCCATAGACTCATTCATCTTTTTAGTATTGACTTTATGGATGCATGGCAAGCTATCGCTCCTCACGCATACATTATTATGACATTTCTTAGAAAAAGGTTAACCTTATGCGACGTCATCACATTCAAAAATTGCTAAGGAAATATTTTTCCAAAAGGTATTTACAGATGAAGAGACACTAGATAAAAAATAGCTGTTTTTTTTCAAAGGTGAACGGTTTTGCTTTCAGATTAATTTAAAGAACTTGGGGAAATTTATACCAGTCAATAAATTGATTTAGTTGTGTTCTATTAGCTGACAAAGTTGTTTTTTTTCTACATTATTAACCAAGGATATATATCTGCCTTATGTGTACTTACAAAGTAATTTTGTTTCGGTTTTCTTTGTGTTGTAACTAATCCGTTTGGCTTTTTATGCTTCACACTGAAATCAAAATTGAAGAAAAGTAGAACTGAATCTTTTGCTGAGAACAGTTAAATTTATATAAATTCCACCTTCATATTTTGATGGAAAAATGCTACGTTTAGCAAAAAAAAAAACAACTAATAATGTATTTGATTATATAATTTAGGATACAGTATCCCACTCCTCTTTCTCTGGTTTACTGTTTTTTAATATTTGTATTTTTCTTTTATATACTAACACTAAAAAGAGGAACACTGGGCTGTGGTTATTAACGAATAATTACCACAATCACTTAGTTGGTCCTTGTCTTTTTTTTCTGTATAACCATAAGAGTTCAAGACATGTTTTTGATAAGTAATGTTCTTAATATTTATTAATCAAACACTTTGATAAGTTTTTATTGTATTTATATATCTTAAATGACTTATACCATGAAAACCTTAATGATAATAAATGCTTCATAAAGCAAGATAAATAGAAAATAACCCAAACAAGTGAAAACTGACAGAATTGGTGGGAAGTATTAGGTTGTCTTTGATTTGAGGCACACAAATGACATCAGAGAGTGTCGTGCCTTTGCTAAAATACGCCCAATTTATGATGTTTTATTTCGGTGTGAGGCACCGGGCGGAAGACTCAGTGTAATGTTGCTCTCTACGAATCACCCAGCCTTTGTTGTCTCAAACACCTATGGTACACAAGAGCCACAGCCTTCTTCCAGAGTAGTTTTGTTAGAGATCTAAAGAGTTTTCTACAACCTATTCTTTCAATCTATTCTTTCATCAGTGCAGTTTTTGGCTTTATGCCTCTTTTTTCCATCTTCTGCTGAATCGATCAAACAACTCACTGATTAATCCACTTTAAATGAGGCTCTCACATCTTGCAGTCTTCATTAAAAAAGACAAGTACAGTAAAAACATTAAGCAGTTGGAGACGTGAGTCATAAATATAATTTAATAAAGAGTAAGAACACTCCTCAGTGATGTCACCTTAGTTTTTGATTTGAGAGTCAAACATTAACTCATGCATTGTTAGTGTATCCCACAGTACAACTAAGGGAGACATGAACATCAGAACATATTTCTCATCAAGGTATACTTGAATATATATAAAATATCTTAACTGTGTATAATAAACATTTATAGAAACATTTATGTAGTACTAATCAGGATAAACACAGCTTCAGTTACATTAATAAATGCTAAGACACCCTGCTGACTGCCATTATATTGCTTAGCACTTCAACAACACATATATACACGTATATAAACATTATTTAAGAACATTCTTGCATGCTATTATCCTAAGAACAGTTCTTACTATGGCTTTAAGCGTGGATATGTTGAGAATGCTGCAAACCAGTAAAACAAAACCATATGTACTATATGTGCTACTATACAATGCTTATTATGGTTAATTTGTTTGAAATGTTATCATAGTAATGTACAAATGTGTAGAAATATGAACATTTATATGACGGTGTGTTGCAGACAGCATGCCAACAGAGCCAAGCCAATCTGGTCCGGATGGGTTGAGCACTAATTGTGCAATCTGTGGAGACAAAGCTACAGGAAAGCACTATGGGGCCTCTAGCTGCGACGGCTGTAAAGGTTTCTTCAGACGCTCAATACGAAAAAACCATGTGTACACCTGCAGGTACGGACAATCAGTGAATACCATATAGGCACATGTGGAAAGTGTACAATTCAAAACCTTTTTTTTTTTTTTTGCATGTACAGGTTCAACAGACAGTGTGTGGTTGATAAAGATAAGAGAAACCAATGCCGTTTCTGCAGACTCAACAAATGCTTTAGAGCAGGCATGAAAAAAGAAGGTAAGATGACAAAAATGACACTTTTTGTAGCTCCTGACATTTATTAGAAAGAATGAAATGCGTAATAAAAATAGAAACAGAAGAACTAGAAAAAGCCCACGTTCGGCATAAAGAACTATTGGTTCTGTGGGGGGAAAAATGTTTATCATGGACTCTCAAAGCCTCTTGAAAATAATCGAAATTGGTTTAACTGTAAAGGAAGTGATGACATTGTGTGTGTGTTTGTGTGGTATGTGTATTTATGAGGGTTATAACCTTGGCACAGAATTTTATGACACCTAATCCTGTGATTCTGAAACATGTTGTTCTGGTTAAAGTTTTACTTCTGTTGCTGATCCCAGCATCTACAGTGACTTTCCTAACTATTAACCACAGTAGTGTCTGTTATCTTTTCCCTTCAGGACCCCACCTTAACTTTTCACACAATAAATTATTCTCAGCCTAAATGTTAAAATCACTACATTAACATTTGTAAAATTAGATATAAAAGCTACTTTTGTGAAGCCTATTTCCATTCCTCTTGTTCTACTTTGTCTGTTTTCATTCATACACATGAAAACTTTGTCTCTTATATCTCAGCTGTACAGAATGAAAGAGATCGGATCAGTTCCCGAAGAGCCATCCCAGATTCCCAAGACCTTCCACCGATTACTATCTTGGCACAGGCAGAATCATTATCCCAGCAAGTAAGAATAATAATATAAAAAAAAAAAAATAATAATAAAAAAAATATATATATATATTTATATTTATATGCTCCTCGGTTTTAATAACTAAATGTGTGAAATGTGTGTGGTATTTTTATATTATTCCCTGTGTAAACGCTTTGTCAAAGTCCCTATTTCTAACTATAGCTGCAAGTCTTTTGTATGTTCCAAATACAATGCTAATAAGGAGCCTGAACATGTTTGTCCATTCATTTTTGCAAAATACGTAGCTCTCACGTAATCTCACTCGCATTGCACTGAAAGTGTCTCTAAGCAGAAGTGTTCTAGTCTTGCCATAGATTCTGAATGAAATTTGCTGCCTGAATTAAAATGAAATGTACCAACAGATGGCTATGCTTTGATCTTAATTACTTTACTGTAGCGCTGGCTCTATGTTTGCATATTTTAAGTTTCTGCCAGCCATAATGTTTGCAAGTTGACTGAAAGCCTGGTGTTGAACAGAGCAGTTTCTTTCACATGCTTGTATCTCCTATGGGATAATTTTTATTGGTTTTCTCCTTCTTGTTCTCCCACAAAGGGCGATTTGTGCTGCGAATAATTGTCTCCTTGATAGATTCTCACTCTTGAGCTTTGCTGCAGCTTCTCCAGTGTTAAAATGGTCATCTTATCCTCTTCTAAGAGCTACTTGTCCAAATTGTTAACTAAAGTGGTTACAGCAGAATTTTTTTTTTTTTACTTTTTTCTGCGTTTTCATTCTGTTTCTCAACTGTGCATCATTGAGTGAAGTAGAACATTAGATATTTATGTATAAAACATCAATTATGTTAAGAAACTACTATTTGTGTTTGGTTTTTCTACAGATTATCACTCCTGTAGGACTTGCAGATATATCGAAGGTGAAATCAGCCACCATAGGTGATGTTTGTGATTCTATGAGGCAACAACTCTTGGTTTTGGTGGAATGGGCCAAATATATACCTTCCTTTGGGGAATTGCCACTGGATGATCAGGTAAAAAAAAAGAAAAAAAAAGATTTATATGAGCTTTAGCTGGAATTAGATCTGCTTGTACTTAGTCATAATCCAGTAATGATAGGTCATAAATCAACACACAAAAACAAATACACAAGAACGAATTTAGAACCTATAAATTCATCAGAAAACATTTCTTTTTAGGTCTTATTTAGCTTTACCTTTTTGGGTATAAAAAAATGGACTTTAGGTAATGCAGCATAGCAGTAGCCAGTAGGACTATGTTGTATGCCCTAAAACTCAATCAGTGAGACAAACAATACAGTGCTTAGTACTATATAATGAGTATTTTGTTATAAATGCTCTAAAGAAAAGAGAGCTCTTTGTATTTTTTACTGTTAATTTGGCCTATATTTATGTCTTTTTCCAGGTGAGCTTGCTCAGGGCTCATGCAGGTGAACACCTCTTGCTCGGGGTTGCCAAAAGGTCAATGCCATTTAAGGACTTCCTCCTTTTAGGTAGAAAATGACCACTGCATGTCTTTTTTTTCCCTCTACAAAATGGTGTAACCATGTGTGTCAGGACCTCTATATTAGACTTGAGAATGATTAACTAAAGCTTTCATTTTGTTTTACATGTCACTTCTAAGGTTATACTTTGTAAAATGAAAACATCATTAATTACGTAAACAATATAGTGAGTACACAGTTGTCATCTACAAACACTTAAGCATATTTTCTGCATTATTATACATCTTGGTTCTTACAGATTACTATTTAACTTTTCAATAGGACCTTTCAAGCTATAACAATTCACACACACACACCAGTGCCCAACCCATACTTGCTCAAATACCTTTCTATCCCAGTCAACTCCACTAACTGTCCACTGTTCCTGCAGGTAATGGCTGTGTGATACACAGGAACAGCCCCGAGTCGGAGATTTGCAGGGTTGCAAACAGAATTTTAGACGAGTTGGTCCAGCCTTTCCAGGATATTCAGATAGATGACAACGAGTATGCAGCTCTAAAGGCAATTGTCTTTTTTGATCCAGGTAAGAAATAAATACAAACCATGAGGCATCATCTGTAATGATTTGAAAATTTTATTTATTCTAAGGATAAATTACACACAGGTCGACTAGTTTAACCAATATTTTTATTCCAAATGCAGGTGGTCACTCTTGATTAAAATTTTTTTCAGAAGTCCTTCCACTTCTGAATTATACACACTTTTATAGGTCTATAATATTAAACACAAATATATACATTTAGGTTTATTAATTATGATTTAGTGTTTTATTTTTTGCATTTTTCATGGGAAATTTGAGGGAATTGCAGAGTATGTTTGATGTTTCTGCATTTTGTGCCACTAGATGTCACTGCATATTGCTTAGTGGATCTATGCAGCAAAAACATTGATGTCTTCTAATCCTGTAAAGAACTTAAAATGTAATAAAACATGAAAAAAGACATAGCTTTATATTCAGTATGAAACTGAAACAAGATGTAAATAAATGAATATCATTCAATGAGTGTACAGCTTTACAGGTAAATAACAAAAAAGGAAGCATTCCTGATAGTTTTACAAAAGTCCATTTTTTATTTCAGTTTTATGTTTCCTCTTATAGATATATTCTTATCACTATATTTCCTATTTATGAGCACTATCACTGCCCTGATCTTATATAACCCATTTTTCTCTCCTGTAAATCCCCTAATTTTCCCTCCGTGCACCAGTTTAACTATAATCGTTCTATCAGTTCCACTCGTAGCCTTGATTTTATCCCCACTATTTCGTTTTTTTCCTCTCTCTCAGTCCTGTCCTCCCCCACCTCTATGTACTCTACCAGTCTTTTTAATTTTTTTCTTTCCAATCTCCAGATGCTAAGTCTTTGCGGGACCCTACCAAAATAAAGACAATGCGTCTTCAGGTAGGTCAACTTTTTAATCTTCAGAATTATTGTAAGACTGCAGCTTAGTGTATTGCATTTTATAGGGAATTTTAACATCAGTATGAAGGACATATCTTTTGCATGCATTTTACTTTACACATTGAAAGCATTGCTTTTGAATTCAAGCATAAATGTGGAGGTTACTACTAGCGAATGGTGTTTACTGTGTGTGTTTGCAGGTTCAGATGAGTCTGGAGGACTACATTAATGACCGTCAGTATGACTCCAGGGGTCGTTTTGGAGAGCTCTTACTCCTGCTTCCCACCTTGCAGAGCATCACCTGGCAGATGATTGAACAGCTCCAGTTCATTAAGCTCTGTGGCCTGGCCAAGATAGACAACCTGCTGCACGAGATGCTGCTGGGAGGTAGGGCTGGGCAAGTGATTGCGCATGTAATTCTGTACACAAATAAGATGACCTTCAGCAAAATGACTGCTGGAACCTCTGAGGGGGTGAATGTGGGGAGCCACATTGAGAGATTGTAGGCACAGAAAAGTATACTCACTCAACAAAGTTGCCTAGGACATGTAAATATATAAACAAAAACAAAAAAAAACAGTGCAGAAGAACGGTGTATCTTTGCATAGCTCTCATGTATAATAGGCAAAGCAGAAATAGACCTACTTTGTCGCACAGTTGGGATACGAGGGAAATTTGCACACATATCTAGATGTGTATAAATAATAAGCTAGAAAGCATCAGATATATATTTTAAGGAAGGCTATGTCATCCAGTTGAAACATCATTTGAAGTTTGATGTAAAAAGTCATCTGAAAAAAACAAAAAAACAATGGTAGAAAAAACAAAAAAAACAAAACCTCATGGATATAAAAACCTGACTTAGATGACAGTGTATAGGAAGAGAGGTGTTTTCTTGTCAGAATTTGGAACGACCTCCAACAAGAACTGCAACTAAAACAACAAACTTTATCCTATTCAAATATTGTTGGAATAATATTATTTTTAGATCTAAGATATGCAGGTTTTAATGGTGCATTTTACTGTTAACAGTTAAACACATAAGTATTTTATCATAAATAAATAACATCTATATTAGGATTGCATTTTCATTGCCTTGCTACAGTATCTATACTCTTTGATCATTCCCCCAACAAAGACATGGAGAATGGTGAAATGGACATACTCTATACTTTGTAATGTTTTTCAAGAAAAATAATCCGGCATGCATTTCTATTCAGGCCTCCAGGCCGTGTACCAAACCCACTTATCGCCACACTTACAGCTGGAAGTTGTTGAGGTTGAACTTTAAGAGAAAGGATATTTTTTTTCTGCTCCTCCTTTAAAAGTAGTTCAAAGTTCAGCCAAACTGTATCGAGTTTCTGTGAACATCAATTTTAAAGTCTTGCCGCAGATTTTCATATGGATTTCAGTCTGAACTTTGGATTTTCCACATAAAAACTGCTTCCACCGCAAAGTTTCGCTTTGGGGTTCTAGAGATAAAGAAGTATTTGTTGAGGTCATTGGACATGTCTTTCTAGATTTGCAGTTGTAAAATACTTTATTTTCAGATGGTTGCCAAAAGATGTTCCGATCTTGGGATATTTTTTAAAGCATAGCCAAGCTTTAAACATCTTCAGAATCTAATTCATGGGTCCAGAATAGTTCTTTTTGTTTTTGCAAAGGAAAATAGGGTTTGAGCTTTGATGTAACAAGCTTACAAAAGCGATGAATGTGAGTTTGTTGACCTGAATAACGAGGCTGACAGTGAAATATTTAGCAAGGTGCTTATTCATCTGCTTATGTACATAGCAAAGAAACAGAAAGCCAAATAGATATGCTTTTTTATGTGATATATGTTCAGGGCTCACAACAGAATCCAGCCATCTTCATCACCCAGCACACACCCAGCTGGCCCAGGACCCTGTGACAGGACACACCCTAGTCATCAGCAACATGCCAGTCACTCAGATTCCACAGATAGGTAAAGATTTAAAGAACAAGTGTCAAAAAATGCTAACAACCCCAAAAATGACTAAATATTCTTAAATTTCTTCATGCCTTTCTTTCATTCTGCAGCTTCACCTGAGACTCCCATGCCATCCCCACCACAGGATCCTGCCACAGAAATGTACAAACGTTTTCCTCAGCCTCACAATGCTACTGCCAGCCCTCCACCGTCCACAAAAGCAGAACCCTGACTCCTTCCTATATCATATCGAGGAGTTTCTTAGAGGATCAGTTTTCTCCTTGTCTGTAGTTTATTATAGTGATGCAAAAGCACTCCTTATTCAGTAGGTGTCTTAAAGACTTCCCACTGCCTATTCCCAGTGTTGCTGTTGGTATTGCGGCAACAATGGCCTTGGAATAATTGGCTGCTCTTCAAAAGTAAGCTTTTATTCAAATTGAAACCATCACAAGTCTACATGTTTCAACAAGAGAGCAGACACAGGGGCTTCGGCTGTAATGATCAGAGGGCACAGAGCAATTCAGGGGCTCATTTAGGCTCCAGCTGATGCTCTAACCTGCTCAGACCACTCGGATCATTTCCATAGTCATCTCACAGCGGCAGGGATGATGTGTGTGAGTAAAGTATAATGACGGCACAGCAGTAACTTCATTATTCGAACAGCCCGACATGACAACAAGCTCAGTCATCTGAAAAACTTTACGTAAACTGTATCGGAGCAACTACTGCTTACCTTTTACAGGTTTAAAAGACAAACCTTCAGCAATGAAAAAAGGAAAAATTATCTTATTTTACCCATTACATCTTTGATTGAATGGATTGAATGGAGTAGAAAATGGAGAAGAATAAAGGAATAAAAATTATTCTGAGTGAAAGTCATAATAACATGTATTACATTTAAAGCAGAAATCTCCATTTGGCCATGTTTAAATTATCTTAATAAATATTTGATCATCTACCTTTTACTCCAATGTGCCTTAAAATAAGGGAAGCACAGGAGTGTCTCAGCAGTAGAGTTTTTTCAGATGATTTGATTGACAGTAAATATCAGAGGAGCTGTTGTTACCCACAGCCAGTCTGCCTCTTTGACTTCTTTGTGCAGCAAACCTAATTTAATTCGGATTCTGACTTGACCCAACCCATGACTAAAAATGCTCTCAGAAATGTATGCAATTTAGTTTTGGAAAAAAGCAAAATAAAACAACAGTTTAACATGGAACAGAGCATTAGAAACAGTTAAAAATAAATATGGATAAAATAAATCATAACAGATTATGCAGCCCTTATTGGTAAATTATTCTTCTTTTTTCATTCTGTCAGGTAAACAGCACACACAAGAGACTAGCTGCTAACAATAGAGTCAATTTTCTATATAATTATACTAATAGCATAATATATGGAGCAAAAATTCTGTACAGTTTTTAAGGATACTTTTTTATTTTATTTTTTCATATCTCAATGTAAATAGTAGCACCCAGTTTGAATCAGATGCAATGATATTCCTGCTGCTGCATCACCATTTCAGTGACTGTCTATTTTGATATACACAGCCAAGTTAAAATAACCTAAGTTCGGGTAAGAAACTGCTGCAGTACATTCCTTTTTCGGAAATTGGATTGTCACAATTTAACCTTTTGTTCATTTGTTTCCTTTCCACTGTTTGAATCCACTATATTTACACAGACAAGTGCACCCGGTTTTCTTTGTTTTGGTGTTTAATGATGATAAACAGCAATCAGGGATTGTGCCCATATTCCGTCTAAATATGAAGCTATGATTTTTGTTTTGTTTCATGGAGTTTAGCACACTAAGGTAACTGCAAGTTTGAGGAAATTGACCATCTATTTTTAGATTTAGGGTTGGATTAGTCCTTCGTTTTTTATGGATATTACTGCTCTTTATACACATGGGATTAAAATACAAATCATGTTATAAAATTTTCTGCTTAAACAGGGATTTTCTATTTAAGTAGATTTGATCTTGATAAAATATTTATGTCTTATTAGGAAGATTTTTGTTTATCAATTTATCGCATATCGACTGTATATAGGCTACATATACATTTAAACTGCATGTAAACATCACATGTATCAGACTAAATTATTGAAGCTGTGTTTGAAAACAGAATCATGTAAACTTAAAAAATAAAATTCTGTTGTTTCTATTACAGTAATTCTTGAGTTATGAACATAAATAACTTACAGAGTGCTACATAAATGTTGCTTTTGACTTTAGCAGCTAATATTTCCCACAATGAGTTAGAGGCAAAGAAAACAAAAAGGTAAGAAATATTACTAATTAAGTCTTAAATGCAAAATGAAAATATATTAACTTTAAATAAGCAAACTCATTTAATGTAAATTCATATCTGATCACTTTTCAATTAAGCTCTTCAGATTTATTATATTGTATTTAAGTTTTGTAAACAATTCCATTTCCAGCATGAACCACTGATTATAACAACCTCCTAGAATTATATTTTTATGGTAATTAATAGTTGATGTTTTGTATTGATGTGCCAGATATTGTAAAAGATTCCTTTTCAGAGACTAAAGTAGTTGCATAAAGGAATCTGTCTTAAATTTGGGAACATTGTTTTACTGTTTCAAATATAATGTTGAAAGTTTTTAAACAAGAACACCAGTGCAGGCTTATTTCAATTAATGTAACAAATATTTTTTTTTGTAATTTACCTTGACTTAATAGTAATGTGCTTGGGTAAAAAATATTATCGAAGAGAACACTGCATAGAAGAAAGCAGATGGCGGCTAATTCTTTCCCAAGCAGGTAATGGCTTCAAAAAGTATGTAAACATGTCTCTATTGCTTTCAGAGAACTGATTATTAAGTTAAAACATCCAGAACTGTGACAAACAAAAATGAATGGGGACCCACATTTATCCCCTAATAACACACAGTGAATCAGGATGATATGGGAGGTTTAACAAAATCTTCAAACACAAATAAAAAAAAAAAAAAAGCAAATGTTGGAAACTTTGGAATGAATATGTGAAAAAGATCTGTGATGCTCTTGGCCATGCCCCAAGAAATGTAACAATCAGGCCATGTTTATTTCCGGATCACACATAGTGAGCAAGATGGTGAGTGAGGTAAAAAATAAAACAAACAATGCTATCTTTTAGAGAAGGCTTTTTCCATTTCGGGCGTTTTATAATGTTCACCTTCATAAACTGTATTATCTATTTTCATAAGAAAAAAAGGTTTATAGATAGATAGAAAAACAGATTAGTGTTGCTTTTCTTAAATGCCACCCACATATTCAATACTTGATTTTAAAAGAAGAAATAATCAAGGCAGAAAGATGATGACAAATTGACAGAAATGTATTTCAAAATGCTCTCCTCACATGCTATAATACACCGTATGGTTTGTCTATTATTTTGCGCATGGAAGCCATCACACACCGCCATAGCCCCATTGGTTCTGGATATAGACTTTGTATACAAAGCTTTGCTGGTGTGCAGTTGAGACCTCACTGCCAGACGTTACTGTTCATCTCAAATCAAATCATATTTCCCTCCTGCCCATTTGATAAAAAAAAACACACTTGGCGACAGGCATGGAAACCAAACTCGAACATAAAATGGTCATTTATACTGGAACAGGCCCAATGTTTAAAATCTGGGATTTCGTTTACATCAATCCCTGCACAATCATTCTCTGTCATTTTCTTTGGATTTATGTTTATGTGCGAGCTTTGGCTTGCGACGGATGAGATAGAAGGATAAAGCTGAGAGCTCTTATGCAGTGTATATTGCTATGTGACTAGGAAAAAAAAAATCTTGGTATTTATGGCAGAGGAGATGATGTTGTCTAGAATCAACATGACCAAATCCTTCTATCAACTCCATAATGGACAAGCTACCTGGCTTAGGTCAAAAAAACACCACCTACAGTGGGGAGATGTGTGTAGGTGCATATACAGTACGTGTGCATGCGCCTACCTGCAATTTATTTATAATCTGAGAGTCTGCATGTACACACACTTTCACAAGTGTGTGTTTGGAAGTGTGTCCATGTGTGTGTACCCAGAGAGCTTTAATCAAAGGCCTATACTGAGGAGATGTGGGGGCCTGTCTCTCTCCTTTCCCTCAGATAAAACTGAGTGTTAGCATGCCAGTCACATATCTCATCTGAGACGCGCCGCTCTCCTCCACACACCTCACTGCGGCCCACACTGACAGCACGCTATTACACACCAGTATGATGCTTGCTTCACCTGAGGAGGATGGCAAGGAGGAAAAGATGGAGGGATAAAAGAACAAAGGATGGACAGAAATATGAAATATCTTTTTTTAATTTTTTACTTTGCCTGGTTGATCATAGGTAGGATTTATTAACAGTTATATTGTCTGAAAAGATCCCAATCATATATCTGGCTGAAGGTAGCAGTGGTTTTTACTTATTTTTTCCATCTTCAGCCACTTTGAGAGTCTTCTTCATCTTTGAAGTAATCTAAACCTAATTGTTAAACATATAACTAAATGAACCTCTACTAGTAAGAGATGACTATCATGATAATTTAGTGAGTACCAGCACATTTTGCAACTTTTCTGTACATATAATCTTGTATAAAGAATTATGTAGAGTGTAAAATATGACCAAAAAACATTTATTTCCATTTCTCAATACACCCTAATTAAAATAACTATTTCTGATATCCACTAGATGGCAGTGCATGTCAATGATTGGTAGGTAACATGGCATATTAATGGCTTTTATGTTCTTTGTCAATCAACTTTGACCTAATATATAAATGAATAAATATTCAATGTAATATGTTGGCTACAATTGTCAAACACAAGAAGATTCAGTATACATACCAGTTATGAAAAAAAAAAGAAACAAAAGACAAGGAAAACGATTTGTCATTTGAATTGTGCAACTATTAATTTAAAAGAAAAGGATCCTAATTGGTAGTAATATATTTATGATAAATGTTCAATATTTGACACATTTTAAAGCCTATATATAGAGAGAATTATTTAAAATGTTGCAAAGTCACTTGTTTTCTCTGTGCTTCACCAAACAATGGAACACTGCAACGGTCTGAAGTAAATGGCATGTGACAGCGACCCCAGATTACAGCCAGAGATCGCAGACTATCACTCCCTGCCACTGCATTTACCCAAAATTCCACCTATGTCTCCAACATATCCAATGATTCCTCCTCCAGGAGACAAGGTGAGATGGTATGAATCTCTACCTCCAACTATTGGAGTGAATTTAAAAACCTCTCCTGAGTGATTTTCTGTGTCTCTGTCCTGCGTCTTCGTATGGCTTGAATCAATGTGTGGTTTCTGATTACAACACAGAACGGGTGAAGGAAGGAAAACAGGGCGACAGCTTCATTTTAAAAGCTGAGTTCACGTAAATGAGGGATTAAAGCAAGCGGCAGGGTTGAGGGTTCGCTTCGACGTTCGGTGACAGCTTTCCTTCCTTAAAATCCTTTTTCTTCTTTTCTCTGACTACACCTTCAGTTTAACCATTCTGTCTGTTCTATTTATTTTACGATTCTTTTCCCTTTTTTGGTTGTCTTGTTACAACTCCTTTTACATCCAGAGATAATCCATGCAGATAGGCAAAGGTAAAAACTGCTTACTGAACAGTTGGCTACACACATACATACACTGTAATTTACATAGGTGCAGGGAGCTAAGGTGTACTGTGCATTATGTTGATGGGGAAAAGGTTAGAGCAATGAAATTAGGGGTTAGGGCCATGAGTGTGTGTTTGTGTGTACTTGCTGGGTTACATTAGGGAAATGAAAAGGGGTGGACCACTGATAGGTTCAGAGATGCAGACTTGTTAGAATAAAGGAAAATGAAAAGAACATGGGACAGAGGAGATGACAGGGTGCATGATAAGATGAGTCGAGAAGTAATAAAATGCTCCTGTGTACCCCAAGATTACACAGAGAATGAGATTGGAGAGAGAAAAGGGAGAGAAAGAAAGAGGGGTGGAGGGTGTACTGTAGAAGAGGGGATGGGGTTGCAGGGTTTGAGAAAAAAATTGAGAAATATGGAGACTCATATATGATGAACCATGGTGAAAGTCAACTGGAACAGACATAGCGAGCTGGCGTTAAAGGGGAGAAAAAAATGGAAGAAAAGAGAGTGGAGAGTGAAGAAGAGAAGAGGTATTACAACTCGGTGCGATGCAGCCCCGCTCTGAATGATAAGTGTCCCGCGCATTCTGGGTTATGGGAAGTTCACACAAACAAATGACTCCCATTTACCAGAGGCGAGGGACACAATCGAGAAAGAAGGGATGGGAGAGAAAGGGAAAGAAGGGAAAAGAAGGTAGAGGACTGAATCCTAGAACCATGATTTTAGATTGCTCCATCTGCATTGAGAGAAGTCATATCTTTATGTTCATCTAATGTTTTTATTGGTTTGCTGTAGACACTGAGCCTGCAATTCAAAAGACAGGATGAAACCTGTAGAGAAAAGGAGCATAAGATTCTGCTAGGTATCTTAGATGATTGCTGGCCATTGGACCATGGTCAATAGTAGTAAATGCATTGCAAATTCTTCCACCTAGGTGGATTTTCACAAAGCAGGCTTAAATTGGGAAACCAGACTTTCACCCAGTAAGGTGGGCTTTGTTTTACGGAATTAGAGGCCCTCTCAGACAGTAATAAAAGTGGATGGATGCTGCCCTGATTTAATGCAAAAAGTCCTAAATTGCTTGTACAAAGAAAAGATACACATGCAATTTGTGTGTTGCTGGTAATCTACAAAGATTAGGGGAGCAATGGATAGCAGGTGTGGGACTAATTTCGGACTTTCCTGTTTGGGTGGGGAATTTGCATGTGCTATAGGCAGTTCAGGTAAACAGTGTGGCTGTAAACGAGAGATGATGTTCGAAGCCAGGAAGTAGAAACTAACAATGATAATATTAATAAAGTATGATTTTATTAAAACAATGATTTTGATAGGGAAAAAAGTTAAATATATTCTAGGCAGACAGACGGATTTGTCAAAAAACGGTATATTTAAAAATGACGGATTGGCAGTGGGCACCTAGGGCGTCTAAGGTAGGAAACTCTGCAGGAGGGTTAGGGTTAAGCAGGAAGGAAGCGATCATGGGAGTCACATGTGAGTCACTAACCTAGTCTTAAAGTTCAGTCTATGCCCAGAGGAAAAAGTGGATTCCAGTCGAACAGCTGACACAACAAACGTTGCACAGAGAGATCCAAACACTGAAGCCTTGAAAACTGCAGAACTGGGATGAGATCAAATCAAAGCAGATGAAGGAAGGCAGGACAATCTAGAGGACAAAGACATACCCAAAGTCAAAGACATTCAGGAGTCCGGGCCAGAGACTCAGAGATCCGAAGAGGTACTGAACTGAAATCCAGGTTGGAGTCAGAGAGCAGTTCCAGGGTTGTCAACAGGCATAATAGTTTTCATATGTTTCATTTCATTTCCATTTTGTGTTTTTTCCTGGTTGTATTTCTTGTTTACCTTCTGTTGCCTTCTTTTGTCAGTCTCCTTTTCCTAGCTCCCTTTTTGATTCTTCTGTCCACACCTGCTTCCAAGCAGTTGATTACCCCAGTCTTAGTCCTGTTTCACATATATACTCCTCCTCTTCAGTTACTGTTTGCTGGTTCCTTGTCGTTTCTTGGCTCCTCATGTGTGTTTTCTTCGACGTCTTCTAGTTTTTGGTTTTCTGTATTTTTTTTTTGGACTTGGCTTCTGTTGCCTTAAATTCTGCATTAAATCTGCAAGCAACCACCTCAGCTTCCTCTCTGCATTTTGGTTCCTCAAAAAACCTCCACACAAGCTGACATCCTTCTGCCTGGGCTCAGGAACTGCATCTCACCAATAACCTTTATTGTCCAGTTGCTTTGTCCACTTCCTTTTGGCACTCTGCCCCCCCCCCCCCCAAAAAAAAGGACCAAGTGCAGGACAAAGATGTGTGTACGCTCAGAAAAAAAGATAAAAAATCAAAAACGCAACAATCTGCACTTGAAATAGGTAATCTCCATAATGACCAGCTCGTTGCTTGTCATGGTGTAAGTCTAATTTTCATAGATCATTTTAGTCGCATTTTAGTTTTTTAATAGTATTTTGTCTGTGTAGGATATATAATGTATATATGCCTATCTTGCCGCATTCACATTCCACCGTAATGGCATTTTTTGTGCTTGGATAGCAATTTCTAAGGCAAGGCAAATAAAAAGATTGAAACTTTCAGTTCCTAGATGATAGTAAATTACATACTTACTTTAACATATTACATTTCTGTCAGTAAATTCCAAAGCAAAAGTGAGTAGGGGTAAATATACCCATAGCATTTGTTCAACAAATGATTTTTGCTGATGAATGCTGATGAAGATTCTCAGTCATCCAGGTCACAGTCCAGTCCATAGTCTGCGGATCCAGACATTTTGAATTGAGAAAGCTTCCTGGAGAGGTGGCGAAACGTCTTCAAATCTTGGAAACAAAGTCCAGCGGATATTTATTTCTTTTTTTCTTACTTTTATGGAGAAATTATTTATTGTTATTTTTTTTACTCTGTTGACAATCTACCCAATAATACCAGTGCATGGTAATGAATAAAAAAAAAATTCTGACCAGATCAACTCTAATTGTTTGTATGTTGCTTACTTACATTCATATACAATCTCAAATGTAGAAAGGCACCTAAGAGCATCACATAATTCTATAAATCTAGAGTACAGAAAACGGAGAGCATAAAGAGTGTCACTGAATCCTTACAGATGATCTTTTTTAAAAGTAAACACAATTTATTAAGTGTTATGAGGATTTGCGAAATGGTCAGTAATGACATGTTGTACATCAGTATGATTTAAATTATCTGCTCGTTTAATTAGGAGATAAAATAGGATAAACAGCCCTGAGGAAATTCAGTAACTACACGTCAATAAATATCAGCTGAAACTCACACTATTGGTGGATCTTCATTCTAGAAATCTATCATCAGAAACAAGCAAAGTGTAAATAATTTGCCTTTCATTGGAAATAGGAGACATTTCATTTCAAAAACAGCTTTGGACCTAATTATTTTAGCTCGAAATTAGAACTGGGCTCCCTTAAACAGATACAAAGGGATTCACTTGCCAGTCCGTAATTAATTTCATATTGCTATTTACTCCTTCTTCAGTTAATAATGATTTGCATACATGTTTGCTAAACACAAAGCCTTTTTGCTACCTTCCCTGATAAAGATGGTGGCGTTAAAAGGAAAAGTGTGAATCTTACACACATGACTTCCTGCCCTAATCAAGAGCTTTCTCAGCTCATATCTAAAAGATACACATGACTGACTTTTTCAGAGGAATACCTTCACATCACGGCTGTGTGTGATGAGAGAGTTAGTGAATGTATGTATGCACACTTGCTCAAGATCACAATGCATGCAGAGGAATTGTAAAAGATATTAAGGCACAATAACCATAAGATTCTAAAAAGTCACATCCTTAATATAGAAATATTACTTTGTGCATCATCACTCTGATTTGAGCTGACATTTTTTTCCAACAGACAACCTTATGGATTTCTACAAACCTTTCAGAATGGAATGAAAAGCCTTTATTTTAATGTAGAAATAAAAAAAAAAGCAAGAATTTGTGACTTCTTAAGTCAGCAAGGCCCCTTTACAAGGAACCTTTCCTCTTTAGCAACAATAACATGCTCTAAGCTGGCAACCTCTGAGAATAACACATTTTTATTTCCAGATCCTTATCTGAGCCTCCTCAGAAACCACTTATTCTTATATCCACTGACCACAGCTAAAACATTATGCAAAAAGGCATACAAATAGCCAAAATGCAACTTATGATTAAGATTCTGGGGACTTCAATTTCACAACACATAGTCACACTCATTTGCAAATTCCTTACTGTTTTAGAGCATTTTCATTAATAATAGGGGATTTTTAAATTTATTTTTCCCTCAAAGCATGTATAATTGATTAATTGCTTGTTGTGTGGACACCAGGCTAGCTATAGTTGTCATTCAGATGTTCCATTTGTTGTGCTTATTTCCTTCTTTACAGCAGGAGCAAAGGGTTTTCTTTTCCTTTTTTTATTTTTCACAATTTGTTTTAAGGGCATTGAAAGCTTATTTACTTGGGCTCAGAATAATTTACTCGGAAAATTTCCCATGCACATCATCCTGCAGGACCTTCCTCTTCATTTATACCAAAATTAGCAGTTTACCCATTGTACAAGTTGGGAAATGCCTATGAGTTTTCTTGCTTTGGAAAATTAACCCCAGGACTTAAGGATTTAGGGCACATTTTGCAGGGTGACACATAAATGACATTTCTGTCAGGTACTTTGACCTTTGACAGATGCACTGCCTTTCGTTTAACAAGATATGGACTTTTACCCAATAGTTTAGGATTTTATTCCCGTTATGGGCTGCAGGTTGATGCAGTTTGTAGCACTGTTGCAATAATGCTACAACCATCAGTGTCGTTAGACCTCCCTGAACTTTGGTTTAAGTTTTGACTTTGACTGGGCTATTCTAGCAAATTCTTCACTTAACCCATCCTATTATAGCCATAATTTCAGGTCCATCAGCTGAAAGGTAAACCTTACCCTTGCTCTCAAGTCTTTTGCAGCCTCTTAGAGTTCTTTCCCAGGATTGGTCGGTATTTAGATTCAACTATGTTTTCATAAGTACTGACCAGTGTCCATGTTCTTACTAAACAAATCTCTTCACAGGATGAAGCTGTCATCTAACAACTGTCAGCACTGGAAGTCAGAGGTGTACAGAATAAAAATGAAATGATGAGAGTACTGTTCCCTGTGGTGCTCCTGTACCATGGCTGTGGTAAATTGGGGTGCTGCAGAGAGAGATTTCTAAAAAATCTATTAAAAATACACAATTGATACATTTCTTATCAATATTTGGGGAAATGATTTCCGTTTTTTTTATTATCTTCCGTTTCAACACAAGTTACGCTGTCATGGCAATGACTAGGAAGCTGGAGCGTGGTATCCCGCTGCAGCAGCAGACTAGTAAATGTATGTAGTCTAATGACAGAAACGAGGAGAAAATATGGCAGCGAAAATGCATTTTGGATTTGTCACATATGAGAGAGTTTATCTCCATGACCCCAGAGCGCACCTAAACATGTGAACACCAGTAACCAGGGCACCCTGCCTGTAGCTCAAAGTAAGAGCATGGTGCTGCCGTGCATTTCCATATCTATTCGTCTAGTTTAATGTAACCATAATATTTTACAGTGCTATTTGGATCTTGTGATTTTTGTGTAATGCAGAACTGCTCAATAACGTTTAAATAGTATTGTACTGTTGCACCCACTGTGACCCCATGTCTTCTATTTAGATTCACAGCCAGCTAAACTCTTTCTTGCATCACCTCCTCCAAGGAACAGGCGTGTGTTGTATTTGAACAGGATTTAATGCAAAAAAGTGTGAAACTGAAACAGTACAAAATACATAGAATTACTTAGTATACAAACATACATCAGAATGAATAAAATAAACATTCCCTTTCTGTAAAACGTACATTTAAAGGGTTTACTTCAACTCAGCTATAGCATTACACTCACTCTAATCAGACTCCAGTGTATTAAAGAATAAAACATATCATACATCTCAAATTTCAAATATCTAGCAACCATAAAGAACTTTATAAACTACTCATATTGACATTCAAAGGGATGGAAGGCAGCAGATGAGTGCAGATGAAACACACATTTGGTGCACTCAAATTTATGGTCCCCGTCTTCCAAGGATGCGGTCTACCTGGACTGGATCCTTCAAAGTCCATGAAAATGAGGAGACTGGAAGACTTTTGGCTGTGAATTTAAATAAGTCTAGCCTGTCACTACCTGATTTGTCCTGGAAGCAGGATCCATGCTGCGCATGCGCCATCAGCTCATTTGCGCCTAAATGACATTTTTCCCTCCCCAAAAATAGTAAGTTTACTAAAATATAATGTATTAAAAGTTAATAATGTGCCCAATATGCATCAGAAATGGGTTCCTACGCTGCTACCTAACTTTTTCGCCTTTGGATTTAAACATAAAGTCTTTTTAAACATAAAGTCTAGTCTTTTTGAGTTTTATGTTTTCCTTTCATGTTAACATTATATTATATAGTGCGTAATCTAAAGAAAGAAGCAACTAAAATGCAGATAAACATGGTTTAATCATATTTTGCCGGACTGCCCTGAGTATGTCCGATGATGACATCAGAGGAGCAGTTTCATGAAAAAAAAAATGTAAAAAGCATCAAAATTCTCCCACAAAATTCATAAAACATTTTTAAAGATATGTATTAGCATTCTTTAATGAATTAAGGATTACATTTTTGTAACATAATTACATTATTTACGGACAGCTGGACGTATATCTATTCCCAGGACTGATCGTGCTTCCAGGATGGATCGGGTAGTGACATACTCGATCCTTCCTGGAAGCACGATCTGTCCTGCACATTCGCCATCAACTCATTTGTGCATGCGCATCCAGATATACGTTGTCAGAAGCCAGGAGACGAATAAGAGCAGGAGTTTCCAGAAGGAGAAGCAAAAGCTGGTGTTGATGAGAAAGCACAAGTTGAGGCCAGAAGATCAGAGACCCGAAGAGCAACCGTAGGGAAATTCAAGAAGGAGTTAGGAGACAGATCCAAGGTTGTGAGAGGACAGAATCTAATGGAAGTGTGAAGACACTTCAGACAGACAGATCAGAACAGGAATAGGCACCCTCAGAAGTCCAGGAGCAGAAACTAGTCAGGGTCAGTCAATCAGAAAAAACACCCTGGGTACGCTAGAGAACTCTTACCTATGGCTTTAATAATCTGACACTGATGGCTGGAACCAACAGCTTAAATAGGAACTTTAACGGGTGAATCTGATGAAGGATAATGAAAACTGGGCCAAGATCATGACAACAACAGCTTGATTTACAATGCAGCTCAAACAAAGGTGGATACATTTGAATAATTCAGTTATTACTGAGGGATATTGATGGTACTGAATGTTATCTAAAGGTACCATAGTAAAGGGAGATGAATAAGAATGCATGGATGCCTTTTTTTCTCATGATTCTGCCCTAATTTAAGCATAACAACATCAGGGGTGATTGTAATATAAAAAAAAAAGAATTTAATGGGCTATGAATACTTTCAATGAATAATAAAATGAGATTAACATAGGTTTGCATGTGTTGTTACTGATTTGCAAACTCAGAAACAATAACACCACCATTAAGTGAAAATAAACCCAAGCTTAAAGGAATAGTACACCCAAAACATGATTAGCCTTCATTTTCTACTCACCCCCATGCTGAACAACACTCTGGAGTACTTTTTTGATATCTCAAATGCATCTGGAGATCTGGGAGGCTTCTTGCTGTCTGCTGACATTCAAATAATGGAGGTGCCCAGCGCCAGAGGCAGAAAGGTCCATAAAAGTCCACAAAAAACGTTTCAATATTCCTCCATACTGCTCGTCCAATGTATTCCAAGTTTCCTGAGTGGGTAGCATCCAGAATTTACTCGAAACGAAGTCATTTAGAATGTTTTTAGAGCATAAACAGTAGTGTATAGGATTTCCTGAAAGCGCGCACATGCGCGATCACGACGCTACGGAAGCCGGCAGACCAAACCAGCGCATTCAGCTCGGCAAAGAACTCATGCTCTTCCTCAACACTGAAGTCCTCAGACATTTTTCTTTCTTTGTTTCTTTCTTTGCACAGGTAAACGGCACATTTCTTCTTCTACGCTTGCATTATTGGAAGAGCAGACGCTGAATGCGCACTTTCATCTGGTTTGGTCTGCCGGCTTCCGTAGCGTCGTGATCGCGCATGTGCGCGCTTTCAGGAAATCCTATACACTACTGTTTATGCTCTAAAAACATTCTAAATGACTTCGTTTCGAGTAAATTCTGGATGCTACCCACTCAGGACACTTGGAATACATTGGACGACCAGTATGGAGGAATATTGACACGTTTTTTGTGGACTTTTATGGACCTTTCTGTCTCGGGCACAATAGACCTCCATTATTTGAATGTCAGCAGACAGCAAGAAGCCTCCCAGATCTCCAGATGCATTTGAGATATCAAAAAAGTACTCCAGAGTGTTGTTCAGCATGGGGGTGAGTAGAAAATGAAGGCTAATCATGTTTTGGGTGTACTATTCCTTTAACTGCAAAGAACTTAAAAGGAATTAAGTAAAATAAGGTAACAATACATAAAGAAACAAAAATAAACCTGACAATATGCTTCCTTTTAAAACTCAAGAAAATCCAACTATATAAAATCAAGAGCAGGATATCTGAACCTTGTTTCAGCATTTGTTTCTCCTGTCTGATAGATTTGAAAGGCACAGTCTGGACCACACAACCTCTTTGTTTTTGCAAAAATTGGGTTGTGGTAATCAGTAAGTGAGATGATTTGGACTGACTGGTCATTGTTTTAGCCAATTAGTGCACAATAAAAGGGAAGATGGTACAGATAGAACACAATCAGTTTCTTCTTGGTGGTCAAATTCATTTGTCTCAAGCAAGCAACACCTTTTACAAGAACAGCAACAGACCAGCTAATAAGATGATTAAGATGCAACCACATTCAGACATTACTGAAATGTAGAACAAACACTGCTTTGGTCTTGTCTGCATGTCTTGCATTTGTGTGCAATGTTTTGTAATTAATTAAACAGATACAATTGTTATGTCCTATAATACAAAGTCATAATAATTGGCTCCGGTGTGAATCTTACATCAAAGCAACAATTTGAAGAGTTGTAGCCATGAATAAATGTTTAATTTCCTTAGAGGAAATTTATATTTGGAAACAGCAAGGGGTCCACTTTCTTAACATTAATTTGGTGTTTTAAAGCTTTAGATCTAATGTTTGTTGAAAGAAATCTGAATATTTCACTGCAGACCACCAATTAAAAACAGATTTTAACTGTAAAGAATAAACAAGCAGGGCTGCTGGAAGTGTTTTTGAACAGCTATGAGCCTATAGGCCTATTTAAAATACAATAAAAATAAATAAGTAAATAGATTGAGATTCACTACTGTATTATCATATACACTTCAGTGACATCATCAGTTCTCAGGTGAATATATGCGCTATTAATTAAACTTCACAATTATACTATAACTATGTAGATTTGGTCAGCCAGCATGAACCTGAGTAACTGTGTTTATGTCACATGTGACTATAATATCCAAAATCCTTTCACACAAAACACAAGAAAATAATTATATTATTATACTATTTAAATGTTATTGAACAGTTCTCTATTACACAAAGAATACAAGGTCAAAATAACACTCTAAAATAATATGGTTACATTAAACTGCACAAATAGATATGAATGTGCACGGCGGCACCATGCTCTTACTTTGAGCTACAGGCAGGGTGCCCTGGTTACAGGTGTTCAAATGTTCAGTGCGCTCTGAGGTTGTTGAGATAAAGTCTCTCATGAGCGGACAAATCCGAAATGTGTTTCTGTGCCATATTTCCTCCGCGTTTCTGTCATTAGACTAAATAAATTTACTAGTCTGCTGCTGCGCTGCGGGATATCACACCCTAGCTTGCGTGACGTTGCCATGATACCTAACTACCATGAATTTGTGTTGATCAGGCCTCGAAATAATTAAATAAAACTCCAAATATGCATAAAGGTAAAATAATTTCCCAAAATATTCTTAATTTATAGATTGTGCAAAGTATTTTAATAATTTTTTAAAAATCTCCCTCTCACCACTAGTAAACCCCAGGATCCCCCACTTACAGCGGCCAAGTAAAGAAGGAAGCCGTATGGATTTGAACTGTATGGTCGGGCCATCAAACCAGGATTTCAATCCTCCTTGAATGGATATCAATATGATATTTACCAATAAATTGTTTACAAAACTTTTTTTTTTTTAAAGAGCCAAAAAATCTGATTTCTGATTTCTCATTTTAGTGGCCTTAGCTTAAACCAATCTGAAATAGTGACTTTAATATTCCTCTTCAATTGGGTTTCATAAAATCAGATTACCTTGTCTGCAAGGCATCGGGTTATATCTTGCTTGCCGAGGAAATTTGTCAACAACAGAATTTATAACCATAAAAACTATTTAAAACAATATGTTGAAAACCTGCATCCAATTGAGGTCAAATTGACCCTTTCAGTTTGCCAACAATTAGTGCATTTAAGTCTCAGGTCATATTATGAAAGACAGGAAATCTTAACTGTGGCTATGTGTTTTTATGTGGGAATGTCAAAGCATAAACTTGAACATGTTGTCTAATGTTAGACATACTGTAGCTTCATTATCAAAGCTATGGCCAAAAATAAAATTCATGATTATTCATAATTAATTCACAGTGCAAATTCAGTGTAAAAATAACTCCAAGCATGATGGGGTGGCACTTTGTAGAGCGTTAGTCAAAACTTCTGGCAACCTTATGATAAGCAGTAGATTTTCTTTGATGCCTCAAAATAAAAGCTGTTATCATAGTTGTGCACTACACAATGTATGGTTTGTCAGCGGGCATTTCATACTTGCCATCTCATTTGATTAATTAAAAAACATTTCCTCAAAGTTTTACATCTCATTTCCACCTTATTAAAATAACAACAGAGATCGCAACAGCCTTGAATTTAGATGGTGTCAAGAGCTGTATCAAATCTGTGATCATGCCATGGGAAAAGATGTCAAAATAAAAGTCCCCCACCTCAGGTCAAAATATTCTCAAATCCCCAAGGTGGACTTTGAGAATCAATCAGAAATAAAGTTTGTTAGAGAGTCTGGAATCTGAGCAGGACAAAAGCACCAGGGAGGTCCTTTATATAGCTAATTCTTCTCTATTTGAGATGTACATATTTCTGCAGTGCTTTGATAAGGCCTTGGGGACATGCATGTTTTAATTAGACCTGAGCAGCGTTAGCAGCTTGGTTGAACAGTTCATAAAAAACTTTGAACATTTTTGTTGAATTCCTCTCTCTTTTTGTGACAGGCAATGTGTAATTAGTGGCATATGTGCATTTGCATATATGCACCCTGTGACATGTTGCATCTTATTTGAATAAAGAGACGTGTTCCAATGTGATATCCCTGAAGTGAATACATGAATATGAGCCGCTAATTATACCAATCTTGCAAATGATCTATTCAAATATTAATATCCTTTCACTTTGCATTGTTTGCTAGTAGCGTTTTAACTCAGTGAGTTGTGTGTGCTTGTTTATGTCACTTCCACCTAGGCTGCAGTGGGTATTGTCCTCTGTGAGTAGAGAGTGTATGTGTATTCCTGCATGTCATTTCATGTGTGGATGCATGTAAGAACTGAATGCAGGAACATGGTCTCTAGTGGAGACAATGTGTGATTTTGATTTGTACAAAGGTGATAAAAGACAGTCCATGAGGCCACAGTATGACAAGCAGATATAAAAAGTCACTCTTTTTTTTTTTTATAGAACAATGAAGCAACCGTCTGACATACCAGCTCTGAAAACTAGATCAATGCCTTAAGAAGTTTAATTCTTAATCATTTTGGTTTCTTTATTGCACTATATTGTACAAAAAATCTGAATTTAAATGTTAACTGTGTTGCAACTTAATTCATTTTATTGTAATTTTTCTTTAAACAGGGATTTAAAAAAATTATTTAATTTTAACTGTTATGGTTCGAGAAATTTCTCAGTATTGGTTCATGGTGGTGGTGACACCATAAAGTGGGATGCTTTTATCAACAGCGAAAGGGAAGCTGGTCAGAGTTGAAGGAATCCTGGAAGAATATGTTAGAGGCTGCAAAAGATTTGGGACCAGGGTAGTTTCCCCTTTTAACAGGGCAGTGAACATACAGCTAAAGCTGCTATGGGATGGTTTAGATCAGGGATGTGCAACTGCAGTCCTTGAAGGCTGGTGTCCTGACACTTTTAGATACCTCCCTGCTCCAACAAACCTAAAATAAATAATAAAATTATTACCCGGACTCTATAGAACCTTCATACTGAGGATGTAATGCAGCCATTTGATTCAGGTGTTCTTGATTTAGGATATATCTTACAGTTCTCACTTGAGGACTAGAGTTGCTAATCCCTGGTTTAGCTTAGGGATGGGCAACTCAGATCTGATCTGATCATCATCCACACATAAAATAATACAAAGTAAAACTGTAGTAAAATAGCAAATAATATAAGAAAAAGCATCAGTCAGTATTAAGCTGTTAGAGACATATCTACACTGCAAAAAAATTGAAATCTACGTAAATCATTTTTTCTTAAAATAGGGATTTTTTTATCTTGAATTGAAAAAATAAGCGAGACACTTTGCCAATGAAACAAGAAAATTTACATTTAAAATAAGAAAAAAAAAATTGCAGTACTTACTTATTACAAGTGCATGATATCAAATTATCTTATGTTTTTTAAATTTTATCTGTTATTTTTATACACTTTTCTAAGGTCCACTCTGTGTGAATACTTCTGCTATCACTGTTTAGTGCTGTAACACCACAATTTAGCCATTGTGGGACAATAAAGAGATTTTCTATTCCATTCAAGAGTAAATATACTAATTCCACTGGCAAATCATCTTATTTACCTACTCAAATTAAGGGTAAATATACTTAATAAAAGACATTTTTTTTACTTATTTCTAGATCGTTTTTGCAGTGGAGATGCAGCTGCATTGATAGGGTAAAGCGGGTCTTAAGCCAGTTTTGATGTCTTCTGTGATCATGCATTGTACTGAGCAAGTAAAATTTTAAAATGTCTCTGTCTTATGCCATGGCTCTGATAATTTTCTGATTTGTTTGATTTTTAATAGTAGTTTCTGTCAGAATAAAATCTTGGAGAAAAAAATCGTATGGTCTAAGCCTTTTAGTGACAGTTACATCAAACTCAGGTAGGAGACTGGTGGGGTCATTTTTTTAAGTAAGAGGACAAAGAGAGAGAGAGAGAGAGAGAGAGAGAGAGAGAGAGAGAGAGAGAGAGAGAGAGAGAGAGAGAGAGAGAGAGAGAGAGAGAGAGTGCGAATAATAAATTCTCAGATTTTAAACATACTTCTACTTGGGAACATGTAGACTCTGTACTGTCACCTTTTCTTTTTATCTTACAAAAACATGTGTCAGAAAAAAAAGTTAGAACAGGTTCACAAGTATCTATATGATTCTGTTATTGTCAGTTTCCTTACGAAGAAGGGAAGCAGTCACAGTTCGTTGACCAATGTCTTTGTCCAATGACATGAATAGTCTTATTTCGAATAAGAACATTGATTTTAAGAAGAAACCTCACAAACACAAAGGGAAAAATCAAACCCTGAAATTAACTTTAATATTGTATGCATAACCACCAATCAGCACACTTTCTGCATTTAAAAATCTGCTATTTTTATAATCATTGAACCATGAGGACTGAATTTAATTGTGTTTTTATCAAAGTAGTTTTATTATTTTCCTTGGTCACATCGTTTTCAGCTTTGAGGAAGAGGACTTACTTTCAGTAGAAAATTGAACTGTCATCTAGACTGATATTGAAGTTCCAAAGTTCAGTTTCATCCCTAAACATTATGCATGTGCAGCTATAGCCTCATGTTTTTAAAGGGATGACACCCTGGTTGATGGTAGGGTCAAAACTTAGCCCTGGGGTAATTTGGGGCCATCTGTGACTCTAGTCATGGCTGGTCCTGGGTTGTGAGCACCAGGCTGACTTTGCTTGGCTGGCTCCCTTGCCTACATTCTGGTCATTCCTTATTTACTTCACCTGTCTCGATATACCTCTCTGGCTGACAAACAGTGCCAGATTATTGATAGCCTTATATGAGTACATTTCCAGTGTTCATTCCTTGCTCTCCTGCCTGATGTCAATTCTGCCTCCTGGAGCTCCGTGTTCTGCCTTTCCCATGTCGGATATTCTATTGGCTTCTGATCTTTGGGAATTAACCTGTTTCTGCCGCCTGAGTGCCGCTTCCTACCTAATCACTGCTGTGTGCAAGAATACAATAGTGTTTGATCAGAATTAGGGTTGAAAATCTACCAATTGTCCATCTAGTTAGAGCTCAAAGTTTAAATATGCTATTTTTCTCTATTGGAAAGTGTGGAAGAACAAATCATTTAAAACTTGCCAGCAAAAATAAGCTTGTTCAATGGGGATTTTAGCAAAACATAAACCATAGCACCAGTGCAACACTAACAATGGTGATCCTCTGTGCTGTGATGCCAGGGCTGAACTACTTGCCTCGAGTTGAACTACTGTTTGTTTTCTTGTTGCCATACCTGACAGGTTTATTTCCTGGAGATTCAAATTAAGATGCATTTCGATTGAAAACAGTTATAATTCCAGATTGTACACCTGATAAAACCCCAAAACATTACTAACAATAAATATAACCTGTCAGTTACAGTTATTTGTTGTCATATATGCATATTTCCTTTGAGTTGATCTCAGATGTTTAAAGCAGCACTGTGTGACATTTAACCACTAGATTTGCTACACCTGTAAATTCTAGGCTTTGTGACCCTAAAGGCTACTGGCAACACTACACTGTCACAACTAAAACAGTCTTCCTCCATGTTTGCAATCTGATAGCAAACCAGTTTGGACAACAGATTGAAAGAGTTACATTCAAGGATAAGACTAATTTCTAGACTGAAAATCATACATCAGACAACCAAAAATGTGTCTGAGCAGGTAAGTGTATTACCCCTTTTTTTTTTTTTTTTGCCTAACTATATTTTTTAGCTTAGTAGCGCTCCTATTTAAGCATATATGTTTTTACACCTGACAAAGTAAGGCACAATAAGGACTTAAACTAAAAGATTGTATACCTTGCTCATGTTTCATATTTAGGAAAATTTTCCGCACATATAAGAAAGGTTCATATCAAACATGTCCAAGCCAACTTAGGAAGCAAGAATATATATTAACATGGAAAAAGCTTTTTATTCAGGGGTTAAAGGTGTATTTTTAAACATGCTGGTACAATGTAATTGCACTCATCTTTGAATCTCCTTCTGATGTTTGCTGCCAAGTGCGTAGGACAATAAAAAGCCTCTGGTCAAAGCGAGGCCACGCTGATGAACACTACTCAGCCCTAATTGCATGCTAGTTTTGATGTAAGGCAATCACGAGGTCATCTTTTTGAAGTGGAAAGGTTTGTTTGATTTATCTTTGAGGGAGCCCATGCATGATGGTGCTTGAATACCTTATCATCCAACACACACAAACGCACACACACACACACACACACACACACATATATATATATATATATATATATATATATATATATATATATATATATATATATATATATATATATATATATATATATATATATATATATATATATATATATATATATATATATATATATATATATATATATATATATATGTAATCAAAGTGTAGCTTAGATAGAAACATACTCTGCAAATTAAGTTGTAGGTTCTAATTGTTTTTATGTTTGTGGGCCTTTTGACAACTTCAGTAGACATTTGTTGTTGCTTGATGTATGCTTGCAGTGCCTCAGGCAGTGTTTTTTTTATGACCATTATTATTCAAATGAGCCAGAAATGTGTTTTGAAAGTCCTAAATCATTGAGCATGAATGGCTACCCTTGGTGTTTATAAATGACTTTCCACACAACCAAACCTCCGCCTGCCTGACTTACTTCACTGAACTCATTTGGGCATTTGAAGTCTGTCAACAGAATTTGTGTCACTTGTCCACTGGCGTGACAAGTTGTATTAAAAAGTTTAACAAGGTTTTTTACTGCTGGTTTCTGACTTTTTAGAGAGGAAAATAAAGTGATTTTTGGTAAAAACAAAACTGCATGAAATGCTGGTAGTTAAGGTTTTTAAAATGTTTTGTCAGACTGAGTGCCCTAAAATGTGAACGTTATTTTGATGCTATCTGTGCTACAACTGCCATAAAATCCGTGATTGTTGATGTTTGATGCTTGCATTTTGCAACATTTTCCTTAATGCACAAAATTTAAAAGAAGGACAATCTTTTGGTCATGATTTTTTAAGAGAATACTTACTGCCAATAAACATTATAGTTACCTTTTAATCAATACTCTACAGTCACCATTTTGTTTCTTTCTTGTGATTGTGTAACATTAAGATTATAATTAAGACCTCAAACTATAAGCACCTCAGCATTCACAAAGTATCTGTTAATAACGACCGAAGTATTAACTCCTCTGATCAGATTGGAACCACATTGTATGTTCTGTTCATAGTCAGAACCTGTTCAGACCTGTTTCAGACAGAAAGATGGAGTCACACTGCCTTCTACCTGTTTTTGTGTCTAAATATTCTTCAACTGCTATATTATCAATCATCAATTTAAATCAAGAATAATATCAACAGAATAGCATTTGTTCAAACTCTACATATAATTTTTAAGGTTCGAGTTTCTTTATGGCTGAAACATGTTTTTGAAACAAGTACTTATCTTTTGCCTCTTTATACCAACTGAAGACTCCAAAAGAGTCGTGTTTTTGTGACAATCTTCACTTTATTAGAATTTTACTTCAAAATGTATAAACTGTCCTTCTAAATGTGGCTTTTAATATTTTTTACACAAGCATAAATGGTATTTCTTTTCACATACTTCAGTATTCGCTTCGTATTTCTTTCAAAAAAAGAATGGCAGATTGGAATCAGGGGTACAGTAGGAGGTTTTTGTACAATAAGGTAAGATTGAAATTATTTTAAAGTCAATTATATACCAAATGGTTTATATGTTTATAGCTTAGAATTGATAAAAAGATGTACTTGCTTTTTATCATGTCTGGATTTTTAACCCTTTTATATGTTTTGAATGGAGAAAATGAAGTGCTTTGTGAAGTAAATCCAAAGGCATTGGAGTGTTGTCATTGAGACATGGTGTGGTGGCCTTGCAGGGCTGCCAAATTAATTTAGGAATGATCAAAGATTTTTTTTCTTTGTTATAATATTGGCTCCTAGATTATGCTATAAACATATAGACCTACGAAAGCTTCAAAACGTATGTATTAATTCTAAATTTTTGTCTTAATGGAAGTAACTTTTTAATAAAACCACTTTAACAGCCTGATAAAACGATAAAAGCAAAAAAGAAAAAAAAAATGACTTACAGCAGCTAAAACAGGCTCAGATTCTTTCTTGTAGATTAGATTTGCTTTTATAATATTTCTTATCTGTGCCATTGCCCAAAGTCAGAGTAAAACATCCAGTTTGCACTAAGACTAGGCGTACAAATGCACCCGCACTGAGTTGAACTCCCATGTTTTATTTTGTGACCAGGCACACACCGACACACACCCCCTTACACACACCGAACACATCTTGATTAGGTTTTCATAAAGTCTGGGACTATGCTGAGTCTGTAATTGACTTTGACAGCAGAAGCCTCCATGTCCTATGGCTATGTTAAACGAACAATTTACATCTTCATTTCAAATTCTACATGGATAAAAAGCTATTAATTACATTAGTCTGCAGAGAGCCATTCCAGCTGTGTAGAGTACATCTCTGCCTGTGTGTGTGTTTTCCATTCTCCCCGTATATACACTTTTGCTCATTTGTATATTAATGCTGTCTTGCGGCCAAACAATGCCCGGTAACTGCTTCTCTAGAGATGAGTTTATAAACGTGGAAAGGACTTTTACTCATTTGTATTGCTTTGCAAAGCGGGCACACAGCTCCTCCTATATGAGAATTTTATGGACAGGGGAACATTTATTAAATCTATTGACTTGGCACCACTTGTGCAGGTGCTGAGCAGCACACCAATTTCAATTCATAGGTTGAAATGCTCTTAGTTAGGATTCTCCGAATATTTTACTGAGCTTTGTCAAAAACAAACAGTGTAAAAGCACATAACCTGTTACAGACAGACAGATTGATAAATTAATAAAAAGGTTACAAACTTCCCTATGCATGACAATAAAACACATTTTCTCTCTTCAAGTGCTTCCTGCTGGCTTCAAAGAGTGCTTTAAGAGGCTGCAAAAGTGGCTTCCTGAAGAACGACACAAACAGAAGGATCCCAACCATCATCTCTCTGCCATCTGCGTGATGGGGAGAGCAACATAGACCCCTGTGTTTGCTTTGGAGATAGAGCGATCAAAGAACAACGCTAAGCATATAATGAAGGGCCAGATGGACCTTGCATGAAGTGGAGAGCGACGGAGGCAGAACAACAGTGAAACAGAGACAGAGGAGAGGTGTAGACAAAATCAAACTGCAAATGCAACAATCTTTTTAGTGCAGAGAGAGAGAGAGGTGTGCAAGGGTGGGAAGGGGGGGTTATGATGTGGTGAAAAAGTGCGAGCCATCTCGTCGCATGCAGGCTGCCTGCGCTGAATGAGAAAGCTAAAAGGTAATTTCACGGATAAAGAGGAGGCCTAATGCATAGAGGTAATGTAGCAGGGGATGGAACAAAGGCAAACTTTCATCTCTTTAAGCTTGGATGGAGAGAGAGTGAGAGAAAGCCAGAGAGAAAGCTTTGATGCTTTGAAAATGATAATAACAATCTCAAAGTCAGCCTCAGCAGAGAATGTGCCCCCACCCCACCATGCCCCTTTACCACCACCACCACCTCTCTGTGTATGCCCTATTCCCTTCTGTTCTGCCCCCTACCACTTAATACAACTGCACAATGACTGTCTGGGACATGGTGGGCTGTGGGTGCATGTTACTGAGTAGGAGGGGGCAAAGTATGACACTGTGGACCTCAAAAAGTATTTGCACCAAAAACCAGGATGATTAGTATATCATCCAAAATTAGAATTTTTTTAATACAAAAAAAATACATTTTGTTAATATTTTGATATAGGTAGTGAAAATGTGTCTGTTAAAATCCCAATGTTAAATAAATAAATAATTAATTGTTGTTTTGAGAGCTTCGATACTTATGACAAGCTCCGATACAATCTTTTTTCTGTCAAACTGACTGCGTAGCGGTTGCACTACACACCACCAAGCATTCACGAATAAAAACATGCCGGTTAGTGAGCTTCACGGTGTGGTTTCTGCTCTCACAAGGTCAGAGAAGATCACTGTTTCACTTTGGGATTCCGTACTCCGGAAGCTCCTGCCATTGGGAAAGTACAGTTTTTATAAAACATATTTTATTGATTGTATATGTCTGAGTCTGCTTGCTTAATATGCACTGTTGTTTCCAGATGAACCTATACAGTATATGGTCAAACCTGGCTGTTTTACCTTGCTATGCAGAGATTTTAATTTGTATGTTATCCTAAGTGGATGTGCTTTACCTTTTCACCATTAATCACTTCCTGTCTGTCATGCCTTTGCTGTCAAATTGCTGCATAGATCCAACCAAGAAAGAACAGGCGTCTACCTCAATCAGAGCTACTCAAGCACAGTTGCTAAAAACTATGTGGGTTCTGACAAGGCATACACATTTTAGTAGGAAGCAATGGCCAAAGCTTCATTTTCTACAGTTTTCCATCAGATAAGATGGTACATAGTGTGAGATGTGTTCTGGGGTTTATTTATTAAAAGTCTCTGCTATATACAAAAAAGAGATCCAAAGTTATCTGGATTAAATTCTTCAGATTAAATACAGTAAATACATTTTAAACAAATACTTTACACCTCCTCAGCAACTAATAATCATAAAAGATAAATAAAATTAAACAAATATCTGTTTGGGCAAATTCAGTGTACAAAATGTGAAGCTCAGAACAGTAGGATCCAGCATTTGAGGTGGAGAGTTAGAGCTCCCAAAATTCTTATTTGAGACAGAACCGCAATGAGCAATGTCGGCATCTAACACAGGAATCTCTGAAGGAGAAGACAACAGGTTAGTGACCATGTATTTCTGGAGGTGAAGGATAACAAACCTGTGAGTCATTGGCGGCTGGCCAATAGAGGACTCCAGGGTGCCGCCACACCCACCCAGTGACCCTGATTAAGACATAAAAATGTTTGTTTCAAATTGAAATTTAAAATATTTCTACATATATTGATTTATATTTTTTAGATGTGCAAGATAAATATTTAATCTTTAATTGAATCTTTTATTTTTCATCCCATTGGTGAGGTATTTACGCCCTAGGGCGCAAGAATGTTTACCCATTATAAAAGGCTGCCTCCCTCAAGGACCCAATCTATCTGGACTGGATCCTTCAAGGTCCATGAAAATAAGGAGACAAGAAGAGTTTGGGCTGTAAATTCAGACAGGTCCAACCTTCCATGGCTCTCACCGCCGTATGCTCTGTCACTTAGCAACCAGAGGAGTTCACACAGAAAGCAGGAAAATATCTAATACTAAAATTTTCACAACTGTTTCTTTTTATTTCTTCTTTTTATTATTTAAAAGTGAACAAAAACCATCCTCATGGAAATACAGAATGGAATAAAGGTGACAATCATCTTGAACAGGAACAAATAAAATCAAATGTAATTATAGAAAGATACTGTATAAGTAAATCTAAACAATGTATGTATAAAAATATATCTGCAAAATCTCTTATACTCAACAACATCAAATACTTAGTTAAGCAAATTTGTGCAAAAAAATGGAAAAACAAACAAACAAAAAACAATCATAGCACATTTAAAGTCCCCACACTACGTATCAGTATCTGTCCTTAAATTATAGCCAAACCCCTTTACACAGTTACAGATAAAAACTTTTAGATATATCAAACATTACCCGACACAAATCTGACTCAATATCCATCTAAAAAACAATTCTCAGCCTAAAGATGCCAAGATCATGACAGGCTGAGGCCGACCTCCATCCCTGATACAGTGTTGAATGAAAAAAAATTGCCAAATAAGTAAATATTTAGATACTCTATGGATAAAATAATATTCACATAATACCTGTAAAAAAATGACATGGTATACATACAATTGAGAAAGGAAATAAAGATAAAAGATTTAAACATAGGTTTACCAAAATATTTAGGACATCTGAACAGGATTAATTAAATAAACATTCAGAATATAGATATATTTTGATAACAAATGAACTATTGAATATATGTCAGTGGTGGTTGGAAAAATAATGAACGTGTATCTTGTGAACATGTACAAAAAAAACTGACAGAAATTATCCTTATCCTAACAGAGAGCTGCAATGTTGCTCTAAACTCAATGTTTCTCACTGCAGAGGGAGATATTATACTTAAGGATGTGTAAAAGTAAGGACAGGCTTTTACACTGAGGAGTGAGGTTGAAATGTGAGTGGTGTAGATGCGGTCTGTAACCTAAAATTTTAAGTATTACACTAAACAACTATAATTCGCCAAACCTTAGTTCTCTGCACAGTAGAATTGACAACATTCAGGCTTCTCACATCATCTTTTTGATTTGCACAAAATGGAATCAGGAAGGGTTTAATAATGTTGAATAGCAGCTGGTGGCCAACTTCAAACAGACTTCGTCAAATCATCATCAGATATAGTGAGAAAGGATTCAGACTTAATATTCTTGTGGTAAAATTGTGGATAGCATTTAAAAGAAGAGTAGCGTCCTGTTTGGGTACATTACCCCTGAGAGAACATTCCAAAACTGCCAATAAACACTGAACCTGTGCTGAACTTTATATGAATTTCCGCTTAGCAACTCAACCTATCTACTTGCCCAGCAGCTGGAATTTTGGAATTTGGTTAAACTAGGTTTAAAACCAACCTTTGTATATATATATATATATGCTAAGCCAACTCATGTCATCATGTTGTAAGGTTTAAGAGTAATAACAGTCCCTTTTGGGGATGGATTTCCTTTACAGGTATATCATTTTTATTTTTAATTTTCAACTTTCATACCTGTGTTTGTTCTTTTAAGTGCAGTACTTTTGACATCTCATATTTTGCTGTATGTTCCCAAATCATCTTATTGAAACCAACAACTGGGTTCTAGTCCTTAAATCTGTAGAACTTTCCAAAGGTGCTAAACTGTTTTGTTTTTTGTCCCCAAGGGATAAATTATGCAGATGAAAAATAGCAGATCTCCAACTACTTTTTTTAAAGATAAAAACACCACAGTTATTTTTTCTTTTCTTCTGCTCTTGATCTGGCTTGCGGTTTTAATTATGGCTGCACATGTGATGCTGTTCCTTGATTCCAGTGTATCCTAGCTGTCAGCTCTACAGAGTCATTCTCAGTAAAGTTAGTGAACCAAGTTATTTCAATCTGAAGGGTTTCCAGTGAGTTTACTAACTCTAGTAAAATAAACAGTTCCACTAAATCATCTAAAGGCACTCGGATCTCTTCCCCTTTGTCTGCAAATTGTTTTTTTTTGTTTTGTTAGCATTTATCATTTAGGTTCCTATAATTTAACATCATTGTGTCACTTTCTTTCTCTATAGCTGTGTTCCTCTGCTTTATTTATTTATTTTTATTGACATTACACTATCACAAGTACAGAGCAACATAATGAACTCTCTGCATTAAATCCATCCCCTTGGGAGGGATGTGGGCTGCCATTGTGGAGCGCCCGGGGAGCAGTGTGGGGTTAAGGGTCTTTTGCTCAGGACCCAGAGAGGCAGTCTGTGGGAGTGGGGCTCAAACTCAGAACCTCTAGATTTCAAGTGCAAGGCCCTAACCACTAGGCCGCCACTCCCCTTCAATTAAGGATTGATTGATTCATTAAAACTGGGATTATTGAAACAGTGACCCAAAGCTTATTTGACCAATATTCCATCCTAGAAGGACAATTTATGCTTTATAATTGAGGACTTACCGCTAATGATGATTTTGCTGCAATTTTTGCTTTGGAATTTGGCTGTATCAAAAAAGACTGCCATCCGATTACATCATATTTACAACTCTATTTGTCAAGTACATGTAAAAAAAGCAAAAGCTTGAAAATTCTCACTATGCAAAGCCCCTTTAAGAGGTTATAAATTAACATATAATTAGTCAACACACAGCAGGACCTTCTGGATATTTAAAGATTTGCAATCTGGGCGGTAAAACTTTCTTTGATTTAAAATACATATTTTCTTTTCAGTTCACATCAAAAAGCAGCAATGCCATTCAGTAGAAGACTATTTCACCACCATATTCTAATAATCTAGAGCATTGTGGTGCAATTTTCCGTAATTATCAGAAATGTATGGGCCATTTTCAAAGCCCTTTATTGTCTTTAAATCGAGCAGATGATGCATCTAAGTGCGTCAAACCGATTGAGTGCTCAGGCTTATGATCTTTGACCCTCCGGGATTGGGGGTTAGACCATTAGCTCGATATGTTCTGCTGCTTTTTGTGTATTTTGGGTGTGAAACACATACATGTGTTGGTGGGTGTGGGTGTATGTCTATCAAAGTGGATCTCCTCCCCCACTTTTCCTCCATGAAAAAACACAATTTAACACCCAATCTTCAATTATTTAAACCATTTGCTTCAAATGCAATCTGACCCACTAACCGTATCACACATCTGAGGGTAAATCTTGATTTGCTTTAACTATCTAAATGTGTAAAATTAATACATTTGTAAATGAAAAGTTGTAAATGTTTCATTTAAAAATGAAAAAAAAAAAAAACAGATTTATTTTTCAGAAGCAATCATATATATATTAAACCTAATAATGGTATCATCTATACATTTTAAAGTGAGGCTTTCCACTGTTACTGGAGTGAAATTTAGCTCATATCACAGATAAAATTCCTCCATAGAATGTCCTTGCACCTTACCTCTTTGGTTATTCAGTGTTGGTTAGCACCAATTGCACATAAAGAAAGGACTCGTTTTTTTCCCCCTTCCTTCTCCCTCATTTCATTTTTTTTCTCCTGACCCCTTAGAGTATCACCAGACCTCAAAATTGCATTGAATATATAAATGCTAATGCTAATAAGTGCTAGCAGGAGATGATAATGTCCTTGACTGGTACAAGAAAAGATCCTTTTCCCTTACATGACTCGTTGGCTCTGAATAACATTAGAAGAGTTCACATTCCAGCCTCTTATTTTTCTCCCATACTTTTCATTCACTTTTCTTTTTACTTAATTTACTTGACACCCCCTCCACCACCACCACCACCAGCACCTCTACCCTCCATATAACGGAAAAAATCCAGCTGAAGTGTAAAATATTAATTCATTTATCCAAAGCGATAAGATCTTGCTGGTTCGCTCAAAAATTCAAATGACATCAATTTGCCATTAAGTCAGTGCAACACGCGGGCAACGAGGCCTCTGGAGCTTGTCTGTCTTTGCAGCCTCCTCCACATTGTAGCTTCATTTTAATGCAGCTGGAAGCTTTTCATGGTATGAATCAAACTATAATACTTGTTTTAATGTCATGCATGTTAATGTCCACGGCAAAGCTGTCATTTAAGAGACATGACAAAATGGCCTCTTACAGAAAAACACAGAATGTCTCGTCACTACTTTTTTGTTGATAAAATAATGGAGATGGCCCTATTATAAAAATACCCACATTTCTAGACTGATTGTTAAATGGCAATGTCTAGGTGGGGCAGGGGTCGGTTGAGGACCCAAATGCAAATGGCAACAGAAACAAAATCCAAAAACAAAATGCTGGAAACCAGGAGAATTCCCTGTGCACTGAAGAACTGCACAGGGAGAGTATTTATGGGAGACAGAGCAAATACTAGGGTAATCAGCTGATAGGGAGCAGGTGTGGATAGAATTTACTAGAAGGGAGCTAGAGGAAAGGAGACAGAAACAAGGGGGCAACAGAGAGTAAATCAAGACAGCTTAAATATAACATAAAATGGAAAATAAACCAAAGAAAAAAAAAAGACATATAACTGGAAACTCAAAGTCCAAAAAGGGATAATCATAACAGATATCAAGAGTGTCCATTGGTTACCCCCCCAAAAAAAAGGTAATTGGGGGTCTTCCCAGTGGAGCCTGTAAACAACAATGGAGGAGTTAAAGGGATCCACTTGGGAAAAGAGAATATGGCAGAGGTAATGCAAAACATTTTCATTTGTTCCATATAGAGACTTGCTTCTCTGAAGCTGGATGAGAAGAGACCTATGTGGCAGAATTCATTTTTGTTTAAAAAAAATGAATTATTTCCCGTCTGACAGGCAGCTCTCCAGAGGTGAGAGGCTGCCTCTTAACATGAGCAGGTATCAGTCTTAAAAATGCTCAAAGTAATTGATCTTTGAAGTTACATACATCACAGATAGCACAGACAATATTGCACCAACTTGTCTGGGTACTTTCTCCTGTCTCTCCTATACTGTATTTCATTTTTTCCTTGTGATGAAAACTACATTATTTGTCACGAATGTTTTTATTAAAAGAGGCCAACCATCAATCAATTCTGCAATCACTCGCGCAATCACATTAATCATTCCTGTACGGCTTATTTGCATCATTTGGTTTAAGAACAGTCAGTCCCCAGGAGAAATGCACTTCACTGCTTCTCCTGGATCTGCATGCTCTTTCAACAGCATGCTCCTCATATCATGTCGGCAATATTCACTAAGAGCAATAATAGTCATAGATAAATGCCATTATATTTCCCTGGAATTTCAAACTAAGCAACTTTTCAAGGCTGCTTTCTTAACTTTAGTAAAGCTAAAGATAGGGCCCTTGGTGATCCAAGTAGGACGGTGTAGTTAAATGACATTATTTTAAAAACTTTTCTCTCTGTAGTTACACTCACTTTAATGTGCAAGTCAAGTGAAGAAGCCTATGAGAGAAAAACGGCAGACATTAAGCAAAGTTGTTACAAATCTAATCATTGGTTAAACCATTTAAATAGTAAGTAGGCAATCACTTTTTATTCAATGTATGTGACTGTTTAGGGAACGCCTCAAACTTAAAAAAAAAACAATATGAGATGAAAGAAGGGTGGTCAATATTACGGGGGACTCTTAGTCACTATACATAGGTGAATGCATATTTTAGCATTAGTTGTGGTCATGAGGGCTGTGGGTAATAATAGTGTGAATGAAGGGGTGTGTAGCTACATGTTAATGTGTATATCTGTTTATATTCACATAAATGTATGTATTTGCTCACTTCATGCACTTTTGGAGTTGTATGGATTCAAGTAATGTAGGAATGGGGAAGTTTGTTTTATGTTAAGGACCATATATATATATATATATATATATATATATATATATATATATATATATATATATATATATATATATATATATTATTGCGCAGAATGATATAGTAATGTGTTAAATTGTAATTTTACTGCATTGTCTAAAATAAAGTTATTCATTCATTCATTCTACATAGTCACAAAATAATATATCTAATGATTCGTATTCTGGAATGGCATAAGCAAAGTAAGATTAGATTAGATTAGTTAGATTTGATTGGAAATTAGAATTTCTGGACCACTAAGAGAGACTGGTGATTTTTAAAATAGTAATATTGAAGAATTCTTTTTTTTTAAGAATTTTTAAAAATAAAAATAACTGAAGCATACACTTAAGCCTAAAGTTTAAATAAATGTATTATTATGTGGCATTTTAATTTGTTATGGAAAGGTTCTAGGTTATGTCGCACATAACCTAGGTTATGTGCGACATAACCTAGGTAGGGTTTTATGTTAATTGCAGGCAGACAAAACTACAAGATCCAAGATGAGGAAGCTGTTAAAATAGTAGAGAAGGCAGAGGTTTATAGAAAAGCTGGACTTTACCACACACTGCCTGCATTACACAAACACAGGAAGTAAACTAAAACAATGAAACACTGATAAGCAACTAATAGTAAAATAGCTGCAGGCATTCAAATCCCAGCAAAAAATACTGAAAATGAGCACAGCATTGCTCAAAACACCATAAACAGCAAGGTTTTAAGGGGAGAATAGGGAGAAGACATCAATCCATGTGCGGCTCTGTAATGAGAAGATGAAATAGATTTATCATAGAGACGCAGGAGTTTTTGGGTCTCTGCAGGTATAATGCTGTAAATCATTACCACCTTTCACAATCACGGCTTGAAGAGGAGATGTTACGAAATCCCCCTGCTGCTGAGTGATTTTCTCTGAGAGAAAATTTATCAGCAAACCATGCAGGTGAGAAAGACAGTGAGATTGGTCCTCTCAGCACAGAATGCAGGAGGAAAAAAAGGCTGAATACACAAACAAAAAAGAGCATCAAGATGGAGAAGCAGACAGCACAGGAAGACAGTAGGTAAAGTCAAGCTTGAGAGGTTACACAAGTTTCCTGCCTTGATTAATAAAGTCTGTCTGGGGCTTGGGTCAACTCGCTGCTCATCTTGCCCTGCTCCAACCTCTCACACATTTAATGCTGTCTGCCAGCTTTCCTGTGTTGACTGACATGCCCCACCTCCCTTTTAATTGTTTTTCAGATGGTGCTGAGGTCAGGGCTGAATCTGGTAAAAAAAAAAAAAAAAAAAGATTCAGTTATTTCTATGGCCTTTCATGTGTCTGAATACAGTGAGGGTTCTACCCAGTTCTGACACCCGATATGCTGGCCTAGAGCATCTTTCTGTTTAAAACAGCAGGTAAGAGTATGCATGCACGAGTGTATCGGCGGGCAATTCAGCATAACCAGTGATAACGCAATAATAAGGTCATATCAGTATTCATCTGACAGGCCGGAACAGGGTCCAGTGTTGATAGAAATTACATTAGGCCATCCAAGATTAAGCACATTTACTCAAATACATACTCAGGTACTTTAAGTCTAACCCCTCATAATGGGTCCATTCAGCAACTGCATAATGGAGATCCTGTTTCAAACTGGATTTAAAAGAATCAAATAAAACGTGTCATTTTGATCAAAAAGTAAGAAACACTCACCAAAATGCATCATTAGGACAGCCCTTGCCCACAGTTTAAGACATTAGGGGCGTTTAGCCATAAGGAGTGGTGAACATAATGGGTTGGGCGTGGGTTCATCGGGTTGTCTGCTAACATTTTTATTGCCTTTTTGCTCCATACTTTAGCCATTAAAGAGTTGGAAATGTACAAAAATTGTGTGCCAATTTGCCAGTTATTTGCCCGCTAAATGTTGAAGCACTTTGCTGTCATTTGAGGTGATCAATGCTTAATGAATTAGTCTGTTTTTCACCTCCGTTAAAGGCAGACGTGCTTAGCACCTTCCTAATTCCTCCGAGACCCTGTCTGATGGAAGCCTTCCACCCCTAATTTATGAAAAGTGAGGAGCTAAGCAGTTTGTGTGTCTAGAAGTGCTAGCTTTTTGGTAAATTGCTTTTTGTGAATTCACTTGAGTCCAAGACAGAACTCAAACTCGACTTTCATTAAACCCAGAATGAAAGAATGTCTTCAGAAGTGGCGGAAATAAAGAGGAAACAGAGACAGAAAGACTCAAAGATAAATGGCAAGAGCTCAAAGCAATGTTTACATGATGGGGATGAGTGTCCTAATGCAGTGATGATTGCAGAGTGTTTCCACTGATTCCATTTAGCCTATTGAATTAGACTGAGCTGGAGTCAGCATGCTAGCCCCAATGCTCCAGAAACAGACACCCGGGCATCACAATCTAATTAAATACATTTGTTAAGTAATGTAATGATTGCTTGAGAATTCTTTGCAAAGGGACTCCATTTATTGTAAGCAATAAAAATGCCATTGTTTTCTGAGCTTTGAGGAAAAGGTTATGCAGATTGATAGAATTAATTGTCTGGCAGGCAAAAAATGTCATTAGAACGCTTAGATGGCCATGATGGACCATTTATATTCCCAGTCTGTTAGCGGCTAGCCATTTTAATTTGTAACTTGACATGATAATGTGGCTGGTCTACAGCTCGCAGACATAAATATTACTTTGATTAAAAGTGACCGCTCCTTCCTCATTCTAATTCGCCGGACACACAGAAACCATAAAAAGTTGACTTCATCTCTCTCTGTCATCTTTAGCTTGCTATTTCATGACGTCTAAAACAATAATTAGCATATTTAAAGTCATGAAAATAAACCCTGATATGTTTAATGCTATACTGAAACTGACTTTGTTCTTACTGGACAGCACTGCAATGCAAAAAAAAAAAAAATCATAACTTGATGCTAATCAGCATAATCTAACTGTACCACTGACTGTATATAAAAAAAAATTATGTTTTCAAAAACACCTGCTTTAAGTATTTTAGACTCACTTTTAATGTCTAAGCAATGTATCTTTACCTCACTTTTGAATATAAATATTTTCAATTGATTCTGCATGCCATACACGGGGAAGCAAGTGACATTAATAGCTATTATAGTTTTCAGCACAAGCAGATCCAGACATCAGCTTCCATGTCGCTGGACAGACAGAAATGACTCCAACATCTCTTCAGAGGTCTTAGATATAGTTTGAGACTTAATTAGACAAGAAAGAAGAAGCCTCTGGCATCATGAGTGGGGGTACAGGCTATATCACCATGGTAACATATTCCAGGGTGCAGAAGGACCAGATCATTAGGCCTAACTGGACAGTTGAAGGTGAAAGGTTAGAGGCGCCACATACCAATGGGAGCAGCTATAAATCAATCATTGCACAGTTTTATAAACATGACCCCCCCCCCCAAAACACACACAACACATGCGATTAAGGTTAAAAGGAAAAAGCAAATCAAGATTTATAGCAATAAAAAAAAAAAGAAACTCTCCTCTTGATCATCTCAACGTGGCCCCTATCTGGAAATGGCCGCCTTTCGTTATCATCGTGCCAAGCAAATCAAGTCATAACGAGCAGTTCACAGTAACATGCATTGCAAAAGATTTCAGTAAAATGTGATCACATGTCTTTATTGCAGCTCATATAGTTAATCAATTTCTGTCTTCGCTGATTTCATTTAACACTCATTTTTACGACAGCGAGACTGAAAATGGGAAAATGTACAAAATATGCAACGAGATTGAGTTAAAATTTACAATTCAAATAACATATCACTAATTTTTTTGTGCTGCGTTAGGATTGTTGTAGGGATTAGGAAGAAGATATTTTTCTTTTTTGTGTGTCTGTGTGTGTGTGTTGGGGGGGGGGTAAATTAAAATGAAGGTAACATTTACATGGCTTATACAAAATGAAAAAGCACAAAACAACAACGCAAGGTGAACCTTATCAAGAAGATGTCTTTTTCCTGCAGTTATCACAGTTGCATAGTTCCTGACATGTTTTTTTTTTTTTAATGTAACGTTGTGATTTGAACCAGCTCAGAATGATCAAAATAATTGTAAGCTGGTTTGAATTTTAGATCAGCAAGATCAGGTGTTGCCAAGAACAAAAAGATTAGTGAAAATTTCTACTGCTGTGCTGTTTGTCCTCATCAAAACTCATCTTATGACTTTGAGGTGTTACATGTTTACGCTTTTTGCCCAGCACAAAAGAGAAAATACAGCAGATATCTTGAGGGATGATGTTTGATCGCACAGTTAAAAAGAGGATTTCAGCTCCACCAATAAACACTGTGTACAAAACATTGCAAATGGCACTTCAATTATGAACTCCACTCGACTTCACATCATCAATGTGTCTCTTTGCAAACTCATTTTTAAGACTATGCATGATTTGAATTTTGCCTACTGGAGAGATGTATGGTTTGTAAAGGAAAGATCAATACTGAATCAACAGCATCAAACCTGTGCTAAGTTTCTTGTTTATCAAGATGATCCTAAAATCTGTGAATACCGGAGTCCAATCTAATACTTTTGATCATATATTGATTCAAAAAATCTTTAAAGATTCAGCTATTTATGTTTACAAAGACAGATGCTAACAGCTGGAATGTCACAATAATACTACAGAATAGGAAATCAAGATTTTTCCTTGTATTATCAGTAAACCAGGGTCAACATGTTCTGAGCTAAAATAACAGAAGAGCTGGTTACTAGCCCAAAAATTACAAGGAATACTGTAGGTTCACCGGGCTGATAAATTCACTAAGGATTGGTACTAATATCACAAGAGATGAAATTGAAGAAGTCAGGCATTATTTGCAGACAAGGTTGTCTCACCCTTCCAAGCGGGGCTTGACTTGAAATGTTTTGCTCAAAAGCCACTGTGGCTAGTGGTTTTAAAAGTTACTAGCCTCTCAGCATTTTACAAGCTTTGTTGCTGGGAAATTAATATCTATGATCTATATGATTAAAGTTGACTATGTTGTTTTAAACTTCACTTACATATTTAGACATGCTAATTACAATTGCAGTAGAAGATTAATTTAAAATACTAAACTGGAAAATAAATAACCAAATGTAAGATGCTTTACTAAGAAGAAAACATGCTTCCAGGATTACCTATATCCATACAAAGAGAGTTTGCAAAACTAGTTTGAGCATGCTTTCGAGTTTTATAGTTTACGGTTCTCATTATATTTTGTTAAAATGTATAGCTTTTTTGGTTAAAGTTATTTTTTTGGTTAAAGTCCTGTTATCCACTACAGTGTGGACGAACTACAAAATCAAAATAAAAATATACGTAAAAAAAAAATTTAAGGGGTTCATTTAGGCCTAGACAGATGGGAAATCACATAAAAAAGGAATTGGAGGATAGTTTTTTTTTTTTTTTTTCCAGGTCTTATACCAGTACTTACTTTGATGTAATATGAAGATCATTTTTGAAGATTCTTGTAAAGCTCAAAACCAGATGTTTTAAATATATCATATTAGTTTTTTGTTGCTTTTAAGACACATCTATTAATTAAGGATGTCTGATTGGAACCAACATATGGTTTTGGATCTTTATCGCTTTCTCTTTTTAAGTAGTCTGTATCGGACATCTACTGTAAATTCAGCAGCCAAAACCTGGTGCTTGTCTACCATCTTGATTAGTACTGTAAGTTACAAACACAGCATAAAGTGTAGTTGCATTTCCTATGGCCAAATTCCAAACACTATGACCTAAATCTCAGGTAATAGGGGTGTAGAGGAAAAAAAAAAAGCATTTCCTACATTATTTTATTTTCTATTTTTGCTCACGACTGAATCTATTAGAGCATCAGATGAATTTCCGTATGACACATATAACAAGATAACCTGAGTAAATTAAGAAGAAAAAACAAGGAAAAACACAATTTTAATAACTAACTTTAATTATTATTTGGTTCAGTTTACATAGCCGCACCATGATCAGAACTGCAGAGAGCAGAAATTACACCGTCAAATATCAAGGAGTTCTTTTACTCTAAGAATATCATCTAAAACACTGTAGGCCTCACTTGGATATTTAAGTTCTGCATTCGTGATTCAAAAATAATTTGTTTGAAGGGTAAAGATGAAATCATTGGGAGAGTTCAAGGTTAAAGAAAAAGAAAAAAAAGAAAAAAGGCCCACGTTTATATGTTTAACATATCTATGTTTTCCCATCTTATGTTCCAGTGAAAGTTTAAATTGTAAAAAACAACAAAATAAAACAAAAAACAAAATGAAGCTTTTGCATTAGTTCAGCCAAAATCTAAACTTTGATCTGACTGAGATGCTGTGGCGTGACCTTGAAAGGGATATTTTTCTCCTTAGAGCAAATAAAAACATTGCATTCAGGGTTATAATATTAGATCAGGCCAATTAAAAAACAAAAAACAAAACAATTTTTATACAAAAATATGGACTAATAAAAGTATGTTAATTTTCAGATGGTATTTTTAATCAAACAGATGTGCCTATTATGAGCATAATGATTGAATATGACTGCAAATACATATAATTTTTTGTATAATTGAACAAAATTAAAAATGTAAATAGATTTTCTATAATCATACCACATTTTCAAAAGTAAAGGCCTTGAACAAGATTCACATTTTTTTCTTCTCTAAACACATTAGAAAGCTTTACTTGATTCGTCTTTTGATTCCTGTTCTGATTAAGTCCAGATTTGGACCGATTTTACACTCACAAAAGTGCATGATTAAAGAAACTGTAAAAAATTTAAAAGCTGAATATCCACCACATACATAAATTAACCTTTTATGGTATTATTTTCAACCTCTTGAGAACCTTGTTGGGGCTTTTTTTTTTTTTTGGCAGCAACACTGAAAAATGTACAAAGGGCCATTTAGCATTCAAATAATAACACATTCGCCTTAGAGCTATTTTATGTTACCACTATCTTTTAAATGTGCAACAAAATTCACTTAAGAAGAAAGAACCTCATTAATAATGAAGTCATGGAATAGCTCTGTTGGAAACCTTGGTTTGACTCTTAAGTGGGGCAGCTGTTTTTCTCCCTAATGTATATTTAATTATATAAAGTTGTTTTTCAAACTATATTTTAGTAAATAGTAGAAGTATAAATAGTTGTCTTTTGCTCTTTAATGTCTTATATTTTCATTTAAGCTTTATAGGTAATGCCATAAACTATATTTCTGTATGAAACGTCCTGAATAAAGTAGCCTTGATGAAGAAAAACCGCTGAGTCATTTTGTCTTTAAAAAGAGGTCCTATTTTCTCCTGCTGAATTAAAAGGGTGATTTGTTATTAGTCCATTTTAGTCTATTGTCAGTTTGGTTTGACTACATTGATGCATTTTAAGTAAAATTTTCTTTAAATTCAAGCTGTATGAAAATGCTCCATAAATACATGAGCAAATTAACCAGGAAACCTGGGTTCAAAGGGATACTTAACAAAAATATAATAATCAGTGAGTGTTTATATCTCAAGACCATACATCGGTGTGACAATTTGGTTTTAAAAGACTTCATTTAAAATATGTGTCAAGGCTTGGTGGAGGTTCTTTGAGGACCCATTTGCAGAGATGAGGAGGCAGAGATGAGTTCTTGCAGGTTTAATTAAGGTTCCTGGGGCAACAGAGGCAAAAATCCAGGAACAAAATAAAGAAACCAAAAACCAGGAGATGCCAGGGAGAAACACACAAAGGGAACAAAACAATGAAGAGAAACCAGCAGTGATGAGCAGCAGAGGAGGATAATATACGGGAGACAGAACCAAGAGTGGACTGATCAGTTAATTGGGAGCAGGTGTGGACAGGAGCAGCTAGAAAGGAGCCAAGGGGGAAAGGAAACTGGCACAAGGGGACAACAGAGAGTAACACAAAAACACAACATTGCCAGAAAACAACTACAAAGACACAAAATTACAGTGGAACAAAGAAGGAACCTAAACAAAGAGCAGAACCCTGACAATACAGAATCCATCTAATCTCAGTAACGCTGGCTAAAATGCTTTTGCAGTAAAAGTGTCACATGTTCAAACATTTGAAACTTACTTTTTCATGTCCAGACCAAGTTTAAGGAGTATTAGAGTTTAAAAAAAAGATATTCAAAATACATTACCGATTTACTTAGCATTCAACCTGTCTAACTATCGGCTGAGTCAAAAGCAATATTAGCTATAATCTGCAATCATTAAATCTAATGATTGTTTTATTAAGATTTATTATCGAATTGGTGGATTTCCAGCTTTATTCGTTCCCCTCAGAACAATCTGTAAAACAAAACGGCAAGAGAAATAAAGAGAAAACAAAAAGTAATTCTAACTCTGTGTTTCTTACCTCCTCCTCTGGTGGCGCCTGCATATGGTTGCTGTGATGAACCTTAGTCACAGAAACGGGTGTAGATTGAACCCCATCACATTCAAGGGTGACTGGATAACAAGTATGAGATAGTGAAAGAGAGGTGGAGAAAATAACCTCAATTTACACTCATTTTCACATTTCCTTGGCAAATGTTGCAACATATTGGGCTCTGCCTCAGCACAGCCTGTTTTATGTCCATCTTATGTGTGTACGTGGGGCATGTGTGGACAATGGGCAGACTCTCCCAGCCTACTAGTTGTCTTAAATACCTGTGGTGAGGCTGAATAACACACCTCATCCTAAGCTTCTTTTCTCCTCCTCGCTCATTTTCACACCCGTCTTTTCTCTACTTCCAAAAGGCTGAGACAAAAGCAAGCCCATGTTAATGGCATTTTGTCAGCATGTGTGTGCATAGGGGTGTGCGGTTGTGTTAATACATGTGTGTATACAGATGCTGTGGTTTTCTCCTTCCGGAAGAGGTCCATCAATAGGCTTTCTGTAGATTATACAAAAGCAAACACCAATAGCAAACTATGGTCTAAATAAGTTTATCTTAGGCATTTCAAAAAGAAGAAAATAAAAATATTTATGACTAAAGCAGAGTTTTTGTTCTTCTAAATTATGTGGACCCCACCAAAATTTTTCAATAACCCTATGTCTATGACACACTATACTGTTTCTCTAGAAATATTTAAAGTTCTAATAGCTGGAAGTGGAAGGCTTTAATATTGCCACATGAATGACAGAAGCACTTTGATGACCCTTGGAGGTTTTGACTATTAAAAGAAAGACTTGAAACATGGTACCTCAGATACTTATTTGGTCGTTTTAAAGCAACACCTGCTCTGCCCAGGTTGCACTGAACCTTGTGTTGTTGCGTATTGATCAGCCTCTAGTTTGGATCAGTTTTTGTCTACCGCTTTATGTGGGAATGGGTTACTTGAGCAGCAGTTTCAGTAGAAGGCCCAGACTTCTCTCAGCTACAGACACCGCATTTGATTCCTCAGAGGAAACCCTGAAAGGTTCTGGGACCAACTGAGACATTAAGTCCCTCCAGCATGTCCTGGGTCACTTCCTGGTCCTCCTTTGGATGGGATGTGTCTGGAAAACTTCTCACGGTAGGCATCAGTGCGCTATTAAACACAGATACCCTCATCTGATAGCTCTCAATGTGGAGGAGCAGTTGCTCTACTTCTAAAAACCTGGATGGCCGAGCTCTTCACCCTAATACCTAGCAAGCTCATTTTATCAACTCATGTAAGCGATCCTAGCCAAAACTCTCATAAGTCAGTGAAAAATCCAACATGGTTTTTAATTAATACTTTTGGTACATTTGCAGTACCTTTACAGTACCTCAGAGACTTGAAAAAGTTTTACTGATTTGGGAATTTGCATCTTTACATGAGAGCTCCCAGTCTAGCAATTGATAATGTAACCTAATACAGGAGCATATTCCTGTCTTTTTTCGAAGATGTGAGAAAGACCAACACAAGGAAGACCAATGACAACTATAAAAGTTGACTCTCAAAGGCGTCCAAACTCAGGAAAACGCATTGAGCCCACTGCCGAAATATTTCTAAAAATTTTACTTCATGATAGTAGAAACCATGCTAAAATAATTAAATGTAATTAAATTCAGTTTATTTATATAGCGCCAATTCACAACACATGTCATCTCAAGGCACTTTACAGTTCAAAAGATTATACAGTCAAATTGATTCAAAGTTTTCTATCTAAGGAAAACAAGTTGGTTACATCGACTCATTGACTTCAAAGAAATCCCTCACACTAAGCATGCTTGTAGCGACAGTGGAGAGGAAAAACTCCCTTTTAACAGGAAGAAACCTCCAGCAGAACCAGGCTCAGTGTGAGCGGCAGAGATGGGAAGTAACGAAGTACAAATACTTCGTTACTGTACTCAAGTAGATTTTTCTGATATTTTTACTTAACTTTACTACCTATTTTTATGGCGACTTTTTACTTCTACTCCTTACATTTTTACACAAATATCTGTACTTTCTACTCCCTACATTTTAAAAAATTGGCTCGTTACTTTAGTTTTGAATCATTTCAATGGAGTTACTGTTATTATTTTTCACGTCATCAATACCAAATTCAATCTAATTGGATGGGAATCTACGTTGCATTTGACGCACCACTACAAGATGAGTCGACAGATTCGGCGGTATTCATTTGCGGCAAATCATTGCAGCTTGATGGCGGTGGCGTTAGCATAGTAGTATGGACGACGAGATGATTGAAAATGAACACAACGGAGATCTAGTCCTATTGGCAGACATCCATTTAAAATGTAGGTAACGGCATGAAAAAAGTGGTTTCTACTTTTACTTTTATACTTTAAGTAAATTTACAAGCCTGTACTTTGTTACTTTTACTTGAGTAAAGAAGTTTAATCAGTACTTCCACTTTTACCAGAGTATTTTTTAACACAAGTATCTGTACTTTTACTCAAGTACGGAAAGTGAGTACTTTTGCCATCTCTGGTGAGCGGCCATCTACTGAGGCCGACTGGAGTTCAAGAAGACAGAAGCAGAAAAAAGAAGTGTTTGGAAAGGCAACCTGTGGTGCAGAATGTAAATTAACATGGAAAGCATGATCAGTCATGAAAAAATTAAATAATAAACATTAAAGAAATGACTATAAAGAAAAATACAGAAACGAAAAAAATGATAGCATGGCAGACAAACTTCCTTTTAGCATCGATGGCAAAGATACAATGAAAGAGCAATAGTGACAGCTTCTGCATGTGAATACTTTGCTTTACCCCTGTCAAGTGAGGTTGGGAGGAACTTGAAACTTTCTGAATCGAGGAGATGCAGACACTTGCTCGATACTGTTGTTTGCAAAGCCAAAAAAATTAAGGGGTTGTGCCACATTGTAAATGAGCATAGTTGGCACCTAATATATGGGTAATTCTAGAGCCAGCGTACTTAGTGTTTTTGATGTCTCTCTGCGTTTTATGAGTCCCATAATTACATAGAAAGTCTGCTACCAATTTCTTCTGCAGAAGTTGTAACTTTACTACTGCATTTATTATAATCAGGCAAGACGCCAACCCTCAGGAGAATGTCAGCTCTCAAAAGATTCTGTACTTCTTTATAGCCATTTTGAGTTCCTTGCTGACAAAGTCTTGTTTTTGTGGAGTTGGGCATCCAGCATTAAAAACCAAAATATGACATATTACTGTACATCAATCAAATAAATATTGAAGAGTTCTCCAATAACTATTTGGGGTTTTAATGTATAGAATTTAAATTTCAAAAGTTTTCACCACTATACAAACTGTTTTTTCAAAAGAAGATAAATCATATTCAAGGTTCAGCGACGCGACTGTAGCATGAAATATAACCCCCAATAGTATTTATTGAAAGACTTCACAAGGGTTACCAGGCTTAAATCTCAACTCTTTATTTCATACAGTATGTTGTATTATGGAGCTTTGATCAAAGCAAACCAATCTATGTAGTAAGATATACATGGATTTACAACTCAACAATAGTTTGCAGGTAGATAAAAACTTATAACAGCAGAAACACTTAAGATACGGTACTACATTTTGCCATCATCAGCTATGATATAAACCACTGGGAATACACCTGGAAAACCAGACTTGGTCCTTGTCAAAAACAATTATTCCTAAATCAAAGGCAATTTGAAGCAACATCTCAAGAAGTATGTCAAAGAAGTATGTCAAAGAGGTTGCAAGATTTTTGATTCAACTTAATTTTTCATTGTGAGCTGGTTCTTTTGTAGAACAATTTGCTGCTATTATTAATGGAAATGAGGATCTATTTCTAACTGACTTTGTCTTTAAGTCTTTCTGAGGGGCAATTGTTTAAACATCTGTGTTAAAGAGAGCCAGTGTCTGCGTTTGCAGATCGCAAGCAGAGCCAATATTAGGTAGTTACTGATAAGCCCATTCCTTCTAAGGTCTTATGTAGCTGTTGTTTTTTGGGGGACTGAAATAAATCCAAATCTACCGACTTGATGTAAGTATTCAGGGAATTTTAATGTTTGCAAAATACCTGAATCTCACTTACAAGATCTAGAATTCTCTCTAAATATAATTAAAATATTCAAAACGTTTGCCATGAAATCCTTACAGTTGAAAATGAAACAGCTTGTTTAGCATGTTCTCTGTCCACATTAATTATATAACTTAAAAATCTTAAACTCAACTCTAACCTTGGAAAAAGGATGAGCAATTTACTCCACATCATCAAAAACAGAGCTTGATCTGGGACAAGAGATTCCCTAGGTGTAACACCTGGTGATGGGAGAAGGTCAGCAGCTGCTTCAGATTAAAGATCTGTTTGTGCAGATGGTACATTAAAAGACCCAGTTGAGCTTTTGACAAGGCTGCTTGAGAAACAAATTAAGTCTCTGAGAATGAACAGATTCCTTCTGGAGGAACCATTAAGTGTATAAAAGTCATAAATAGCTCTGGAACCTTCAGATGGCTTCCTGCAGGTTTCAAAGCCTATTATGAGGTAACTGTAACAGTAGGAGCTTTAATCTGAGGCAGTGGAACACAATCAGTCCACACACGTTTGAACTGTACAGGTTGGTTTGTTGCTGACATCAGATTCAAACTAAAATGTTCTCCTTTGCACTTAAAAAAACACCTTTTTCTTACAATTTGTTAAAACAACTATATATATTTTTTCAAATGTTAACTTTTTTTATAGATGCATAAATGCATTTAACATTACCAGAACAGGATTTGGACAAAGCACACTACATTTACTCAACTTCGCTACCCAACCCACAAATGCATTTTCCTTACCTATGGGGCACATCTTTAAGGACTGGCTTTCCATTATCACTGGATTCACTACCAAACATCATTGTCTCTACAAATAAATAGTTATCTTATTTCTTCATTTTCTTAACTTATGTACTTATTTTAAGAGCGAAAGCTGAAATACTATGGAAGCAAGGTAAACAACACATTGTACGTACTAGTAGTTTTTTTTTTATTTTTTATTTATTTTATTTAACCTTTATTTTACCAGGAAGTCCCTTGCGATAAAATCTATTTTCCGAGGGAGACCTGGCCGCTTTATATAAAACTGATTTCTCTAAACTTGCAACAGGCATTTCTCATCTAACCCCAGTTATCTTATTTGAAATTAATTAAAACATTTGTTTTTCATTGAAATCCATATCTACTGAAATATCTTTCATAGATAAGTGATTACACGTTTCATGTCTACTGCATCTGATTGCCAGGAAATACAAATCCTTTTATATATTATTTATAAACCATTATAAATCCTTTTTCAAGATTAATCTTTTACTTTTGCCAATCTTTACAAGGCTTATTGCCAGTCTACAAGAACTATTTGATGCCACTTTCAGTTTTTCACTGGAGTTCAGATGAAGTGCAATATTAAACCTGGTAGAATGTTCATTTTCCACTCATCAACAGACCCAGCATGTGAATGTGAGATTCCTGTGGTGCAGTAGAAGAGGGAAGGGATCACTGAGTCTCCCTAAGGTCCAGCAAAGTGATTAGGTTTTAGATAGGAGAGATCATCAATTCATACTGGGATCTATACTGACTGTAATGACGGGTGGGCTTGACTCCATGTACAGTATGATTGTGTTTATGTGCGTGTGTGTGTGTGTTTATTTGTGTGCAAAGGGAAGGAGGTGGAGGTGACGGGAGGTGTTAGGTGGGAGATAGTCAATTAAAATTTGAGGCAGGCTAAAGAGAGTGATTATGTGCTGACCTTTACAGCAGTTTTAGATACCCTGACCGTGAAAGGGTTATAAGAAAGTCTAAATGGAAATAGACACACATACATAAACACACATAAATGCAGACTCTTTATACACTGCATGCCCTATGGATTGAAATTAATTAAACTTCTAGGTGATTTAGCAGAGGGTGATTGGAAGCTAATGTCCTTCCAACTGTTTACCTGCCCAGAGCTGAAACAACACACACCATAACTAATAGGTTGAAGAGTAGGTGAAAGAGCGTGCCCCCATTCACATGCACTAAGAAACTTCTCCACACACGGCCAGCCAATTAAAGACCATTTTTGGTAGAGATTGGGGATGTTGCAAAAGCAATTGTGCTTGTATATTACTAAGATATAGAGTAATAGCTGGAAGGCTTGGAGCTTGTTTCTGCTCGTGAATAGTTGAAGTTATGTTAAATGTTACAGAGGAAAAAAAAAAAAATCCTGACAGGTGAATCTCTATAAATATCTAGGAAAACATGCATATATGTGATATTTCTCCAGCTTGTGATGTCAAAATATAAAATGCTATCAATGTAGAACATCCCTGAGTTCAGGTTTAAGTATTGTATTTAAAAAACATAACAGAAAAACATTATTGCCGCATAAGAGCCAGAGGTAAAAATAAAAATATTGAACGTTTTTATTGCGAGTTTAGCAGGTTGAATCAATGCCTATGTGGTTTATGCTCCAGGTTCAAAAATACTGTTCAACAAAAACAAAAAAAGATAAATAATTAAACTCTCTTTTTTGGGTGTTTTTAACAGATACTTTGGGATGTAAGTGCAGTTTTTCCTTTACCAGCATTGGTTAATGTATATTTTCCTAATGCTAAACCCTTCAGTATGTCAGGAACAATTACCAATACATTTTCCAACTTTATAATGTGGTTATTGTGTCTACATTACCTTAAATTTCGCAATCAGGTCTAATGTTTATTTTTAACATCAGAATCAGAAATGCTATGAGACATTTTCTGGGGAGATGAGCTGTTGCACATAGATAGGCAAATATTCAGTTCATATAAATAAAGAATATCTATTTATTTTTTTCTTCTGTTCAGCACTTTGGTCAGCTGTGGTTGGTTTTTTTTTTGCAAGTTGTATAACAAGAGCACCCTTGTGGTTATTAAACTACAATAGTATAAAAATTGATTAGATAAAGCTAACACGATACATGTGTGTTGAGATTATTATTTTTTTGTTTTTTGATATTTCTGTTTTGTTTAGTGGCAATGCAATGGCACAATGTGTTTTTCTTGAAAAGTATAAATCCTCATTATCCAGGATTTGTTGATCATGACCAGTTATTCAATTTCCAGTCCAATATTATAGATCTTTTTTTATGATCCATCGAGGTCCTTATTGTGTTTGAATGAAGTTCACTATTTCCTACTGAAAAATTCACCATTCACTACACAGTAGCTTTAAGGAAGGTATATAATTCATTTTGTAAACATTTTACACTTTGTTTTTGACCTCAAGCAAAAAAAACCCTACCTTCATGAAAAACTCTTCACTTTTTTTTATACATATTTCAAGCATTTACATTTACATGTTTGGTAGATTATAAGTTAAATGAATGTCGTTCTTAAAAACAAATTTTACTACATTAACAGATGATTTTATTTTTCTTTTCAATCAAAACAACTGAAATTTGATGGTTGCCTATTTAAATAATTTTGTGATTCAAATATACAACTAATGTTAAAATTACTCCCATAAGAATTCACAGTATTTTGCTACAAAACTGTACCTACAAGGTGAACAGCGGGGCAAGCGGAGAGTGGCTTGTTATGCTACATTTTCATCCCAGAAAAAGTAAAATAGGCAAAACTGGCTTTCAAATAGATGTTAAAACTTTTGAATCAGATCTTGGCATCTAAATGCTAAAACCATGTTTGTTCCACATAGAATGAACTTTTTACCTTCTTGTTTAACCTCACTTTTTTGGGGGTCGCCATTAGTATAAGTGCCAGCTTTTCGAAAGTCACTGATAATCACTTCCACAAACAGCAATAGTTATGCATCTGAAATGAACCAACTATTCATCACTGTCCAAAAAAGTAGACTTAAAACCCATCTGGCTCCTGTAATACTACCAGAGGGATGATACATACTGTAGAAACATAAGAAAGGGTGGAGAGGACACTAGATTGCGATTATTAGTAGAGCTAAGAAACAGCAAACAGTAATAAAGGCAAGAAAAGCCACACACAGAAAAGGTGGACGTCCTGTGTGGGAGCCAATGAGAGCACAGGTTGGATGTCCTTTTACATCTCTCAGGGCTCATAATAACCCAGCTAAACGTTTATATTAACACAGCATATCAGCCTTACCATCAAAGCAGTCAATGATAGAGAAAAAAAAGCACACGTAATTATACCCAGGCCTGGAAATGAACTGCCGTTAGTTTCATACACATTCAGTGGAAGGGGAGGGAGGTGGGAGGGGGAAACATGAGAAAAACTGAGAGAGGCAAAATCTAATTTACCCCTTCAAATCACATTCATAGGCTGGGACTGCCACGGACCTCCTGAGAGGAAAAGATGACAGAGACACAGAGAGAGAAAGACTTAGGAGGTTGAAAAGGTCAGGGGACCTCAGCTTATGGGGAGATAGCCAAATATTATGTTAATATAGACTCCGTTTTACATACAGAGCTAATCAGCGTGGCCCGGAATTAAAGGGGCAGATAATTAATTCTAGAGTAAGGGGTTATCCTGCTTGCCTATTGTCTTGGCAGGGAAGAGGAGGGCAGAGTGAGACAGAGGCGGCAAAAAAGGAGAGAAGTCCCTCAGAATTTGTTGAACATGCAGCGATAAGGGACAAGCCAGGACACAGGCAGAGGGGGGAGACACGGAGTCACGCTGGTGAGAGAGGAGGACCAGAGAGATGAAAGTGAAAAAGTATGTTGGATGGAAGTCACACAAAGGCAAATCATACGAAAAGCTCTCAGTGAGGGAATGATGTCTGCAAGGGTGATTTTTTTTGCACCTTCTTCACATCCATACTCTCATTTCTTTCCGAGGGAGGGGGGGTACAGTGAAGGATGAACTGGCTCGTTTGGACAGGCTCAGTGACCAATGCATCTAAAAAGGTGTGATAATGGTGTTTGATAAGTGCACTTGATATATATCCTGTCAGTGGCATTGTAAAGTATGGGGTAAATGTGTTCAACTTGGAAGTAATTTGTCTTAACAGATAGTATACTGCAGTAAATCATACAGAGCTCTAAATCAAATTTTCACTTTCACAACTTACAAATAAATGACAGATGAATGAGACTGCCTCAGATTAAAATTTACCTCATTTCTCTCTAGTTTTGAGGTTCGGACTGCTATAATGAGTAATGTATTAGAATTCCTTAAACATATGTGACCAAAAGATAGCAGATTGACTGTTTCTAAAACTGTTTCTGATAAGCAAATTTCAAATTAGACATAAAATAAAAGCAACATTTTTGTTGTTGTTGTTGTTTTCCAGGTTACAATTTACGACCAGCAAAAATTCTCACCAAAAGAAGTGCATATATGCTAGATGTGTTTTACTGGAATATTATTCTGGTATTTCCCTTCAGGAGTTTTCATAACATTTTGTGTTGCAATTGTCTGTATAAAATTTCTAAACTGAGACATGAATGACGGAAGTTTAACTGAAGAAGCGAAATTACTTACCCTCATCCAACAGAGGCTTATACACCTACAACGCAAGCCAATCAGCTTTGAACTGCCTTCCACGAAGCCTAATCAGCATCCAGAGTTCTTCCTAAAAGGTCCTCAAATCAACAACTCAGCCTGCTTCCCAGCCAAAGTGCAAACAGTGGATGCGCATGTCTGATTTTGACTCAGATGACCCCAATTCAACCCACCTCCATCCCCTTCTCCACCATCGTAACCAAGCTCCATCTGGCTTTTCCATGGAGCTTCTTCAACGTCGTCCTTTTCAGAGTGTTATTCCTCCCAGACGTAACGGCATTCCCCGTCCAATCTCAATTGGTCCGACAGAAGACCACCATGTTGAGCCAGGTTCTGCCAGAGGTTTCTTCCCAACGGGGAGTTTTTTTCTCTCCACTGTCGCTTCATGCTTGCTCATCATGGACAAGTTCATACAAACCTGTGTTTAACCAAGCTGGACATCTATCTTTCTGGGTAACCTGAGTGAAGCACTAGTATCAGCTCAAGCAATCAACTGGACCTCACCAATACAGCTCAAGCAGGTCGTCTCGCCAACCGGCAATCTATGGACTGACCAACTTCATTTATCTACACTCCACCACCAGTTTCAGGCCTGGGGGAAACATTAGTGTTCTCATTCATCTGCTTATGCCAGAGATGGGGGATTTGGAGTCAACAAATTATTTCTATGTCATGTTTTTGTGCTACCCAGCCACTGAACAAGGTGATTCCAATCTGGTTTATCTATGTAAATTGAACTCAACAGGTTCAGTGGCTGGGTAGAACAAAAACATGACATAGAAATAACTTGTTGACTCCAGATCCCCCATCTCTGGCTTATGCATATTAAAACCAAATTCAGCGCTAATGTTTCCTGGCGAGGTCTGAGCACCAAAGTCTTAAAGTAATTGTATCAATAAAATTCTTCCAATTGTCTTTTCTTTCCATGTGAGTTTTTCAGATTCAACTGACTGCTGAATCAGTTAGAAATTCATAACATGCGTTGAAACAGTTGTTGAAAGGTTGATAAAGATGATCTATTGTTATTGCGTTGGATTTCGCTGGTTAAGTCCACATGTAATTTGGCATACCTAATCACCTGTTGCATTTTCATTTTTAAATAACAACTTCTGTCCTAAGAAAATTCTGGATAAGTTAAGGTAGGATTTTGTGATATTATTCATCAGCTGTAGACAGTTTTTAGGCATCATCATGTCTAGACCGTGTCCCTCAACATACTATTTAATTCAGAAACACGATCAAGGTGGCAGCATCATGCCATAGGGATAATGGCAGGACAGGGAAGCAAGTCACAGCTGATGGAAAATGCAAAGAAGCTCTTTCAGAGGCAGTGAGTGTTGGTTAGTGGATGGGGTAAGTATTTTCTCTTTGCACGAAGTGATTATGACAATATGACTCTTAACTCTAAAAAATAAATTATATAAAAATAGGCATATTTCTTCTCTAAATTACACTGATCAATCAAACACTCAATAAGATCATGATCATCCTGAAAATACTAAAGTATTCCTATTTTATGGATAACTATTTAAAAAAAAAAAATCTAAATAAATTAAAATAAACGTTTCATTTAAAAAAGCTGGAAATTATTCCTAAACAGACAAAAAATAAAAATAAAACAAATGTAAGCTACTTAGAATCTATCTAAAGGCACAAGAGTATAAGACAAGGATAAATATAAATAAATTAATACTTAGAATTCTGATTTTGCACAAAAGTATTATAAAAAAAAAGTGTCATAAACTATGCTGAAATCCTAATTAGTCAACATCTTCTGCTTAAACTCCTTACATGTGTAACTATAACACATCCATGTTAACCTTCAGGAAATTAGTATTATTTCAGTGTGATGAAATGTTTCTTTTGTAAATAGGACATTTACTGCTTCTATTTCCTCTGCAATCCACACAACCATGCTTCACAAATATCAGCAAATAAGGTTAGACGTCTAGATTTGGAGGAAATCAAATGTGACTTAGAAACACACCAAGGAAAGCATATGAAGATCATATATACATGACATATTTCTGATAAGTGCTAGTTTTGTTTTTTTTGTCATATGTGGCCTTCAAACATTCTTGCAGCTTAAAAAGCTGCACAAATTCTTTCAAATATGCAAAGTTATTATTCTTAATGTTTCATCTTTCATGTACCCATCTACAGCTGAGTAAAATAAATCAATCCGATGATATAAAAAGCCTCCTTCTTCAGTCAAATACACAGCCTGGTTACCTTTACAGCAAAATGCAGCAAAATGCTACAGCTTAGAGCACGGCCCCTCTTTATTTTTTTGCCTGAAGAATTGCAGCTGATTCTCTCTGTGTCTCCATCTTTCAGTGTTCATGTTTAAACCATGAGGGAGGCAGCCTCATTACAAGTGACTCCCTCGCCTGCCACTACAGAAGAAATATGACATGCAAACATACCTCAAACACCTCTATATGCACGTACGTGTTTGTCTGCACAAACTGAATTGTCCGAAACAATTATATTGCATGCATCTACAAAACTGTAAAGCACAACCGTTTTTAATGACATTAATATGCAATTCCACCATCATGTACATCCTGGCACGGGCTTGCATGAGCACATGGATAGACAGAGTGCCACACAGTCAGCTTAGTAAGAATATGCTCGGTTTACATGAACTAATGTCTTTTAGCAGGTATTTACTTTGAAGTATCATCCTCCTTGCCTGTAGAGCAGGCTCAGATTATGCTGAGGCTGTCACTAAAGGGTATAAACAGAGGCCTACAGACATAACCACACTCACTCATGCACAGCACAAAAAAAGACCCCACACACACACAAACACAGCAAGCTTACATTGTATCAGCCCCCTAAGCAGACTAAATGCATCGTCTAGCCAGCCTTAGGTGTGCATCATGGTGGTGATTTACATACATGAAGTGCTGTAAATGCAGCCTGATGTTTTCACCTCTGTAAAGAAAAAATAGATTACATCTCCTGGTACTTTTATATATGAAAAAGTCCAGCTAAAATTTAATTTTTACCCCCCATTGTTGGAAAATGAAACCAGGCGCGTGGCAAAAGATGGGATATGACAGGAAAAATATAGGCAGAATTAGGCAGGACTAAAAGACATGGACAAAGAGAAGTTGGATTAAAGAGGAAATATTCATGTCATTGATATTACTACAACAAATGCTCAACAGGAAGGAAGATACAAAAGTTGGTAAAATAAGATTATGCCTCCAAACTTTCCTGCTACCCTTCATTTTTTTGTTCTTTTAAAATGCACATGAATGTTATTCAGTGACACTTATTTATATGTGATCCCTCACAGGTAAAAAAAAAAAAAATGCCACAAAGTGGTTCATAATAAAAATGACAAAGATAAAAAAAAGATTACAAAATATAAAAGAAAATATTTGAAACAGAATGTGAGGTCGAACATTGTGAAACTCCCTCAAAACTAGTCTGAGTAAATGAGCATTCAGCTTCTTAAAAGAATCAACAGATTTAAGACGACAGAAGGACACATTCCTCAACCTTGGGGCCTCTTTTGTAAGGTTTTTATCTTGCCTGTGTTAAAATGTGTTTTTGCAACCAATAACAGCTTTTAAAAGAAAGAGATTACAGTCCAATAGAGGTGTACACATTCAACATTTAAAGCTTTATTTAACAGCATTAACAATTGATCTTGATATTGTGAGCTTATCTTTAACCGTGCTGGCTTGATTAAGCTGAAGGTGCCATTCAACTGAGATGTGTTCCCTATCTTTTTAAATACACTCATCCAAATTGGACTAATGTGGATCCAATGGAGCCATTTAATTTCTATCTGCTTAGTTTAGAGGATAAGTATTAATGTGGGGGAAAAAAACAGGGTGCCAAAAACATGGATTTTTCTTGCCTTAGCTTAGCTCAAACCTGGTATATGTACTACATTTACAGAGGATGCTTAAAGGTTTTAGATTCTTTGGATGTAAAAGGAGTGAAGCTAGCAAGCCTATGGAGGTTCTAACATAAGAAAACATTTTCAACTAGGGGTTTCCTTTCCTTGGGTCTATAGGGTTAGGGTCTTTATGAATTTCCTCCAATGCATTTCATAGCAACAGTGTTTTTGCCGGTTGATTCTGAGCCCTGGTCTATAGTAATGCGATTACTGATGTTTTACTCCTTTTCTGTCTCCTTTAGATAAAAGACCAGAGTGTGCTGCTTCAGACAGGATCCTGTGGATATAAGAATTCTTATTCAGTATGTTCTTACATTCACCTATTTAAATTTTCTTACATACATTGTATTCAGAAAAGCATTCTATTGTCTTGCTATCAATCCTTCCCTAAGTGTGTTACTGAAACATAAATCTTATCCTGTCAACACCTCCTCCACATGACGTTGTGGTGTTTGAGATGAGCGCATAAAAAGATCATGGAAAAACATGAGGGCGGGTCAGAATAAGAAAGAAAGGGGGATACGTATAACAAAGGAAAGAGAATTAAAGTTATTCCCTTAGCAGATGGGAAGGAAGAGTGGGAAAAAGAAGGAACACTGATAAAATGCTGCAGTAGTCATATTGCAAGGGTTCCTCAGTCTTCATAAGATCAAAGGTCCATTTTATCTCATAATTAGCAACTTCTCTGAACTAAATCTGATTAGAAAGCCAATGACATCACTCTTTGTTGTTGGAACCCTTAAATTTATTAGCTTAATCTATTGCATTACTTCAATAAACATGGATATTTTCTAACCTACAATAACAGATAAACTGTAACAGGGCTGAGATCGTAACAGCTGTGGTAAAAGTTCACACTGTCTGAATTTTAATGCACTGCCTAAACCAAATTAGTACATTTAAATGTGTCTAACGTCTCTAGTGAATTTTTTAAATGTAAAATATTTCTCTAATCTGAAAAAAGTATCTGATCATATGTTCTGAGTACCTCAACCGCTATACGGGAAATATATCCAGATTTATATAAAAAATGTATTTCTTAATGCTCAATAAAAAAAATCCATCTGTCAGTTATCTCTAAAAAATCTTCCTATATTCTCTCTTACAAATCTGTAAATAAGATGCATATGACCCCTAACACATACATAGCTTCATTATTATTGAACTGGATGAACTAATCTAATTGTTTTTAATTCTTATTTTGAATGACTAGTATAGTTCCCATCCACACAGGTCTGATTGACTGTTGGTTGAAAATTAAGGTTGGGCATTCTGAATTGTTGCCATAGGAAAACAACATTTAATTGAGTTCAAACATTTCGTCTAATTTTATAGATTTTATAAGCATAAAACACAAATTACATCAGCATGTCTTTACTTGCCATCACCCAGCCAGGAAATGACATAAATAGTGCAATTACAGCAATGAACCACTCCAAAAGATGTTTGCTATATTGCATATATTAAGGCATCATTAGTATTTTAACTCATTCTGTTGTAATGTTGGCAAAGTAAGCTATAAACTGCAGTATCTATTGTTATCGTTCCAAAAAAATATTATCTTCAATAAGCCCTCACATTGCACATCACCTCATCCAGCAGGGGTTCCGAGGGTTCATTGGTTTTGATAAAACAGGACTGAAAAAGCATTAACTTGGAAACATGGCTTGGGTTGTTGGCAACAGCAACACTTTGGCCCAAATGAACTCCAGCTATGTAATTGTGAGGGATTTTTTTGTTATTACTGAGAAGCATTTTTGCAGAATTATTTCCTTTTCCACTGTCAGCCATAGAAGCCATTGGAAGGAGCACAGTGCAAACTGTTATCATAACTCAGAAATGCATTAAAAAATAACCATGGCACGGCTGTCAAAGACAATCGCGTTTACACACACGCGCACGTTCACACATGGGTGAGCACCTAGGTGTTTGTACAGATGGAGACGCACCACGGCGAACATGCATGCCTGGATTTAAGCGTGCACGCAGAAGGAGGAGGAGAGGTGTTCCCATAGATAGCGGAGTCGATGTTCTTAATCCGAAGCAGACCCCATCTGTCTCCCATTATAAAGACTCTGCCTTAGCCCCAAGAATGTCTACATTTCATAAATATTATCTAGGACTGGCAAAGTCGGCCAGACAAAAGCCAGAGAGCAGAGCATTTTTCAGGGCCGCATCAGAGCATAATTAGCAATCATAACATCATCCCTACATGCCATACACTCTTATTTTCTGGAGGCCTCTTAATTGCCTTGAGGAGAAAAAAAAAAAAAAAGGAAACAAAAATATGCTTCCTGGACTTGGAAAATACATAGAGCCAATAACAACTTAAAAGTGGGTCAACTTTTCCTCTAAAAAGAAATAAACATAAAAAAGCTGAATACAATAAGTGCTATGGACACGAGAAAAAGTTTTTTTTTTCTCTGAAAGAATGCCGTGCTGCACAATAAAGCCAGCAAAAACCCTTTAGGTTAAGGATGTTTGAGGTTAAAATATGTCCCAATGTTTGATAGGTGAACCTTAAAACATATATGGAACCAAGTAATTTCATTACTTGAGCTTGAAATGTCCTACCTGCAGGAGATGGAAGACGGCATATAGAGGAGAGCAGAAAAAGATGTAAGCTCATTACCGAGACAAGTTTTAAAACCAGAGAGTGAGAAAGGAGAAAAGTAAAAGTTAAGCACTTTCTGAAACTTTTTTCTTCCTTCCTTTCTGTTTCTTGAAGAGTTTACCCCCTCCCTGCCATTACCACCATACCACCTGTACTCCCCTAGCACCCCAGCCCCCCACCCCACTGCTCCCGCTTACTCATTCTCTCTCTTCATTCTCTTTGAGTTAAGGAGGGTAAGGTAATCGTAATGAAATGACCCCGTGAGGCACGATGGCAGCCCTCGCCTGATAAGTTATTCCTGACTGGCTTTTAAGCTGCTGTCAAGCAATTTCCCTTGAAACCTTGCTTTGTTTTTTAAGGATGGTGTGTGTAGTTGCGTTGATGGTGTTGGTGGTATATCTGTATGTGTGGTGATGGTAATATTGGGGCGGGGGGTGCTTTGACACCCCTGCTTGTCTCCCATGAGAGGTACAGATGACAACCTCAAGGTATAGGTATGTGTGTGCAGATGTGTGCATGTCTATGTCTAAGTGCAGCAGGAGACATCTCACAGATGACAATCCCACTAATTGAAATGACAGATTATTCTAATGTGCAGAAAGTCATTAAAAACCCAACTGCCGTTTTTCCTCCTTTTTTCTGTTTCCCCTCGCAGAGAATATTTCTGACTCTAAGTCAGAGCTGGAAAATCTGCACTTGAAGGAGATGTTAGCTTTCTTCCCTTGAAGCTGCTGATTATTATCGGGATCACCTGCCACATAGTTAACATCCAGGAGATACTTTTCTAACTTTCAGTCAAATTAAAACCTAATTTTGTCAACGCTGGGAGACTAAATTACCTGGGTTGGACAGTTCATTTTGAAATTTTTATCCATTTGTATTGAGGAGAAAGAGCAATACCATATTGCACCTTGCAAAAGGGGTGATTCTTACTGAACAAAACTCTGATATAATTATATTTTTTATGAGTCTGAACAATACAAAATAGTATTGAATTTTGGGATGAAAAGAACAAATTAGAGGCAAAGTTTTTTTTTTATAAATTATAATAAATATGAAATGTGTGGGTTGGTTCTGTACTCATCACCTCCTGTAATTGATGCTGCAAGTATTTTGGGCTTTGTCTCTACCATCTTAATACATACATTTTTCATGCAAAAATAATTTTTCTTCAAACAGCATGTTTCATTATTATTAAAGTCTTCGAATGGATTGTCCAATAAATGTAGAAAGTGATTTTTACTAGACCATTCTATTACATGAATAGACTATCTCTCTGTTGACCTTGTATCATGTTTAGGGTTTTTGACTTCAGGAATGTGATCCTCCACCAAGCAGAAGTCTTTTGTAGCCAAAGTTCTTATTTTTCTTTTCAAAGGAATGCTCTGTATTTAAATCAGTGGTGTTCAGAGTTTGTTTGTATGTTTCCCAGATTCAACACATTGGAGTCAAATTGATGATTCCAGTTCAATCATAGGCAGCGGCAGAGCTAGATGAAATGCTAAGGAAGTAATTCAGCTATTTGGATCCGCTGCATTGGAGCAAGGATATATCTATTTCGTGCAGGATATCGGTCCTTAAGGACTTGAGGTGGACACCCCTGATTTAGATCCATCCATACCAGCTCAGACCAGCTTCCTTGTCCAGGCTGAAAAAAGGCTCTCCATAGTGAAAGATGGTGGTCATGCTGTGCGGTGATGAGTTCAAGGTTATATGCAGTTTTAGTTTTTTGTCCAGACATAACAAGTAGGCCTAATAAATGAATTGGTCTCACAACAACAAATTATTTTTTCATACTCCTTTCGTAAATTATTCTCACCAATGGCTTTTTTCTTACCACTCCTCCTTGGAGGCCACATTTCTAGGGAATGCAACTATTAATTGTCATGACAACAGATTCTCCCACCTTAGCTAAGGATCTCTAAAACCCTTACAGAATAACTAATGACCTTTTGACTTCTCTATTTAATTCTCCACCTGCAAAGTTTGTCAGTTTAAGTGAACACTCATGTTTGCACCATTCTCTTTCCACTTTTAGGTGAAGAAATAAAAGGTGCTTTGAGAGATATTCAATGCATGGGATATTGTTATAGGATATCCTTCACATTCTTGTTGAAGTTCTCCATGACTTTGTCCTGTCTGTTATTTTTATTTATTTATTTTTGTTTGGTTGAGTGTGGTTGTTTTTTTATTTAATGATTCATTTGTTTTGTTAATTTGATAGACTTTTAAGATATATCAGCTTGTTTTATACTAAAATCACTCAAATGAACTCAAATCACAAACTAGCTAGTAATAATAATAGATGTACTTATTATAAATATTAAGTGCCTTTAGGATACACATGGTTGCACTGAACCTCATTGAGGTTTAACAGGGAAAGGGGAGCTAAATACAAATCTATGTCGCACTTTACGGGGTTTTGAATTTGTGAAAAGGTTTTAAATTTACAAAAATTGTTATGCCACTTTGCGATTTTGCTCTTCTTTTTGTTGTGGTATGTGTTGAGAAGTAAAAATACCAACATGATAAAAAAAGCAAAAGTTGGGACTGCTTTTGCACCACCTACATACTTTGCTGATATAAATACCTCCACTCCACTACCTTATAGGTTTAGCAGCAGAGTATGACACATTTCACACATTAGATACTGTATGAAATTGAATGTTCAGGCTATAAGTGGTGGGTAAACAATGCAAAGTAGATATTGATAACAACCTACAAGTTTTCCTTGGTTCCAGTCAATAATTCTTGCTTAACCTCACTACATAAGGCCTCTCATTGCACAGATTCAAATTCTTCCCAATAAATAGAGTTCTGACACATCACATGTGGCTTGGAAATCATGAATAAAAGGCAGACAGAAGCAGTAAGATTTTCTGCATACACACACTTCCTCTTTTCTTTGCTTCCCTGTCTGAGCCACAAATATCCAACTATTTTTCAATTTCCAGCTCTTGCCTTCTCTTTTTTTTGTTCCTCACTCAAGCAAACAGACTACATTGATATGGCGTCACAATATCCTAAAACATTCTGGCTGATATGGAATTTCTCCATGCAACAGATCCAGACAGTTAAAACAGCAGCCAGGGACACATTTTTCCATTTTTCTCCTCTGTCTCCTCTCCACCTACTCCTCCTCTGCTGACATTCAACGGAGGTAAATATTTAACAGCATGCTATTGAGTGCCGTGTGCAGTGTGGCACAGGCCGGTCTGCGGTAGAGATATGTATATAGACAAGACTGTTTTATTAAGAGTCGCTGCAGACATATTAAGGTAAAGTATGCCTGACACCTGGGGAGGAAATTGCCAGTATATGACACTATTCCTCAATACTGTGGCAGCTCGCTTCAGTGCAATTTTGCACCAGGCGAGTGACAGAGAATGACATGCAGAGAAGGAGGGAGAGCGAATGAGAGAAAGATGAAATAAAAAAGTGTCTGCAAGGTGGTTTGAAATCCAAGGGTGGGTCTCCAGGTATGTGTGGATATATATATGTGCAGGTGGCATGGTGTGGTGACATGTAGGGTTTGTAATTGCCTTACCCCATGAGAAGGATTGGCCCACAGATAGTGGTGTTTACCTGTACTTTGCTTTAGCTGCTGTTTGTGGGAGTGATGGAGGGACAGGGAAAGCAGCGGATGATTAAGTTGGTGACATCAGTGTGAAACACGAAGGAAAGCACAAACAGGTATAGAGACAAGTACAAAAAGGTTGAAAGGGGGAAAAAAATCAGGTCCAGTCAGCCATGTGTAGCACACCATGGTTTTAAAAGGGGTGTTGGTTGAAAATGCATGTTAATGAGGTCATTTTAAAAATGATGGAGCAGGTACTGGAATTAAAGCACTGCTGTTTTCTAAACCAGGGAGTAAAATTTGTGTCCCTCCCCCATCTGTTTCTGTATGCTGCCTATTACTTACTGAATTATGACACAGCTCCTTTCTTCTCACAAGAACTAGAAAAATGGCTGATTTACACAATATGTACATTCATGGTATAGAAACAGAAATGAAACCCACACATTGCTGTATATAAACTGCTGTGCTGTTTCAGTAGTAAAGTTGGCAAGCTTAGATCAACAACAAAAGATCAAACAAAATAGTAGGGTCATGTTATGCATTTTATTATTAACTTATGGGTGCAATATGTTTAGCTTATTTTTTCAGCTTGCGAGACAACATGGTGTTTAAGTTGGATATTCTAACCAGTGTGATGAAGGCATCCAGACCATATTTGGCTATATTTCTTACTTATCAAAACTACATATAATCCAACATGATTTGGGCAGTTTAGATGATAGGGGGAAAAAAATATGTTATTCATATATTGATCAATGCTTGAAAAAGGCATCTGGTAGAAATTAACCTTCTAATTTTTAGATGTTTGAATAGCAAGGAAAGTCTGGAAAAATAAAACACTTTTACCATATGCATAATTTTTGTAGAGTTATAAAAGAAAATTCCAAACTCTTTCATAGTTTGTAAGACTGCAAAGAACAAACTATACCCTTATATGAAATTTTAAGTTCTTTTTTTAGGAGCTGATTTGATTTATGCCTCACAAATGATTAATTGCTGTGCACAATTCATCATAGACTCCATGTTTATTTGCATTTTTTCTTACTATTTCCCACCAGCATCAGGGAGACATTTGATTTAGTTTAACTTTTATCGTCTAGAGGGCACTGTTGCCCACATCCTGAAATGCCTATGCTGTCTGATGGGCTGCCTTTCCCCTTGAAAAGACACCATTTCACACAATTACATTCTAATTAAAAAGAACAACCTAATTAACCCAGGGAATGCGTTCCATAATTCGGCAATATTAACATGATCATCCTTGTGCTTGTAAATGATTAGTGATAAAAAAGCAAAGTAAAAAAAATATATAAAATAAAATAATTGCACTCACTAATTAAAATGTGGAGATAAACACGCTCTCATGAAAATGAGGAAATTCTGAGACTTTATAGTTTTAAGTAGTTTTATTATGACCGTGTTAAATGTAAATTTAAGTCATCATATTTTCTTTGAAGCCTGAAAGCTGCGATTTGGATGAGTGAGGCGTCACACAGCACGCTCTGCTCCTTTGCCAGCTCCCCGAAGAGACAGATACTGAAGAGCCGCTCTATATCTTAAAACATGTAGAACAAGAGACTTGCTGAAAGTGATATGCCGGATCAAATTGCTATCATAAATTCTTCATTATTCAATAAAAAAAAAAAACAGACTTTGTGTTACTAATACATTTCCAGTGCGTTCTTTAAGGTTTCCAGGACACTTTGTTGTGCGCTGGAATGGCAGCACTTGACTACTCCTAACTTGTGATTCGAAAATTGAACCAAAGGACAAAGAGGTGAAGCGACAATGAAGTGGAGAGACACAGAGAGAGAATGGAGGCACAGAATAGCAGTACGCCTCTGTAGCTCATCATCACCACCTATTCCCATTTGGCAATATATTTTTCAAAGCCTCTCATCACCATCACAAGGTAGAGTCTTCCGCTCATAATGACCCATTTAAAGTAAATAGCCTTGATCATCAGCATAGTGACCATTATCATAGATATATGGATGAGCATGAGACCACTCACGTGTCACCAGCAAACTTCGTCTTTGTCATTTGGATACGTAAATGAGTACATGGGTGTGAGCATGCATGCATTACTAAACATCCAGTTAAGCATCATTAGCATACAGCTATAGTTTTTGACTCAATGTCTATAAACTGATGCTTTTTGGATATACGATTAGTATCAAAAAGTCATTCCTGCCCCTTTAAAACAATTCTGATTCATTTCCCACAAAATATTGATAGAATTAAACTCTTACTGGAAATGGTGGAGCCTTATAGTTTGGTAAATAGTATGTATAATCTTTACAGATCTAAAGTTTTCTGTTTCAAGCCATAACACATAGTTAGTAATAGGTCTTAATAATTTATATACCTATAAATATTGCACAAATTTTCTACAAATAGGATGTGACACATTTCACTGTGTCATTGTTTGCTTGAAAAAATGGTAATCCTAATACAAGACAGTACACACCAGGATTTAAAAAGCTTTTTGAACCTTTTTCAATAAAACCTTAAACAGATCCACAGCTCTGAAGTGTAGGGATATGGTTCAGTCAGGATCAGGTCTGGACTTTAACTGGGTTAGAGCAATTCTTGGATTTCTTTCCCCAATACTGTTGGTGCGCCCAAGATCACTTGTATTATGAAATCTGTATCCACTTTTACACATACTCTCACATTTGACTCTTAAATACTTATTGAACCACAGAAATTCATGGTTGAAAAATGACTGCAATATGCCCAGGTATATGAAAAAAGGATCCTAACTAAATTAACATTTCTGTAGGATAATGTCTCCCACCCCATGCATGAAGTTGTTGCAGAACTGGAGAGCTCCTTCAGTTACAGACTGCTGCACCCTAAATCCACCAGGGAGCATTATCACTGATCCTTCCTCCCAATGCCTGTAAGACTAACCACCACTGTTCCCAACAACCTCAAAAAAAGTGTTAAATTCATGCTGAGTTTGCAAAGTTTCTTATTCAGTTAAATAACATTCTGCTGTGATTTTGCAGATCTCTGATATTGCTGATATTTTTTTTTTATATTCATTACTGTAAAAATGTCCATAGCTGTATGTTGGTTATTTATACTCCAGGTGCACAGTTTTATACTGTTAAAACACATAACAGTACAGTATTTTATTGTTTATCTTTTAACTCTTCACTATTTTGTTATTTTTATACAAAGGTCCACATTGTGTGATGATTCTATTCTATTCTATTCTATTCTAGGTACAGCAGTAGGAAACAAGCCCCAATAATTAGCCCTCCACTGCACCATATGGCATTTGTTGCTGGCATATTTCATGTTTGTTTTCCTAAAAACTCTCTGCCCAGACATGTCCTATTTGGTGTTATTTTGTCTGATCCGACACACCTCAAATTTGTTAAGATGCAGCTTATGAAATGTAAGTTGTGTTGGCATGTATGTTTTAGAACGAAGAATCCAATTTATACTGGCAGCCCTTCGAAACATGCCACGCTTGTTCAGTATTTTTTCTGATGGACTGAGGATCATGCATCTAAGATAAAAAACAAAAAACAAAAAAACGATAAGCATAGCATCATCTGACTTTTGTTCTTAACTATATTGGATGCTCATATTCAAGAAAAACTCCCTTGAATGTTTGCTACTTTAGAATGATGAATGATAACAACATAAAAAATAGCACACTTTAAGAAGTCAAATGAGGATCTGTATTTAAAGAGATAGTTGATCAAACTGATATTCTACTGGTTAAGTATTTTATTAATATTCCCTGACTGCTACTTCCTTCGATATGTAACAATAAATCTCTATCTAGAGGCAAAACCTCCTTATTTTGTCATCTTTAATCGGAAATCATTAAAAAAGACATTCATATATGTAATGTTTTGTTGTTTATCTTAGACAGCATTTATCTAATTTTAAGATCTAGAATAGACAGGATGCACTTACTTTGAGCTGCTATTAGGAGAGCGCAGGCTTACAAAACCAAGTCATAAAAACATGTCCTTATGTGAATACAAAAAGATGATGTTTAGCATTAGCATAATTCCATGCATATTGTGCTCCTACATGTTGCATCATTTAGTGCTGGTCACATCCAAATGAAGTGTAGCAGAAAATTGAGCATGTGTTTTTTAATAAATATTGCATTGTAATAAAAAAAACAGAGTTGTTTTAAAGGTGTATTAGCCTGATGTACATGCACATGTCTAAGAATTAGCAGGAGCATGCATGGAAGTGCAACTTCGCTTTGTCCTACAAAGCAAGTAAGATAAATAATGCAACTAATACATTGTGTTTTAGTAATCAAAATTCAAGCTTTAAAGATGTGTTTTGTATGGACAGCATATGATGTGCATGTGCAGACACACACAGTCAAAAAGAGCACAGATAGTGTGTGGCACAGCCTGAGGCTATCTGTCTGCTATAGAGACTCCCGACACCCTCCTGCCTCCGTCCCACCGTCAGTCATAGATTGGCTGCTTTTTAAAAAGATGTAGAGAAAAAAAAATAATAATCATGCAGGTCCCCAAGTGAGAGGACCACTAGTTTGTTTTAATGACCCAGAGTCCAATGATGTGAATAAATGTTCTTTTTACCAACAGCCAAGGAAAGCTACAGAAGAGGAAATAAGTAAAAATAAGTGTCTTTGGAAATATCTACAACATGTGGGAATGTCAGAACTCTATACTAACACTCACTAATACATAGTAAATAATGAATAAAGGTTTATGTTTGATCCTAACCAAGGCCTAAGTTGTACATGACCTTTCCAGATTCCCAAAGTTCATCTGTGTTTAATTATATAGTGCATGTGAAACTTTAAATGCCGCACAAGTGGCTGCAGACTTTTTTTTCCCTAAAATGCTCTTCTTTTTTTTTCTCCTTCTCTCTAATGCGTATAATATACTGCACATTAGCACACATACATAGAAACTAAACATATCTAGTGCTATCTTTGGTAAGAAATCACCAAAAGGATCATTTTTGTGGAAAAAAAAACAACATTGCTTTTGGCAGCTTTATTATTAATCTAGAAAATTTATAGGCTGTGATTTAGTATTACCATCCATATCCCTTAATTTTGCACAATAAGTACATTCTGAAGTTTGGATAATTAGGATTTACTGTGCATCATGCAGATGGGGAGCCACTTCCACTCACTGTTTGTCAGGCTACATTTAGAAAATGGATGTCGTAAAAATGCACAGATGTTCTTATAAAAGTTAATGAATACAAATGTAAACAGTGAGACATCAACATTATTCCATGCTGCATATTGGGAACTGACTTCAGGTAGTTTGTCTAGCACTGCGCTGGCAGGAGTGAGTGTTAGAGAGGAGGTAGTTAGGATCTGGTGCTCTGCCAAGCCAAACTCCTGAAGCATGCAGAAGGCTAATGCTCTGCCTCTGATGTGTGGCACTGAAAAACCACAGGACCACTCACAGGGTCTACTAAAACTCCATCGCTCACTCACACCCTGGAAGAAACAGAGGAGAGGTAGAGGCGTGCTGAGGAGGAAGACAGAAAAAAAAAAGCTACGGGGGTGAAGAGGGAGAAATAGGAATGAAGTTACAGTCACAGCATTGTGATCACATGATTTAGAAATGGTTGCCTATAAAAAAAAAAGGAGGGAAAGTAAGGTGGAAAAATAGAGTTTCTGCATAGCCGGGGTGTCCTAATGCATATTCCATTCATCTATTTTCTTCTTGGATTTCTCATCCTTCAGTGGTGTAAGTAAATCAGATAGCCTGTATCAGATGGAAAGCAGTGGGAGATTTAGAAGTAGATCAAAGGTGTGGCTGTGGTTGAGATAAGTGTACCCGCCATCCAGACACAGTTCATCTGTCTTAAATGGCCTCTCATTTCTCCTGTCAGATAGAAAGAAGCCTATATAGAGCAGTGATTAAGATGTACAGAGCAACTTTCCTCAGTCAACAGAGGGCTTTAAAGGTCTTTTGCTACCTATTTATCATATTTGCTTTAAATTAGATTTCTCTTTAGGGTTGTAACTTTTTAACACAGTGGCACTGCTGTGATCTATACTTTCTTTTTTTTTTTTTTTTTTTACAGTGTCCTGTCTGGCGATGTGGAAATAGGAATAATTGTCTTGATGCCAAAAAGAACCCAACAGATTTTACTTCCACAAGTGGAGCAGTACGGCTATCGCAATAGTGTTCCGCTGATTTATACATATGAATTGCTTTATTATAATTATGCAGGGAGTTTTACAGATTATATGGACACTGCAATGTAAGTATGTGATCTACACTTTCATTATGTACCACAGATCCATCCAGTTGATCTCAATTTACCGGCACCGCACAGACTGACCAACTCATGTTCTGCGATTTAACCGTGTGCTTACGAGTCAAAATGCTTTAGAGAAATAAACCCCTCAACATTACCTTCAAACAAAAATTAGTTTATGCATGCACTTAGGTTGCATGTTTATACACTTTAAATAATAAATTATCAAAGGGTCTACACAATAAATATTGATGATTACGATTTTGCTGTTTAATTGTTCTCCATAAATCTTCTGCTCTTTGTTGCTACGTATTTTTTAGTATGTACATTTTTTAGTTGACCAATACATGCCCTTTATTTGGCCTTAAGGTTTTCTTTTACTGTATATACAGCAAATAATATGCAGCGTTACTAAAAACATAATATTGTTTTAAGATAGATCATTTTCTTAAAATATTCTTTTTTGTTTGCATGATTCTCAAAGATGTTTGTCTATTGCTTAACCTCAAACCAGGCATCAGTGTTGTGACCAGATCCCAACTGGGGGTACTCGTACCCCTAGTGGTCCGTGAGTGCATTGCAAGGGGTGTTCTATTTATTAGTGAGTAAAATAAAATAGGGCTGGGATCTGTTTTGCTTTCTGAGGACCAAATTTAAAAATTAAACAAACTTGTATCAACCAAAGAGTACATTTTTAAACATTATTTTCAATGTTTAAAAACTTACTCTTTGATGCGGCTTTTCCAGCTGTGCATTTTTTTTGTGATTTACTATTACAGTGTGGGGCTGCTCAGTGGCGCAGTGGGTAGCACTGCTGCCTTGCAGCAAGAAGGTTCTGGGTTCAAATCCTGGCCCAGGGTCTTTCTGCATGGAGTTTGCATGTTCTCCCTGGGCATGCGTGGGTTCTCTCCGGCTTCCTCCCACAGTCCAAAAACATGACTGTTAGGTTGATTGGCTTCTCTAAATTGTCCTTAGGTGTGAGTGTGTGTGTGAATGGTTGTTTGTCCTGTGTGTCTCTGTGTTGCCCTGCGATGGACTGGCAACCTGTCCAGGGTGTACCCCGCCTCTTGCCCATTGACTGCTGGAGATAGGCACCAGCACCCCTCGCGACCCCAATTGGGACAAGCGTGTAAGATGATGGATGGATGGATATTACAGTGTTGCTTTACATTATGCTTCCCTCATAGAAAAATTTAAAAATATAAAACTAAGTTCTCTTAGACTAACCTGTCCCTGGCCTCAAACAATTATAAAACGCTTCGCAGTGTTTGTTGTGGCAGTGTTGTTTTTTTCTTTAAATTTGTATTCCATCATGCTTTGTATAAAAATCCTTTGGTTTTCTGTTTTAAGGGCAGTGTGGGCAGCTTGGTCTTGACTTTGGGCAATGGTGCAGCCCATCTCTTGGTATTTAGAATAAAGCCCCTGTAAATTATTTTCCTTTTTTTATGTTATCCATTCAAATACGGGACATTGCTTTGATTTGTGGGATTGTGGGACAGATATAAAAAAAAAGCGACTGTCCGGCACACATCCGGATGTCTGCTCACCCCAGGTAGAGTAGCAGCCTAATGATGTGCTATTTTCAGCAATTTTTTTTATTGTTCAGAGCAGACTTGGCAATGTGTTTCTTTCTGAAGGTAAGAAGAGGGTCTGCTGAGATGTAAATTACATCTAAAATGTGAAACTTCTGAAATAGACCTGACAAATAGATAAACATTCTAGGTGAGCATAATATCATCAGTGTGAACTAAAGGACTTTGTGTCATTTTACTGTATGTGTCACTTATAATATCCCTAAACAAGCTTCTCTTAATAGTTTACTGGAGGTGCACTCTTACAGACAAAACTGTTTTCAGGTAAGGTTTGCCATACTTATAGTTTCTAAGTAATCGGATTAGTTATTAGCTGGCTACTCAAAAACATTAATTTTGTTGTGCTTAAGGCACTATGTGATTATTGCTGAGGTAAAACAATATTTTTTTTGTTTCATCAGACACAGGCAATATCTCCAGAATTGAAAGTTTTTATCCCAGAATGTATTAACAACTATACTTCCGAGAGTACTGGTGAGAGGCAGTGTCTACCCTGGACAGGTCGCCAGTCCATCGCAGGGCAACACAGAGACAAACAGGACAAACAACCATTAATGGAAACACTCAAACCAGTCATGTTTTTGGACTTTGGGAGGAAGCCAGAGTCCCCGGAGGAAAACCCACTCATGCACAGGGAGAACATGCAAACTCCATGCAGAAAAGTCCTGGGCCAGGAATATAACCCAGAACCTTCTTGCTGCAAGGCAGCAGTGCTACCCACTACTAAACTGTGCAGCCTCACAACTATACTAATTCTCTTATCTTAATGAGTAATGTCTTTAATTCTGTTATCCAAAAGACCAATATTTAGAAGAAAGCTGTGGTCTCTCGATTTCCTACATTTGTCATTCACTGCTACTCAGCCTCCATCTTCAAGCACACCATAATCTGTGACCCTTTACTCAGCAAGGCACATAGCAGTTAGACATACAAGCATCTTATCCACAATAAGCCATCTATCATCCTTGTTACATCAGCAATGGATGTCCGTATTCCAATCCACATCCGAGAAAGACCTTTGATCAAGCTGCATGGAGCCAAAAATGACCTATTACTGGAGTATAAGAGGTGGCTGCAAGCATGGCTTCATATTTGAAACCATTCTCATCCTTTTTAATCACTTTTTAAAATTACTTTAAAGTAAAAAAATGAACAGGTTTGAGTCAGCATGCAATACATAATCAGAAAGAATAGATAATAATTAACAATAACAAACTATGAGTCAAAGGAACCCAATATTTGTTAGATGGCTTAGTGTTAGTTTCGATTCCAATTGTACAGTAGGTTTATGCAATCTCCCTGGCCCTTCCCCAGTTTAAGGGTGCACAAGCAGAACATAGATCCTAAGACACTGAATCTCTTACTATTGCTTTATGATGTCACTAGCAAACACTCAGTGCAGGGAATCACACAGCCAAACAGTGAAACAATTTGTTTAATCATAAAATGCATTTACATAAGGCAGCGGATGCATAAATGAATGCATAATTGAACAGGTTAATGCATAATGTAGTGCTCCCCAGGGACGATAAATAAAGTGCCTTTTGAAAAATGTGTGAGACGGAAAAAGATACAGAGCGAGGAAGCAAGAGACAACACTCCTCACCATGAACCAATCAAACATTAAACACTTTCTACGAGACACTGCCAAGGCCACCAAGGTAGGGAAAAAAGGGGGGAGAGACAGAAAGGAATATGGCAGGAAATAAATACATAAAAAGGTGAAGCCTTGGTAAGAGGATTTCAGGACATGCTTCGTTTCTTTCCATAATCTGTCTATTAGCACCAAAGCATTTCCAGCATTCACAACCATGGCAGGGACACCATTAGTGACAAGCTTATGCTGTAATGCAACTTAACAGAGCCTCCTGAGAATGTACCCTTCACTCTGTTGTTGCATTTTCTCTTTATTTCTATTTCTCTTCATGACCACTGTGCTTTGTAGTATTTCTTGTCATAGACTGACCCTCCGTGTCTTGTCTCTGAGCCAATCGTGATTTATTTTGTGCCGATACAGTTGGCTTGACAAGCATGAGCAGATATTAAAAATTGCACAGTTTCTAATCAAGATTAGGGCAGAAGGCCATCAACTGAGCCTCACAGCCCAGTTCTGCTGTCCTGTCATTGTACACTACGCTTCCCTTGATGAAAAAGAAAAACCTAAAAAGAATCATGAAAACATGACACCCTTTGTAAGCGAGAGTCATGTGCAATATAATGTCAGGTAGCAAATTTCACTCTGATAGTGTCTTAGTCATAATCAGTATAAAAGTAAAATATACAGTGTGGTAATTATGAAGATACCACCTTTTTTCAGGAAAAAAAATGCAGCAGTTACAGTTTCAATGATAAATAAATTCAGTTATTTAGCATTTCTGTGTGAGAAACAAAAATTACCATAAGAGTTGAAACCTGGAGGGCTTTCTGCATCGCCCACCCCTCCACCTAATAGAAAAACCAGAACAAAAGTCTAACACATTTTTTTCAATACCAAATTAAAGGCACATAGAGAGTTTTTTTTTGGCAATGTTAATGTATTTTTTTTATGTGCAAAATGGACAACTGAAGCAGCAATATAATCATAAACACCATTGAAAAAAAAAAACAAAAAACAAGCAAGGATTCAGTGGAGGACAAAGGGAACTGATGAATATATTTGCTGAGTCAGGAGAAGACAAAAAAGACAAACAAGAGCGCTAATCAGAGAAAATGAGGAACAGCTGAGGCACAGTGAAGGCTGAGAGGACAGAAATGTGGAGCAGCTAGTGTAGGACAGAAGAAGCGCATCGACAGAGCAGGCAATCCATGTTGAAGAAGAACTGTCAATTATCTGTCAATTAATTGAATTCATAAGCCTTAAGAAAAGACAGAAGAAAAAAGTAATTATTTTGACAACCTATTTTCAAGATAAACAGCTCAACCGTTTACTTTCTTTAAAACCTAAACATGACACCTGCAAGCTGAAGGAACCAAAACAAAGCAGCTGTATTCATTAAAGCGGCCCTTATGTGCATCCCAGTGTATTTTCAGATACCTGTCAGTGTCTGTTTGCGTCCTGGCGGCCCACAACGCCAACGCCACTCTTGTGTATGTGGCTGTCAGGGTTGATTGCAGCATTTACACTGTGATGTGTCACACCTGATTACAGATCTATGTTTCCTTCTTTCCCTCCCGTGCAGTTGAAAAACCTACGACGTATATGTGAGCGCGTGACAGGCAGACATCGCCAGCGGTTTTGGCGGCTGACGGCAGCGCCTCGACCTCTGATGACGCCCTCCATTTTGTCACGAGCATATCACGCAGATTACCCCACTTGCGCCATCTTCTTACTCTGTATGCTAATGAAACAGCGAGCAAGAGTAATGAGAAAAAAGGTGACTGATGAAAAGAGGGAAGGATAACTGTAAAGCCCCAGGAAAAGTATACAGTATGAAGGAATAGCCTGAGACATAAAATGAACTAAAAGCTTTGATTGTGTTCAACGGCAATAGAGAAAAAAATAGTAAAACATCCAAAGAGAGAGCACAGCTGTGGACGCAAACTGTGTGAAGGAGATGAAAAACAAATAGAGAATAGGAAAGTAAGGCTGGGAGGCTAACGAAGGTCATCAGCAGCAATGGTTGGGTTCCCATGGATAGAAAATATAAGGAGCGAGGTAACAGTGGCTCTGGATAGTATGATGAATATGATTAGAGGTGTGTGGGTGTGTGACATTAATGAATTCAGGGTGTGGGGTATAAAGGATATAGGTCTCTGTGAGGTTTGAATCTCAAATAGGGACACTGACTGGTCAACGTGCTGATTGTTCTGGATATGGGAGTGTGTTTGAATGTGTTCAGTGCTGAGGCAGCCACTCTAAGACACACTTCGGCCTGCTGTAATTTATGTGAAAACAGAGCCGCTTGGAGATGTTGTTAGCTAAAAGGCAAATTTCATTATTCGTCTAATATGAAGCATGATGACTCATTTTGATGTCTTGCTCTCTGTTCCCCTCTTCCTTCCTGTTCTTTCACATCCACATCTCCTGCTGCCTTTCTTTGTCTATTTATTCACCCCCCTCCTCCCTATTCCTTCTCCTTTCCCCATTCAGACGATCTCCTTTATTCAGAGAAGCCAGCCCTTTCAAGGCTGAGGAAATAGTCATGCGTCTTCGTCTGTGTACGAAAAAGTGAGAGAGATTCCCATTTCTGGCTCTGCTGAAGGAGGTAGCGGTGACTCAACTTTGGCCCCCAACCTCCCACACATACACACCTAGGCACTCCTTCCTCTCTTCTCTGCCTTTAATGCGTGTTTGAATCCATGGCTAATCAGGTAGCATCAGGCCTAGTCCTCATTTCCCCTTCACACCAGCCCCATTAGGGAGCTGGCTTTCTGGAGCCCCCCGATAAGGACAATATGCTCCTGTCTGCTGTTCTCCCCTCCATTCAGTATATACCCTAAATCTCAAGCAATTCCCTTATTCCTTTTACCTTTTCTGCTCTAGTCCCATCCCTGCCTGTCTAGAATCTCCTCCTTCCTCTATCTGCTATTCATTTTTTTACAGACTTCTTTCACCTTTAACTTTTCTTTCAATCTCAAAGTTGATTGTTTGATTGGGTTGTTTGTGTTGCACCACTCAGCCAGACAGTCCACCTCCTCCCCGTAGGCGGCCTCATTAGAGACAACCATGAGGCCGCCTACGGGGGAAATCACTGTGGTGTTATCTTCAAACTTCATGATGGCGTTGGAGCCATGGACAGGTCTGCAGTTGTGAGTAAGAAGAAGTGGTTGTCCAGTCGGAGATGTTGGGGCCAGCTGGTCAGGAAGTCAACCAGTTGCATGTAAGTGGACTGATGCCAAGGTTTGTCAGTTTGGGAATGAGTTTTGATGGGATGACAGTGTTAAATGCTGAACTAAAGTCTATGATCATTCTTGCATAAGTGTTCTTACTGTCCAGTTGTGAAAGGACAGAGTGCAGAGCTATTCCTGTTCTTTTTCTTTATATATCCTCCTAGTTCCCCTATTGTCTTGAAATGTACTACATACACCTGTTTCTCACTGTCTTATTTTCACTGCAAAACCTCTTTGATAAAAATATATAACAACAATATTTTGTTGACCCATTGCAGTTATAAGTATTTTGGTAAATATCTGGATAGTAACCGATAACAAAATGTGAAATATAATTAGTCACCCACAGTAAACAGTGATATGAAGTTCTGCCAAAATGTATTAATTACAGTAAATTTATTTCTGGGCTTTGTCTGGGCCACTGTAAAAGATGAGTATGCAAGGATCTAAGCTTTAGCTTTAGCAAAGTAGCCTTTGTCCTATCAAAAGCTGATTCTCCTCCCCAGTTTCTCTCAGAATTGGATGCCATCAGTTTTCCTTTTTATTCTAGCAAGCTGTATTGTTCTTTTCTTGCATTGAGCATTATGCTCCCACTACCATAGTTCATAAGGGAAATGTTGTGTTTAGGGTGATATGCAGTGTTAGTTTCTGCATTTTCCCACCATGGTACTTTAAGTAGACAAGCCTGTCTTATGTTTAATATGGTGCCATAGTATTTTTATGAGCTGAACAGTAACAATTGAGATGTTTTATATCCGAACCATGGTTTAAACCTCTCCTGCCTTTTATCCCTCACCTACCTACAGTAATGTGTAACTTGGTCCTCATCATTCTGTTTTTTTTCTCAATAGTCATAATTATTGACAATCAGAACAATCTATTATTGTTATTCAAAATGTACATTTCAAAGAATTGTCTTTTACACTTAACCCATAAGACTTAGGGAGAAGTGAGCAGCACAGAGTGCTTAAGGTTAAGGATCTTGCTCAGGCTGTGTATATTTTGAACCCTGATCATTTGAAAGTCCCGCGTCAACCATTAGTCCACAATCCCCCATGATAATTTTCTCCAACAAGTCTCTAAGGTTTTCATACAACACTATTTTTATAAGAAGATTTTTAACACACAGATAGGCTCTGTATATTAAGTATGGTGACTTCTTCACTAATTGGTTTCAACAGATTTTATTTTGGGATATCCCAGTAAGTAACAAGGAGAGTGGCATGAAAGCCAAATAAAACTCTATGGGGCTCTGGAGAGCACATTGGAAGCTGGGAAAACCCTAATGGAGCTCTGAGAGGCAGACCCAGGCCACCTTAACAGTCTCAGGCTGGCAAGCAGAAACAATTGAAAACAAGAAAGCATCAGGCAGGGAGCAGAAAACAGTAAGGAATTCAGGAAAGTATCTGACTGAAATAATCTTACATTCCAGGAAAACATTTGTTATAATAAGGAAAAACTTATCAAAGAGGAATTAACAGATAAAGCAACACCATAACTAAAGCATTCACAAATGAAAAAACAAAAAACAGAACACTAGAGGATTGTGACACAATCAGCTTTACATCTGGGTCGCAAAAGTTTATTCCAGAAAAATTAGGTAAAGTTATTTCCCTCTTCTTTCAGTAAAGTGGGCAATCATTTAGAAAGGCTGAATACATGAGTAATGCTATTCATTGTACAGTACACCACTGCTGAGGTCTTATAAATATGTTTACAGATGAGAAACTAGTGCTGATTCACCAGTTAATGTGCGACAAGATTAATAAAGCTCCTCTGTGTATAATCACAGAGCTTTTGCCAGAGCGTTTTGTCACAGTGAGAATAAACCTCTGCCTACAGCTTAAATTTGACTACAACAGCAGAATGTCAGCATTTTGAAGTATAGTTTAGAAAAAAGTAGCTGCAAAAGTGCATCAGTTTCCTTCTGTCATTTACTTTGTGTCAGTTTTAAGTCATTCTTAGCATGTTTTTCCTCCCTATCTTAATCAGAAACCGATTAGAGCTATTTCAATCTGGCAACGAACCTGAACAATTTCCAACCAAAGCAATTGAAGGGTTCTGTTACATACTTTTCATGTCCAAATTTCATAGTTATCCAAACTTCAAATTCTCAATCCTTTTTGGCCTATCTTTGTCATGTACATTCAAATTTGGATGTGGACAGAAAGAAAGATGCATAAAAAAAGAGTAAATTTTCAACAATTGGTCAGAGAATAATATATGGAATAAAAACTGTAAATGAATCCAAATTTTTCATATAGTGAATGGAATCTCTTTTTGTAAAATCTTTCTGTTATTATTTACTTCAAATTTTGGCATGTTTAAAGCTTTTTTTCTTTTCTTCTTATCATGCCCTTAAAATTGCCCAATATGTTTTTGGGTTGGAGTCTCTGAGCATGTGTGTAGTATGATGCTCTTTGACTATCCACTGCCACTGACAGTGGATAGTCACAATAGAAAATGGCCAGCTGTTTATTTAAGATGGATAGCAAAAGACCACCCACAAGTGCATCTTATACACTAATACAGACTTCAGACAAGAGTAACAAAAAATTAAAGTTTGCCTAAAGGAAATCTGATTTGAGACAGAATAAGACTTTTTCTATTCTCCTATGTCAGTACCCAAAACTGGTGTCATTTCAGCTTGTTGCCAGAGGAGGCAAACTTTCTGAAAAAAAAACTGCAACTTCTTTTATGCTCGTTTAAAGGTATATTGGAGGATTTTCATGAATTTTTGAAAAGACCCACCCTCTCCACTTAAAAAAAAAGCACATGTACAACCCTGTACCTGATCCTGAGAGGGAACGCATATTAAAACCCATCTGAGAGCATGCAGGAGCCCATTTCTCCTCATGCACCCTCTGTTTAAAAGTTGCTGTTAGCATTGCTTGTACAAGTTTACTTTCCAAAAGAAGATTTGCAATTTTTCCATTATATCAGACTTAGCACCACCACAAAATGGGGACGAGCACGTAGGACGGCCTTACATAAACATATCACCAGAATGATTGACAATTAGGAGGACCACTTATTTTGATGATCCACCCAGAAAAAGAACATCCTCCACTATACCTTTAAGTTAGCTATGAGATTCCATCAATACACCATTGCATAGTGGCTAATGTTTTCCATGCTTCATTAATTATTTTTACCAGGTCTGTCCAAAATAGTGATAGTAAAGTTACCCATTAGGTATGCATTATATTGACCGAATAAATTTTTGACAATTTTTTTCTTTTATTATCCACAGACAGTGTTCAAAACCTTTTACAAGATGAATGACATAACGAAGATCAGAAGCAAACACAGTTAGTTGTCAACAGGTGGATAAAAATCCAGTTTCTATCGTTGTTAGCAATGACTTAAAAAGAAAAATAGACTCCTCACACAGCCCCAAACTGGAGCTTGGAACACACAAACAAAGACACCTCAATCATTTGTACCCAGAATAAGGATAACGGCTCGTAAACACAGTAATGAGTGCTCTGATGATCAACAACTTGTGTCTCCATCGCTCCGTTCCTCTCATGCTTTAGAGCCCATATTGCTCACAAACAGCCAAACGCTAATTTTGGGATAAAAAGAAAATACTGACTTGCAATATTTTCCTGGTTTACCACAGAGTTCCAAGGGACCACACATACAGGAGTGAACTACCTCACATGCTCATTTGATGAAATTAGGTTAGGAAGGAGTCTGTTCTGCGCTTTCTGTCTTTCTGAGAGAGCAGCTCATGGTGGGGAAATGAGGAGCCTGCGTGTGCTTGAACGTGTTTAGGTGTGTGTGTGTGAGAGTGGCTCACTAATCCCTCTGCAGAGCTGAAACGAGTTAAAAACACATCAAAGGGAAGCTTAACCTCTGTGAAACCTCACCGGGTTTTCAAGAACAACAAATGATCATTCTCCTCATTGTTTCCAGGGGGACTCTTTTCACCGCTGCGCTTCTGACTTTTTCCCTCAGTCCTTGGAGTTTTCAAAAAGCCTGTGGTTTCATTTTTAATGACTGTGCCATTTGTGTGACTGTGCACGTGTGTTTGTGAAGAACATAGGTGTGAGTAGGTGCGTGCATGTGTTTGAACTTAAAAAGGGGGTATTTTTGAGTGTGACATGGCAAATGAGGGGAGCCAAGCAAACAAGGACATACAGCTCTGCGCGAAATCATTAAAATGTCCGACATCCAAACTGGCTATACAAAAGTTATGTATATACACAAGCAATGAGGGATTAAAAGGGGTTTGAAAGACAGACAGGGGGCGATGGAGACAAAAAAAAAAAATGCAAGATGAAGAGGCCTTTAGAGGTCTAAGACTTGTTTTCCCCAAATTTGCATCATTACACTGTAATGGCTTTCTTTCAGTTTAAGTCTAGATATTTGCATACTTTTTCTGCTCATCATTTCAAATGCTACAAACCATAAACAGTGATGTGTCACCACTTGTTAGATGGGAGATAACCCTGAAATGTAGTCAATTACCCTATATTTAGTGTGCATCAGCATCTGATTTTTACTCACTCATTTATTTCTACTAATAAATAAAACAATCAACAGCAGTCTAACCATGCATTTCTTCCCATTTCCCAATTTAAAATATGAATAGAAAATGAATAAAAAAATTGGTTATATGTGCAACCCTAACCCTTTATTTTATTGCCTATTATAACACCACAACAGCATAAAGCTTAACAGTTATTTGGTAGTTCTACATTAAAATTTTAAGCAGTATCCAAGACATGGAGCATCTCCTCCATAGACCCTCACAGAAAACTACTAACACATAAAGACACATGTTTATGTTTAATAAGGGTAGACACGGAGCACATGGTCCACAGCTGCAGTGTAATCAGAGAATGTGTGAGAAGCGTTTACACCAACATCTGCACAATGTCTGTGGATGACGATGATGATGTGATGACACTCATTCATCCATTTTGAGTCTAAGATCAAGTGTAGGATGGATTTACTCCTTGAAGATCTGGCACTGAGTTATATATTACGTGTAGATCATTTGGAATTACAGTGGAAAAGAATATAATCTAGTGTATTTTAACCTTAAGAATTTCTTAAATAGTGCTGAAGAAAAGTCTGCGTGTTGTGCATCATTAAGATTGGTTTTGGTTGATGAAACTTGGAATTTTTAATGCAGTCCTATCAGAGTTTTTATTTTAAGCCGAAAAACCAGTGTGAAAGCAAACTGTTGTAACAATAACTGCGAGAAGCATTAAAACTAGACAATAAACTTTTTCTCTTTTGTATTCAAACACTTGAAAAACATGCACACAAAAGCACTGTTATGTGCTAAATGAGCGGCAGTCATATTGAATATTGAGTTCGGTTTAAATGGTAAAAAGAGGACCTTGGGAGTCGATTTGGAGCTACAGGTTATAACCAACTACTATTTCCCTTTGTGAAGAGCTAGGAGTCCAAAAGTCATCACAGGTCAAAGTGATCAGAAGGTTTTACTTGGTCAGATGCTCACTCATCCTCCCTGACCAAGCACCTTTCAGGCATGAGAAGACAGCACACCCTGCACCTGGCCTATCCCCAAATGCTTCACTTAGCCTGTGATTCACCTGATCTGTTTCGACTGGCTTCTTTCATAGTCTTGGTTGAAGAAAAAAAAAAAAACTATCAATGTCCCCTGCCACTGCCTTGATTCTCAGAGGATGAGACAAGCTGGGAGATGGAAGAATGCAGGCGGAGAGGGGGAGGTGGTTGGAGGAGTAAAGCTAAGAGGTGGATGAAAGTGTCATGGATTGCTTTAGTCTCCTGCACATGGATGTATTGTCCAGCCTACAAAACCATTTATTCATCTGTAAAATACATTTTACTGGAAAGAGAAAGGAAAACATTTCAGAGGAAGACAAGCTAAGGTGATAAAAAGAAAGAAAATGTTGTAGTTTAACACACATCTCTGCAGCTTCTCTACTGTTACCCACTCTTTACTCCATCCAGACAGTGTCTTGCCCACGACCAAAATCTAATAAATTAGCAAAGATTCCCAAAGGAGTAAATCATGATAATCTAATTAAAATCAAAATAACTCCAATTGGGGAAAAAGTTAAAACAATTAAATGCGGTCTGTTTAACATAAGATCGCTTTCCTCTAAAAGTCTACTAGTTAATGACTTGATTTGTGATAATCACATTGACTTGTTTTGCCTTACAGAAACCTGGCTGCAGCAAGAGGATTATGTGAGCATAAATGAGGCAACTCCTTCAAGCTATTTAAATTTTCACATCCCCAGAAGTTCTGGGCGAGGAGGAGGAGTAGCAACAATCTTCCAGTCTGACTTACTGATTACTCCCAAAACAATTAATACCTACAACTCTTTTGAACATTTAACCCTTAATTTCCCTGATCCAAATTTCAAGGCAAGAAAACCTCTTCTTTTTGTAACTTTGTATCGTCCACCAGGTCCTTACTCTGAATTTTTAGATGAGTTTTCAGAGTTCCTTTCTGATTTGGTATTAAATACTGACAGGGTCATCATAGTGGGAGATTTTAACATCCATGCTGACATTGAAGGCGATAGCTTAAGAGCAGCCTTTAATGCTATCTTAGACACTGTTGGCTTTGTTCAAAATGTGAATAGTCCCACGCATTCTCATCTTCATACTTTGGATCTTGTGCTGACATACGGCATAGAATGTGAAGAAATAACAGTATTTCCTCACAACCCTGTCCTCTCTGACCACTTTCTAATAACCTTCAGGATTACTTTAACAGAGTTCTCCTCCCCCAAAAGAAGGTTAAATTTTAGTAGATCTTTATCAGATAGTGCAGTTAAAAATTTTAAAGAATCTGCTTCACTTTCTCTCTCCTCTGTGTCACTGAGCAGTGCTGCAGAGTGCAAAAGCTTAGCTTATTCCCCTTCACAGGTTGATGATTTTGTTGATGGGGTTGCTAGTTCTCTGCGTATTGCCTTAGACAACGCAGCTCCTTTGAAAATGAAAACCGTTAAAAATAGAAAGCTTGCTCCTTGGTTTAATGCAGAGCTGCGTACTTTGAAGCAAAATGCTAGGAAACTGGAGAGAAAATATCGCTCCACAGGCCTGCGAGAGTCCTTCCTAGTCTGGAAAAATGGTTTACTGCTGTATAAGAGGACCCTTTGTAAAGCAAGAGCAGCATACTTCTCCTCATTAATAGAGGAGAATAAGAATAATCCTAGATTTCTTTTTAATACAGTTGCCAAACTCACCCAGAGCCATAGCTCTGTTGAACCGTCCATTCCACCTGCTCTTAGCAGCAATGATTTTATGGGATTCTTTATGGATAGGATTGATCTTGTTAAAAGTGGGATCATGAGCACTCCTCTATCCGCGATTGTACCTGAGGTAGTCATGGAATCTGAACCGGGTTTAGACTGCTTTGATCCAGTTGAACTCTCTGAATTAGCAAAATTATTGTCTTCATCTAAGCCTTCAACTTGTATGTTAGATCCAGTTCCAACCAGGTTATTTAAGGAGGTATTCCCTTTGATCTCCTCCTCCATTTTAGATGTGATTAATCTATCTCTGTTACAGGGATATGTACCTAAAGCTTTTAAGGTTGCTGTAATTAAACCTCTGCTTAAGAAACCGTCTCTTGACCCAGATGACTTGGTCAATTATAGACCTATATCCAATCTTCCTTTCTTATCCAAAATTCTTGAGAAAGTAGTTGCCAAACAAGTTTGCGATCACTTACACCATAATGAACTTTTTGAAGAGTTTCAGTCTGGCTTTAGAGCTCATCATAGCACTGAAACAGCTCTGGTGAAAGTCACTAATGATATTCTCATGGCCTCAGATAATGGACTTGTATCTGTGCTCGTCCTGTTGGATCTTAGTGCTGCATTTGATACAGTTGACCATAATATTCTTTTAGAAAGACTTGAATATTTTGTTGGAATTAAAGGAACAGCACTAGACTGGTTTAAATCTTATCTATCTGATCGAATTCAGTTTGTTCATGTTAATGATAGATCTTCAACACGCTCAAAGGTTACCTGTGGAGTACCACAGGGATCAGTGCTAGGACCAATTCTCTTTACTTTATACATGCTCCCAATTGGTAGAATTATTAGACAGCATGGGATTAATTTCCACTGTTATGCTGATGATACCCAGCTATATCTGTCTATAAATCCAGATGAAGCTAACCCATTACATAGATTACAGGCATGTCTTGAAGACATAAAAACCTGGATGACTCTTAACTTTCTGCTTCTGAATGCAGATAAAACAGAAGTTATAGTCTTTGGACCAGAGTCTCTGAAAAAGAAACTGATTAGCCAGTCACTTCATTTGGATGGGATTAAACTGATTTCAGATAATAAAGTAAAAAATCTTGGTGTTATTTTTGATCAGGACCTGTCATTTAAATCCCATATCAAAGAGGTTTCTAGAATTTCCTTCTTTCATCTGAGGAACATTGCAAAAATTAGAAATATCCTGTCCAGGGGTGATGCTGAGAAACTAGTCCATGCATTTGTTACTTCAAGGCTGGACTATTGTAATTCTTTACTATCAGGAAGTCCACAAACTGTAGTTAAAAGCCTTCAGCTGATCCAAAATGCTGCAGCCAGGGTTCTGATGAAAATTAAAAAGAGAGATCATATCTCGCCTATCCTGGCTTCTCTTCATTGGCTTCCTGTTAAATCAAGAATAGAATTTAAAATCCTCCTTCTCACATATAAAGCCTTAAATGGCCAAGCACCATCTTATATCAGAGATCTGATTGTTCCTTATGTTCCTAACAGAGCACTTCGCTCTCAATCTGCAGGTTTACTAGTGGTTCCTAGAATTTCTAAAAGTAGAATGGGAGGCAGATCTTTTAGTTATCAGGCTCCTCTCCTGTGGAACCAACTACCAGTTTTAGTCCGTGAGGCAGACACCCTGTCTACTTTTAAGGCTAGGCTTAAAACTTTCCTTTTTGATAAAGCTTATAGTTAGGGTGGCTCAGGTTATCCTGAGCTATCTCTATAGTTATGCTGCTATAGGCTTAGACTTTTGGAGGACATAGGGACCCCCATTTCATCATTCTGCTTCATTCTCTCTCTGTTCTCCTATTCTGCAGAATCTGTTAGTTCAATCTCTAACCTTCTGCTCTCTCTGCTTTTCCTCAGAGTAGCTTTGCCTCGTCTGTTCCTGTTTGGCTGTGACGTCATCCTGGAAAGAAACATCAGCTGTGCTGCTTCCATCAACACCCTTGTTTATAGATGTTGGAGATCGGCCTGTTTTCCAGTGTGGTCCTGTTTCTCTGGCCGTGACTGAGTGGATGTGCTCTCTTCGTCCTCTGGCATGGGAGCTGCCTTGGAGCTCGTCTGCCTGGCTGTGTGTTTCCTGGACGGGGCCGCCTTTTACAGCTGCTTTTTGTATCTCTGTTTCTGTCTCCTTGAACCCCAGTCGGCCTCGGCAGATGGCCGCTCACACTGAGCCTGGTTCTGCTGGAGGTTTCTTCCTGTTAAAAGGGAGTTTTTCCTCTCCACTGTCGCTACAAGCATGCTTAGTGTGAGGGATTGTATTTGAGTCAATGAGTCAATGCAATCAACTGGTTTTCCTTAGATAGAAAACTTTGTATCAATTTGACTGTATGATCTGGTTGAACTGTAAAGTGCCTTGAGATGACATGTGTTGTGAATTTGGCGCTATATAAATAAACTGAATTGAATTTAATTGAATTGAAAATGACAACATTGTGAACGGGGACGTTTTTCAGGAAATCTTTGAAGAATCCTAAACATTGAGATCACAGAATCAAATAACAAAACTTCATTCAGTGTCACAAAATGATATGAACCATCAAAAAGTGAACAACTACCATGTTTACCAAGCAGCTGACATTCCAATATGAATCTCATTCAGCTTTTGCATTTCCTTTCACGTGTTGAAAGAGAAATGCAAATGGGAGTTGGAAGAGGGGTTTCAGGAGTGCATTGTACCCAAGGTTGCAGCAGTTGCAAACAGGAGTCATGCGACAGAAGAAATGTCTACATAAAAGACAACCAATTTAAGTGATCATTAGAGGTCTATTTGACGCAAAATCATCCGTGACACAAAACAAATTGCACATTGTCAGAACATGATTGGGCTCACTGAAACACAATTACAGACAAGTGAAATTGTGTTTCAGTTTTGAGAAAAAAACATTAGGGTGAAATACAGGAAAAGTTTATGTTAAAAAGTTGTTTTTTTGGAGCATAAATATTATAGGACTTTTAAAGGACAAATTCTAATCACATAATTTGAAATTATCATTTAAAAATCCATATTATATGCTATAAGAAAGAGTAAAAGCATAAAGGTGTTATAATACTGCAGGCGAAGAAACAAAAAACATCTGGTATTGACTGTTGCACATGTTCACATCTGTTTTGTATATGTGTGTGCATAAGCTGCTGTGAAAGATTGATGTCCAATTGACATGTCTGGCCATATGTGCGCTTTTAAAAAAGTACATTTGTGTATGTGTCTGTGTGAGTTCAGGTAAAGAAGAAAACGCAAACAGAGATGAGATACGCACATTTCCGTATGTTTCCCAACCAGACGCAGCTCAAACATACATATACACACGAACATGCTCTGTTATATTATGTATCTAAGAAAATGTAATAAATCTGATGACTAGAAATGTCTCCGTCTAAAGAGTAGCTGTCAGGCAAGACCAAATACATGTATCATATGTAGAACCATCGTACAATGCTTAATAAGCATATGCAGTCTTTACCCACAAACCATCCTTCAGCCTTTTAATTTCACATTAACGCCGAAGTAATAGAACCTTAAGATGAAAAACACTGTGGTTGACATTTGTAATTAACTGCAGACCTGATTAATTTTGTTCAACTTTGGTGGCTCTGGATACTTTATTCTAATTGCAAGGGAGGGGGGTAAAATTAAAAATCAACGCTCATCACCTCACTCTTCACTCACTGTGGGTAAACCGGTGTGCATCTGTTTGGATGAAATGGGATGTGATCATGACTCTAAGGGGGGTTTGAAGAAAGAGAAATACATAAGGACACAGCAGGTAAAGAGCTTTATATACCTTCTTAGGTTTTAATGGACTCAATGAAAATTTAAAAAGCTTTAATAAAGAAAGCAGTGGTCATGTTGGTTCAAATAAATGCTGCTAATATGAATGTATTCATTTCGTACATCTAAAGTACTATGTTTTGGTCATTTTGAAAGTATTTCACCAGAAAGAACCAGACAAAATATTATAGAATATATATATTTTTTAAATCTTAAATATTAAAAATAAGAAAATACAAAAAATGTTCGGTGAGAATGTACAGAGCCTGTGGATTCCTCAGATTTTTAAAATCTACTATTTTAACAAATTAGGCAATTAGCAACTGAATTATTAAACACTGACCTGTTTTGGTAACCAGTATACCTCATTTGCCACTAAGATCATTATCAATATAAAACAAACAGTAAGTAATATCATTCTAAAGCAGTTTGAATAAAAAAGCCTAGAGTTACTGAAGAGGAGTCAAAAGATGAACCTCAAGTTGTAGGTAGTATTTTTCTTTTTATGTGAACAATATATGCTCAAAACCACAAACGTTTTGATGTAACATTCCTACAGTTTAAGTTGATTTAATAATTTAATGAAATGCCAATGAAAGTGTTGATGTGGCTGAAGCTGTTTTTAGCTGTTAGAGAATACAGTAGGGCCCTCCCACCAGGTCTTTGTAATAAGCTATATCAAAGACAGTACTTATAAGAAATACTTTTTTTTTATGTGCAAACAATATTGTACCACCATTCACACCTTGTGAGCAAACAGCTTTAAAACTGCAGCTGCAAAAGTATCAATACTGAGTCTGCTGAGCAGCCACATTTATTATAAATACACATGGACTGTATAGGGAAACTGCAAATAGCTAATTACATCATAATTGCTATCTAAGTAGACAGGCCAACAATTTAAACCTAACCTTTACAGTTGGTTGGATTTTTGTTACCATAAAGGGCAGAACAACAATAAGCTGCGATATTTTGCACAAAGAAACAATTCAAAGCCTGAACTGAGTTTGCTAATTTTTTGGTTTTATGGATTATTTTTAGTCCGTGTATCAAAATAAATAAGAATTAATCAAAAATATTTGTCTATTATTAATAAATTACATTAATTTAAGAAGCAGGATGAATTGTTTTTTTTCTGCTTTATTGATTCCTTTTTATTTTTACAGATGGTAAATCATTCTTTAATAGTCTATAGACCACCCATTGCTAAGGGATTATGTGTAGCTAAAGGGGAATAGGAAATTTGCCTTATGTGTGGAAAATGCAATGACTGTTTAATATAGTTTAAAAAATACTTCACATCTCTATTTGTACATTTTATTCGTACACACATCAAGTCATAAAACTATAAAGATTTGTTTTGCATTTGGCTCCTTGAATGATTTCCAGCTGAAAGTGAATTTGAGCTCAATCTAATGCATTTTCTCTTATCTTTTTCATAACATAGCCTGGACATTCCCTTAAAAAAAAAAAAAAAAGTTTAATGATAATCGTGATCCCTGTTAATTTGGTGTGACATTTGAAAAGTTTGCATGAAATTAGCTTGACAGTGGAATGGAAATCAGGTGGATGTTTTCTGTGGAATGCCTTTGGGTAAGCGGGAGAACAAAGCCACTGTTTGATGAGTAAATAGGACTGATGCATTGAGACAGACCTGATTTATAACTTGACACCTTGCACATGAATAAATTTAGGAAGCTCATCCAACTTCTTCCTCCACACTATATCTGAATAGCTGTGTCTATGCAGAGCATCCAATGGACAGGAAAATGTTTTTATCTTTGCCCTCGCCAGCAGCTGGTGTGTTTGTATTTGGGTAGATTGTCCATGTTGGATCGATGTGTGTAATGATTTACACTGGAGATTAAGAGGTTCTATTACACACCTGACCTGGTAACCAGCACCCTTTCTCTTTTCTTCTGTCTGTTTCTTCCTGTGTGCTCCATACTCCTCTCTCTCACACCTGCAACTAATGTCAACATTAAAACTTCAACAAGTACCCGCTTTCCTAGCAGCCCGTCAATCAGCGGGCCACTCCGCAAACTAACAAAAGTCAGGTGAGCCATTCCTGGGGCCCAGGAGTTTTTGGAGAACTGAGGGGGCTGAGGAGTGCTTTTGATTTGCTTCTCCTTTGGTGATTTGTTGACTCTTGTGAAGTTCAACACAGTAAAAAATGTCAGCATTTCCCGAGAATATTCCTCTGTGTTTTTTTCCCCCCACATTGTTTTATCACAGCGGGCCATTTCCCTGCGCTGTCATGGAGATATCAGCGCAGCTGTATTGATATACATCTTTCTCTGAGTTTCATGAAAGGGAAATCATTTACCAGAGAAAAGAAACGTCACTGTTTTTTCCCGATACGATTTGTCCCCCCTCTTCCTCACACCACTCTATACCTACCCCACCATCATCCACCCCAACCCCGCTACAGACTTTTTACTTTTATCGTAGGAAGAGGAAATGGATGTCTGTGTGTGCCTCTGTGTAAGTGTGCTTGCGTGTTTGAAGTTGGACGCTTGAAAGCTTCCTCTTCTGTGTGAGCTCAACAGCAGGTGGGCTGGTGTGTGGGTTTGTGTTTGTATCTGTCGGGTAAAAGGACCGTCAGGACGTGGTGAGTTTTTGTGTGCGGGTGAACGTGCAACAATCTTACTTGTTGATTTAATGCGCCAATGGCCTCTCGGCTGCTTTGCAGTCTTGAATGCTTGTCCTCGATTCTGTTGAGGTTTCGAGCAACATTGTTTCTTTTCAATGGTTTAAGACATGTCAAAGCATCCTTTCATGCAAGGATAATAAATTAGTTTTAGGCTAGGAAATTGTAAAATCAAACAAAGTAGAGGAATCAAATCTTTACTCCTGCTGCAAATTAGAATAGACATTTTTGCACTTTGAGTTAAGGTCAAATAACAGAAACATTTGCAAAGATGAAAATCAATTATTTTAACTTTGTACCATAGTCTGACAACTTTGACAGAACAGAGAGAGGAATTTACTTTAAAACTGGAAATTTTTGGAACGTTTTTAAAATTATTGAATTAGACAATAAAACCTTGTCCACTAAGCTCCCTCTTCTTAGAACTTGTGTCAGAAAACTTTTTAATTCATTGAACCTATCTCACTGATTGTTTTTACTTTTAAACTAAAGTTTCTTCAGGCTGATGCAATGGCATACCTGTTTTATATGTTGTTGTTTTTTTTTTTAACTATGTATTTATTTTTTCTATATTTGAATTAGGACAATGCACATTTATCAACATGTCAGCTTAAAGCATCAATGTAAATATGCCAGAATTAGCAAAAGAGATAATTTGCATCCACTGTCCTAATGCCGGTAAGAACAGTGAACATTAAACAAGACACTATGGGAGAGAAGAGAGTGGAAACAAACAGATAAGATGCTAATAAAAGGAAATCATAATAAAATTACGCTAAAAGGCCCAAGAAAACAGATAAATTCACCTGTGAAAACATGTCTGGTTAGTTTTCAACCAATGTTTCAAGGAGATTTTAAAATTTATATAGGGTGTACAGCCCCTAACATAAGCAGGCAGTGTGTTCCATGACTGTGCTCCTCTGACCGATGCAACCATTTGGCCAAATTTGGTCCTACCCCACTGAATAATACAGTCTCCTCTTGTTATAGCCTTATTTTATTTTAGTGATGTTTATTTGTTAAATGTGTTTTCTTTGTTGCTGCCTCTTGGCCAGTACACCCTTGAAAAATAACTGTTTAATGTCAATGGTACTATTCAGGTAAAATAAAAATAATTAATTTTGCTAAGTTTTGTGGTAACTTTTGAACTTGAAACCAGGACAGAGATATTTTAGGTGGATTTTGTTTGTTTGTTTTTGCCTCAGATTCTTGTTTTTTTGTGTGTCTTTTTAATGAAATTTGATTAGACTTGGTTAAAATGGCTGTAAAGTGTAGAATATGAAAGAAAAAAGTAAAATGAGACAATTTGAAACAAAAGAGTTCCCTAAGCTTAGTAGTGATCATCATAAACAATCTTTTTAGGATTTATTTCATAATTAAGTAACCCTACTCATATGCAATTTAGCCTAACAAATTTATTTTTGCCTTTACCCATTTTTCTACAGAGAAATGTGTTTGCAAACTATTCCAGTCAAACCCTGATGAAAAATTAGAGCATAAGAAGTTAAGATGCACCATCTTCATTATGTCTACCTTCATTATAACTTATTACTAAACTCAAAGATGGGTGAGATAATAGGTTCCTGAAATCATTAAATTATAATGCATATACATCTGAAAAAAAAGCAAAAGCAGGCAGGGGACATTAAGAGTACAAGAGGCCATTTAAGATTTTAACTGTTTATTAAATCTGTTTTGGGAAATGACAAACAAATGTTAGGATCTCGTATCTTCAGACCCAGGGCTGACTAAGGAATGACTATTAAATTAACGACGGTGGATAATGGCGCTCTGTGCGAGCTGAAAAGCTTGCTGCCCCCGCTTTACGCTTTTTCTTTCATGCTCCAATGAACCTGTCCAGTTAGCATTGGGAAAAAAAACAACCTTCTAAATACTTTAGTGAAGACTTCTTAGCCCATTAAAGTACCACTGTACCTCCTTTATGTTAATTTTCTTGTAAAAGAGCAAGCTGGGATTTTCTATCAGAGCAGCGGATGGGGAAGACAGTCCCGTTTTGCTTCAGTTGAGAAGATGCACGCACTCCTCGCAATGCTGATAAATGGCATTATTGTTCCTATATTTGATGGCTTGGGGTGGGGTTTGGGGGGGGGGGACCGACACAATGAAATGTTCACCCTTATTAGCCATAAGTTAAAACATTAAAAAAAAGTTATACGAACTTATATGTTTATGTTTAAGATTCATAAAATGATGTAGAAAAGTCTATTGAAAACTTCACTTATAACTATATAATGAATAGTGGCTGTGAAAAAAAACTTCATGTCATTGTATCCTTTCTGTTTTTCACAATTATGCTTTCAAAATTAACATAATGTGGAAGGATATCTGTATTTTTTGAAACACGTTATTTGCTTTTCAGTTATTTTACAATATTATGCAAAATGACTTGTTTTGCATTTGTATCTATCATTGGATTCAATGTATTGCGTGCTTTCATTAGTTTGTGTCAGCATGTAAAAAAAGAAAAAAAAAGAAAAGGTTAATAAATAAAAGTGTACAGACAGAACATAGTCATAATCTGAATCAAGTAATTTAGCTTGGCCAAAACTAAGCATTTATTTAAAAGAAAAACTAATTTCCCAAAAATGACATTTACCAACTGAAGATAATTGCAGCTGACCCTTGCAGATCTTTTAATTTCACACTATAAAGTCGGCATAAAGAATGTTAATGAGAGAAATGCTGAAAATTTCTTTGATCATTTAAATTGAGATATAAATTGAGTTGCATGCGTTCCCAATCTCACACTGACGGGAAAACAGGCCCCATGAACTTTGAGTACAAACCAGCTCCAAAACGCCACATCGCCACAGATTCTTGAAATGATTTAAACTCTTTTCTCAATGGTAATGTGGTCTTCAGCAGATCATGAATCATTGCTGCTGCTGAGACAACTGTGTGAGATTTATGAACTCCATGTGAGAGCACAGCGATGTGCTGAGCTCCTGGCATGACGCCTGTGTAAACATATGTTCTTCTGTTTACACGCAAACACGGATGAGTGTAATTAGCGGCCTAACCCAATCAATGTGCGTATAATTACAGTCATTAGCGTCAAAGCCAAACGACTTTGCTCTCTAAACCAGCCAATAAACTATATGTTCGCACTTTTGCTCCAGTCTCACTCATCTTTCTTATTTACTGCTCTTATTTGGCCGTAAATTTTATGCAAGACTTGACTCCCTTCTTGCGCAGCCTCCTTCTTATTGCCCATCTCTGTTTCTCTGTCACTTCTGCTTTCTGTGTTTGCACAAATCCTCTGCTGTGATCACTGGCTGCTCTTAATTGGAGCCACATCATTAGCCGTGCGACTGATGAAGCTTGATGCTTTATGAGCACTTCCCCCACACACTTCGTGTTAGACAGTAACTGAGTCAGTATTGCTAGAAGCAAGCAGCATCAGTATCCGTTTTCATCACTAAGACCTATTAAGAAGCTACCATTTTTTTCTCCATATACTATATTTTTAAGTTTTCAGATCATTGTTTTATGTTTCTGTTGCTTAAATCAAGCTACAGGAAAATAACTAATATTTTTTAGGTTTTATTGAAGTTAAAGTTAATTTTATGTAATGCTTTTTTGCACAGTTGCAGCTCCATATGATTTCTGAAATGCATTTCTATTAATACACAAAAGTCTCTTAGATGTGAAATCAGGGTTCTAATTGTTTAATTAGGAATGTGTTATGGGCTGCAAGGTGGTGCAGCTTGCAGCATTGCTGCCTTTTAGGACGAAGGTCCTGAGTTTGATTTCCAACCCGGGGTCTTTCTGCTTGCAGTTTCCATCTTCTCCCTGTACATGATTGGTTCTCTCCAGGTACTCTGATTTCCTCCCACAGTCCAAAAACATAGGCTAATTTCTGCCTTTAAATTGTCCTAAAGTGAAAGTGTTATTATGTGTGCATGGTTGTAGTTTTCTGTGTTGGCACGCAAAAGACTGGCGACCTGTCCAGGGTGTCCATCAACTGCTAGAGCCCCAGTTTGACCCTCATGGATAAGCGGAAGGATATGGATGGATGCATTGGTCACACTTTTTATCCTAAACATATTATGTTTCCATGCTGAACACTGCAGTGAGAATCCTGTGTAGGGCAATGGGGATACTTTTAGGGAATCAAAGATCAATGCTGACAATAATGGAAGGTCCATTCGTCCACACTGCATTTCTGTTTTTTTGCCCTGAGTTAATAAATCTTTTTTTCTTAAACTTGTATAAATGTAAAGCTTGTAAACAAAGTTTGAATTGAAGTCCTCTGTAGCGCAAACTTCACATCTAAACATTTTGAGTGTGAGATATGTTGTTATCACAAACAAGAGAGTAGCCCTTTTTCCTAAGCCTAGTGCGTACTCTACTCACCTCTGCTGTTTGGCCATCTATCAAACAATGTTTATGTGTGAGGCCATTCTTAAACAGATAATGTAGTTCTTAGGAACTGAAAGTTATTCACATTAGACGGTTGTTGAATATATGAATATATTCTGTGGAAGTCGACAATGGTCTCCATTCTCCTCAGCAGGATGAGTTCCAGTTTGTTCTGACTCCACAGCTGACCAACTGATGCACTTCCATTTTATCCAAAAACCAACACAAATCTAAATCAAATAAGTGATTAAGCTTGGAGGTAGTAATATTTAGGTAATTAGTTAAGCCTTACTTAAAATAATGATTTATAATTATTCATTGAAACAACAGTAAATATAATATAAACAGCATTGAAGGGAATTTGTAATATGAGAGTGTCACAGTCTTGGTTTGTTAGTTCCTGTTTTCTTGGTTTTCCATTTGTTGTCCTCTGCTGCCCTCTTGTGTCCTCTTTCCCTAGCTCTGTTTTTTGTTCTGCCCTCACCTGTTTTCAATCCCCTCGTTAGCCCTCTCTTTGTTTCTGTCCCCTTTAAAAGCCTCCCTCTTCAGTTCCTGTTTGCTGGATCCTCGTCAAACGTCTGCTTTCCTCGTCTCTCCCTGGCTCCTAGAGTTTGGTTTTTCCCTGATGTCTCCCTGGTTCTGGTTCGTTTGTAATTTCTGTTAGATTTTTTGATTCCTGCCTCAGCTCCTGTGAACCTTATTAAACCCACTTAAATTCACCTCTGCCAACTTGCCTCTGCATTTGGGTCCTCAAACCAACACCACATCCTGACAGAGAGTAATCAAGCTCAGGGATCTCCTGACTTCCCACACTCTGGCTAGACCAGGAAGAAGGAAGAGGGATACCCAGACAATAAGCCGACAAAAGTTGGTGGAGATTTTTTTAGCCGACAGAGTCCAAATTTAAGGACTCAAATTTTCCTTTCTATGAAGTGCTTCTCAGCCACTGTCGTTCTTTGAGCTTTATGTTGTAGCTCTAAGGAAAGAAACAGACCTCTGCTGCTGTAGTTCTGGGTAAAATGGGAGCATGGCCATGACCTGGCTTTCACTGTGTTTAAACTGGGGAAGGACGGACGGCAATCTCTAGTCAGGAGGACAGAGGGAAAAGGCTGTAGTGGTTTCCTGAGGTTCAGTGGAGAACACTCTGGCAGAATTGAGATGAAAGACTCGGTGCCAACATCTAAAATACTCTTTGGGCTCCTCCGTCAGTCGCTCGGCTTGCTACAGCAGAAGTTGGGTCTTTTGTTGGGGCGATTCCACTTTCACTTACTATATTGTGGTTTGGAGATAGAAAGGTGAAGGAGCAGGCTAGCTTGTCCGAGCTATCAGGGCGTCAGGTTTCTGGCTCCTCTTTTACGTCAGCTGTGAACGCGGCTAACGTGTACGGGTCAGTTCTACGATGAAGGGATTTGTTCAAATTGTGAAAAAAAACAACCTTAACAAACTTCTTGCAACATTGATAAACTTGTAAACACTCTGAAAAAATGCTTTTAAAAACACATGCATGTAAATCAAACACATACAGTATACAGCGGTTAAAATAAGTATTGAACATGCCACCATTATTCTCAGTAAATATATTTTTGGAGATGCTATTGACATTAAATTTTCACCTGATCTTGGTAACAATTTATGCAATCCATACAAAAATCAAATCAATGATGTCCAAAAATTAAGAAATGTGTAATCATGTGGAATGACACAGGAAATAAGTATTGGACATGTAAGACAAAGGGAGGTGGAAGAAGGCATGGAAAGCCAAGATACCAGCCAAATCTCACAGTAATTAGAAAGCAATCCTGGCCTTTGTCAGTGCAAATTAATATCAGCCGGTTCAGTTCCAAATGATGGCCTATAAAAATGTGTCTCTGTTATCACACAAGAAACATCTCATGATGAGTAAAAGTAAAGAGCTTTCTCAAGACCTTTGCAACCTTATTGTTGCAAATAATTATGGTATTTGTTACAGTATACTATTGTAAATAGTATTTGCTTTATAGTATATATAGCTATAGATTCTGTATTCCATATATATATATATATATATATATATATATATATATATATATATATATATATATATATATATATATATATATATATATATATATATATATATATATATAATTTGTCTGCACCATCAACACTAAGTCACATTCCTTGTAAGTTCAAACCTACTTGCAAATAAACTTGATATTGATTCGGAGAAGGATTTCTAAAGTCCTGAATGTTCAGTTGAGCACTGTTAGGGCCATAAACCAGAACAGGAAAGAACATAATTTCACTAAAAAACAACCACGACCAGTTTCTCTTTGCACGATTCTGCCAGAGGAGTGAAAATAATTATTAGAAAACTTGACCAAGAGCCAAAGACCATTTGTGTAGAGCTTCAAAAAGACCTGGAATTAGCAGGTACAATTGTTTCAAAGATAATTAATAAGTTAGGCACTCAACTGCGATTGCCTACTGTATATGCACGCTCACCACTCAAGACTCCATTAATGAAGAAAAAGCATGTTGAAAGTTGTTAAACGTTTGCTGCACAACATTTAGACAAGCCTGTGAAACACTAGGAGAATATAGTCTGGTCAGATGAGACCACAATTTCACTCATTGGATGAAATAACATACATCACGTTTGGAGGTCAAATGCCAACTTCACTGCACTGACAGTGAAGTTGGCATTCTGGCAAACTCCAAATAATTGAAGGATGAATGGAAAATTGTACAGAGACATTCTAAATAAAATTCTGCTGCCATCTACCACGATGATGAAGATGAAAATGAATGGACATTTCAGCAGGCAATGACCCCAAACAAACAACTAAGGAAACTCTCAATTAGTTCCAGAGAAAGAAAATAAAGCTGCTAGAATAGTCCAGCCAAATCACCTGACTTGAATCCAATAGAAAACCTAGGGAAAGAACTAAAGATCAAAGCTCATAGGAGAGGCCCATTAAACTTTCAAGATTTGAAGACAGTTTATGTGGAAGAATGGGCCAAAATCACACCTGAACAATGCATACAACTAACTTCTCCATACAGGAGGCATCTTGGAGCTGTCATTGCAAACAAAACCTTTTGTACAAAGTATTAAATTCATTTAACAAGTAAGTAAGTGTGTTCAATACTTCTTCCCTGTTTCTTTTCAATTTATTACACATAACTTAATTTGTGGACAACTATGGTTTGCTTTCTTTGTATGTGTGGATTGCGTGGTTGTTACCCACATCTGGTAAAAAATGTCATGTCAATAGCACATCTGGAAATATATTTACTTAGAAAAAGGGTGCCATGTTCCTTAGTTAATTCACCCGCTGTAAAATTTCTGTTACTTCTTTGTGCATGTCACTATTTAAATGTGCCAAAAATCATAAGTATAACCACACATTAAAATGAGAGGGAGAGCCTACAAGAATTACATTTTTGCATGACAACTGTGATCTAAAAACAGCTTCCACCCATAAAATATAACTGAACTATCACTATTAGTAAGTACGTAAAATCAACTTATATGTAACCTTTCTCAGATAAAAGGGGAAGGTCAAAAAGTGAGCAACAAAAAGTACACAAATAATAAATAAATAAATGGAAAAACATATACATTCACCATCCCAGAAGTGCTACAAACTAAACCATAGTGTTCATGTAAATACTATAACATTTATGCTACATAAAATTAGACTTAGAAAGCATTACATTTTTTATTCCTTTCTATTTTTATTAATTCAGACATTTCAGAAATAGAGCAGTAATCATAACTATATTGCTTTGATACCATGAAATCATGACATAACACCTCTTGGAGGGAAACAATGCCAAAGGTGGTAGAGAAAGACCGAGCCAAAATTCCTGTGGGATACAGACGGACTGAATGGTAATGGCGAACCGACCGGACATTGTGGTGCGGACCCAACCCCGGGCAGTCACTCTTATTCCTCCAAGGTCGTGTCCTGTAAAGTTGAAACCCATCACACATACCATGGATTTGTTTCATACATTTACTTTTTACCTACCTGGTCATTCAAACTGACGTATGCCATGTGTATTCAGAACACAGTATGTCAGCATAGAAGGTTTAGATTCTCCAGTCTAAAAGGGATCGAACCAATCAAAGCATGAGATTCAGTAGTTTATGCCTGTGCCAGAATTACCTGTAATGCAACAGTGCTATTCTGTAACCATAACAGGATTGTGACCACAACAGAGAGATTCTTTCAAAATGTTGCCCTTTATTACCTTTTGAATGAGCTGGATATATCTTTCAAATGTCAACAACTGGCTGCAGTAATACCTTTTGTTATTAAAAGATATGTTTTTGCATCAACTCAATACTTATCTGATTGGATCTAACCTGTTTTAATAATTGTGCTTGGTAATTTAATAAAGGTGTTACATGTGTTAAAATATATATTCCTGTATAACGCCATTAGTCAGCCTTCCTATGGGCTGTAATTTTTTAAGAAATACCATTTACACTAGGGGTCTTCAACCCTGGTCCTCAGAACCCACCGCCCTGCATGTTTTAGGTATTTTCCTGTTTTCACCACCTGATTTAAATACTTAGTTTATTAACAGGCCTCTTTAGCCCTTGATGACTGCTGTCAGTGAAGAAAACATTGGATTCTGGTGATACTGGAGCAGAAACATCTAAAACATTCATAATAGTGGGTGCTGAGGACTAGGATTGAAGGGCCCTGATTTACAATGTTAAGTTCTTCTTTGGAAAAGTAGACCAAGTTATCTTTGTAAATCTTTTTAATAAAGCCCCGTCCAATAAAGAAATCTTAGCATTGTGCTGATTGCTGTCAGCAATAGTGGCACTGGAGACTGTTAAGTTAAACCCTTTGCCACAAGTAATGAGATTTATACAGAATGTATAGGCCTGTCATGCAAATATCATGACATACTCATTTTTTTAAAGATCCTTGATTATCATATATATAGCATTTTGGGTGAGTGTGTATATGTGAGTGTGTTATAATGAAATGAAATAAATTAGGAATACTCATAACAAACAAAAAAGAAGATAAGAAAAATCTAGGAACAGATGGAGAGGCACAAAGCTCTCATTCACAGTTTTTATATATCTTGTTCCATGTTATTATATTTGCTCAATCAAAACCTTTCTTATGCATACATCTATATGAACTGCCTTACTCTCTGTTCGGCTCTCTCGCTCATTCGCAATTATTATAGAAAGACAAAGAAAAGCGATTCATCTTTCTGTCGCAGCCCCTTAATGATATCATTAAAATGACTGACAGCTTTGAATAGCACTGGGAACCTATTCCAGTCAAAACAAATCTGATCCGTTTTGGAAACAGAGCCTCGTGGTTCGTTAGGGGAGGGCGGGGGTTAACATGAGAGGGTACATGTGTGCAAAGTGTGTGAGGTTCTGGAGAGCTGTTAATTAGGAATACCTTAGGGGGGAACACACCGGCAGCACAGGGGAATACTGCTTCAGGAAGGTGCCCACAATAACACCCATTCTCCTACATGCATACCCTGCTTTTTCACTTCCACCCTGCATCCAATCCCATCTGTGCAACATTCATTTTCATTTCCCAAATGAACCTAATAAATATATATTCTCTATTAATGAATGCTATTTGACAGCCATAGAAGTGGCTGGCAGGAGAGGATAGGCACTTGATTGCAGTGCAATCATTGTTAAAGGTCCAGCATGACAAATATTTAGATTGAAGAAGACGCATAATGTTTGGGCACACACGCACACACATACCTTACAACACCAGTAGACACAGGTGTCTAGGCCCATGGGGTGTTTCATTCACAACTTGTAAATCCTGCTGTCAGTTTTGTAGTCTGCTCGGTTCGGGTTAGATAGTGTATGAAAGAAACAAGGAGGGCAAGGTTTTTGTTGGATGGTTATGCTTACGTTTGATCAAGTGCTTATTACACACACATTAATCTCCATCTACAGTATCTCCTAATATATACAACACATTCAAAGAACTCATACATATGACTATTCTTTTCCAGAAGCCTCAGTCTTGTTTCTGGTTCTGCAAAAAATTACAGCATGATAAACAATTCGGTTTGTGATCAACTCTCCCATTTGTCTCTCCCAGTTTGTAGTTTATGGAACTTTAACCCTGCACTGGTTCACCTTCAAGCGATCCATGTCTCTCCCTCCTTCTCTTCAAGCAGTTCTTGTTGTCTCTTTACCTCTACCTTCAATGAGTCTGTACTCCTCTAAAAAATTTAAGCAAAAGAAAGAAGAAGCAGTCAGAGGGTTTATTAGATATTATTCACGGAGCAGTATTGTGCTAGTACAGACACCTATTATTTGGAGGCACTGATCCTCATCCCGGCCGCTTCACACGCGGCTGTGAACCGCTCGAGTGAGAGATGTAGATCACGCCCTGATGAAGCCAATAGAACCACAACATCTGCGAATAACAGAGACACAATCCTAAGGCCAACAAAACAGATCCCTTTAACACCTTGGCTGCGCCTAGAAATTCTGTTCATAACTTTTATGGAGCCTTGGTGGAGTCCAACCCTCACCAAAAACGAGACCTAACAGTCTTCATTAAAGGGCCCAGTACTACATACTCCAGGAGTAACCCCCACGGGACCCCCCGAGGGACACGGTTAAATGACTTCTCCAGATCCACAAGACACATGTAGACTGGTTGGGCAAACTCCCACGTACCCTCCAGGATCCTGCTGAGGGTGTAGAGCTGATCCAGTGTTCCACGGCCAGGATAAAATCCACACTGGTCCTCCTGAATCCGAGATTTGACTGCCAATCCATGGGAACTGCCCCTGATGTCCATGCAATGTGGCAGAGTCGCATTATCCAAAACAGCCCCACAACATCCAGAGCCTTAAGGTACTCAGGGTGAATCTCATCCATCCCTGAGGCCTTGCCACTGAACAGCTTCTTAACCAACTCAGTGTCCTCAGCATCAGAGATAGGAGAACCCGACCCAGAACCCCCAGGCTTTGCTTTCTCAAAGGCAGATGTGTTGGTGGGATTAAGTAGGTCTTCGAAGTACTTCGCCCACCAACATACGAAGTCTCAAGACGAGGTCAGCCTTATGCTTGAACATGGTGTCCGTTATGGACAATCCATGATGAGCGCAGAATTCCCACAACAGAACACCACTTGAGTTCAGCTCAGGTGGGCCATTCCTTTGAACCACGCCTCCCCAGGTCTCATTGTCATTGCCCATATGAGCGTTGAAGTCCCCCAGAAGAAAAAGGGAATCCTCAGGAGGGGCACTCTCCAGTACCCTACATAAGGACTCCAAAACGGGTGGGTAATCTGAACTGCTGTTTGGTGCATCAGCACAAACAACAGTCAGAACCTGTCCCCCTACATGTGTGCAGAGGGAGGCAACCTTCTCGTTCAGGGTGAACCCCAACGTACAGGCACCAAAATGAGGGGCAACAAGTATACCCACTCCTGCTCAAGTCAAAATGTTTTTAAATATTTTTAAGCATATTGCACCTCGATAGTGAATTCAAAATGGCGCCAGTGTGTCTGGTACACTGCTTGGCTCTGCTTAGTTTTATTTGTTCTATGCTAATTTTAACATCTGTCAAAAGGACCATAGACTCTCTGCTGATGTATAATCATCAACAATTGCTAAAACAAGGTAAATTATGCAATTGTGTAATATTTGTGATGCAAACAACAAGTTGGAATCACTCTACCAGTTTGACCTGCCTGATCTCCTTCTCAGGGTGAATGCGCCACTGTCCAGGAAGCGTAAACAAAGAGTAGTGCGGTCTGGCTGGCTCATGAAGTTGAAAGCCTGGCTTGCTCTTTCTCTCACTGTGGTGTGGTCCTTGGATATTCCACGGGATTACAGAGACTGTTTTCGCTGCTTTGTCTCGTGATGCACACTGTTTCCAATTGGCCCTTGGATGGTGCCCATTATCATACAATGGGAGACTCTCTGTGTGCTGCACCCTCTTCTTTCCAGGGCTCTCGTGGTGTGTCCCCAACTAACCCTCAGGCCACTGAGCTGGGCAGCTCAGACACCTACCACAACTTCTACAAGGTGCGCACTTGCGAGGTCTGTAACGACTAAAACTTTCATCCTGCACGATCTCTTTACATTGCAGGCATTGGATGTACTGTTTTTTAACAGAGACTTGGATCAACACAGGTGAGTCTACTGCCTTCTCTGAGCTACTACCTCCAGATTTTACTTTTATCAAGTGTTATCTGAGTGTTACAATTGCCGACACCTCGTTACTGCACATTACTCAGGTCGCACTATGACCTTTTTTCATGATAGGACTCGTGCGCGCGTCATGAGAGAGGGGAGGATGGAGAGTGAGGAGGACTCCAGCGGCAAAACAGCGCTTTCCAAATGGAAATACTGGTGTTACGTCGAGCTGCGTTTCCCCATCAGATACGGTTTCCCCTGCATCTCTGCACAGCGCGGCGGCACGATTCACCGCGCAAGCGACAGGAAACGCGCATGCTCGCTAAAGGCGCGCAACAGTCGCCCTGTAATCGCGCCACAGGGGAAATATGGAGAGCGTGAACGATCATCAGCCTATATGGAGAAAGGGAGCAATATGGATGGATGGATGGATGGATGGATGGATGGATGGATGGATGGATGGATAGATAGATAGATAGATAGATAGATAGATAGATAGATAGATAGATAGATAGATATACACTATATTGCCAAAAGTATTTGCTCACCTGCCTTGACTCACATATGAGCTTAAGTGACATCCCGTTCCTAATCCATAGGGTCCAATATGACGTCGGTCCACCCTTTGCAGCTAGAACAGCTTCAACTCTTCTGGGAAGGCTGTCCACAAGGTTTAGGAGTGTGTTTATGGGAATTTTTGACCATTCTTCCAGAAGCGCATTTGTGAGGTCGCACACTGATGTTGGACGAGAAGGCCTGGCTCTCAGTCTCCGCTCTAATTCATCCCAAAGGTGTTCTATCGGGTTGAGGTCAGGACTCTGTGCAGGCCAGTCAAGTTCATCCACACCAGACTCTGTCATCCATGTCTTTATGGACCTTGCTTTGTGCACTGGTGCACAGTCATGTTGGAAGAGGAAGGGGCCAGCTCCAAACTGTTCCCACAAAGTTGGGAGCATGGAATTGTCCAAAATGTCTTGGTATGCTGAAGCATTCAGAGTTCCTTTCACTGGAACTAAGGGGCCAAGCCCAGCTCCTGAAAAACAACCTCACACCATAATCCCCCCTCCACCAAACTTTACACTTGGCACAATGCAGTCAGACAAGTACCGTTCTCCTGGCAACCGCCAAACCCAGACCCGTCCATCAGATTGCCAGATGGAGAAGCGCGATTCGTCACTCCAGAGAACGCGTCTCCACTGCTCTAGAGTCCAGTGGCGGCGTGCTTTACACCACCGCATCCGACGCTTTGCATTGCACTTGGTGATGTATGGCTTGGATGCAGCTGCTCGACCATGGAAACCCATTCCATGAAGCTCTCTGCGCACTGTTCTTGAGCTAATCTGAAGGCCACATGAAGTTTGGAGGTCTGTAGTGATTGACTCTGCAGAAAGTTGGCGACCTCTTCGCACTATGCGCGTCAGCATCCGCTGACCCCGCTCCGTCAGTTTACGTGGCCTACCACTTCGTGGCTGAGTTGCTGTCGTTCCCAAACACTTCCATTTTCTTATAATACAGCTGACAGTTGACTGTGGAATATTTAGGAGCGAGGAAATTTCACGACTGGATTTGTTGCACAGGTGGCATCCTATCACAGTTCCACGCTGGAATTCACTGAGCTCCTGAGAGCGACCCATTCTTTCACAAATGTTTGTAAAAACAGTCTGCATGCCTAGGTGCTTGAATTTATACACCTGTGGCCATGGAAGTGATTGGAACACCTGATTCCAATAATTTGGATGGGTGAGCAAATACTTTTGGCAATATAGTGTAGCTACATGTTCCAGTATCTATAACAACCCAAACACAGGATTTCAGAATTAGACATCCCCAGTTATTAATTTCATACACTCGCAAGAGTAACACAATAGTTACTTTTACTACTAACTAGTTACTTTTATTGTGGAGTAACTCAGTTAGTAGCTCAGTTACTTTTTGGGAGAAGTAACTAGTAACTATAACTAATTACTTTTTCAAAGTAACGTGCCCAACACTGGCTGTCATGTACAGACCACCGAACCACAAGGATTTTATTAAGTACTTTTCTGAAGTTCTGACAGGGTTTTAATTGTTGGAGATTTTAATGTGCATGTATGTTGTCCTTCTAATCCTATGACCAGCAAATTTTTGGACTTGGTGGAAGCTTTTAATTTTATGCAACATGTCACTGGCTCAACACAAGTGCATGGACACATGCTTGACATTGTGTTTTCCAGTGGTTTTCCAGTTAACAATGTTGCTGTTGGGGATGCGATGTTCTCTGACCACAGCTCTGTTATGTTTGATCTGACTTTGGACATGGAGGTGAAGCTGTCTAATATGCACTGCTCTGAAGTCCTGGACAGTGTTGCATTTCTTAGAGCCATTTGTCCTAAGCCAAAGCTGCAACCGTGGCTCCATGATACTATATGCACAGTTCGGCATGAGTGTCGGAGAGTGGAGAGTAGGTGGAAAAAGAATCACTTGGAGGTTTTGCATCAGATTCTTAGAGAGTTCTGGAGAAATGATCAAAGTGCTGTTAAATCTGAAAAGAGTCAGTAATTCTCAGACTTGATTTTGACTAATCTCAGTAAGCAAAGTTCTGGCTTCCTGTTAAATTTAGAATTGATTTTAAAATATTTTTGTTTGTTTTTAGGGCCTTGAATGGACTGGCACCTCAGTACATTGCATACCCTATCCAAATTTACCATCCCCTGCTTGCTCCAGCTTGTGACTGTTAGGACAAATTGGAAAACCAGAGGTGACAGAGCATTCTCCGTTGTCGGCCCTAAGCTGTGGAATTCTTGCTCCTTAAAATACATATGGCACCCACTGTGGAGTGTTTTAAATCTTGTCTTAAAATTGAAGTGGAAGATTTTCGCAAATTTTTTAAAAGACCTGCCCTCCCCACTTAAAAAATATGCACATGCAAAACCCTGTACCCGCTCCCTAGATGTAATGCCTATTAAACTAGTGCCAGGGCATGCACAAGCCAATTTCGCCTCATTTTACTAGCAGTGATGTGAAATGGATTTCTCTAAATAGCATGCCAAACTTTACCTGTCAAGTAGAAACTTTGCAACCGAGGTATCATGGGAAGCCCGACCTGTGCTTTCAGTGCATAAAATTGCGTGAAACAATCTCCCAAAAACACCCTAGTCTTGTTTCTCTCTTCTAAAGCCTTTCTCTTCTTCTCATACACTTTTTCTCTTACGACCTTCTGCCACTTTCAAAGAACTGCGGTGAGAAAGGCAAGCTTCAATGACTGGCTGAAATCGTGTGATGTTTGTTTTGAACAGTTAATACAAACAACAAACAAATTTACCCCAGTCAAACACAATAGGATTAAAAACAACTCAGGTAGTGTTAGCCTTCCTGTACTTTTGTTGTGGTTTGCGGTCCAGTAAGACCTTAATGTTTCATGAACCCAGCATGCATTGCACAGCTGAAAAAATGGTGACCTCCAGGCGGAAAACTGTTCAAAGTGTTACTACCCGATCCGTCCCGGAAGCACAATCCGTTCTGCGCATGCACAAATACATATACATCCGGGTGTCCATAAGTAATGAAATTATGGTACTGAAACTACTTATTTATATCCTTAACTCACTGAAGAAACTAATACACATCTTTAAAAAAAAAATGTTTTATGACTTTTGTGAGACAATTTTAAGCTTTTTACATTTTCTTCATTAAACTGTTTCTCTGACGTCATCAGACATGCTTAGAGCAGTCCCGCAAAATACGATTAAACCATGTTTATCTGCATTTAAGTTGTTTCTTTCTGTAGATTACGCACTATATACCATAATGTTAACACCAAAAGAAGAGATAAAACTCAAAAAAGACTAGATTTATGTTTAAACCCAAAGCCGAAAAAGTTAGCCACCAGAAGTAGCGTAGGATTCCATTTCCGGTGCAGATCGGGCAGAGACGAGTGATAAAACTGAAAGGATTTTAAGGCATTTGTTTTCTAAGGAAATACATTATTAACCTTTAACACATTATATTTTAGTATGTTTACTATTTTTGGGGAGGGAAAACGTCATTTAGGCATTTTTAACAAAATAAAATTGAGGATGACCCGGATGTATATCTGGATGCTCATGCGCAAATGAGCTGATGGCTCATGCGCAGAACGGATCGTGCTTCCGGGACGGATCGGGTAGTGACAAAGTAAGTGATTTATATTTATAACTAAGAAAAATTTTTTTCCCATTTTTTATTTAGGGCGACATGTTAAAATAGTTGTGCACTCCTTTAAGGAAAAAATTTAATTTTACCTTTTTACTCATGCAAAACATAGAACCTGTATGTTTCTACTTTCACCTAATTAAAAGACTTAAATGTGTACTTTTATTTTAACTTAAGTAATTTTTTACACTTGTATCTGTACTTTCACTTTAGTAAAACATATGAGTACTTTTGACAACTCTGTATATAGGTTATATATCAGTTTGTTTGACTGTTTACTAGTTCAGTTACTTATATGTCTTTACTTTCCCTAGTAATTATGTCTGCATTGTTGGATTAATTCTCTTAGGGTACTCTTTGTGGTGTTTTGCCTGTTTTCTTATTTCTTCCTCAGCCAGACCTTTCAGGTATTTACTCAATTTGTTGCACCTTTCTCATTTGTTCAACCGTTTACACCTGTTTCCCCCTCTACTTCAGGTCTCAGTCAGTAACCAGTAGTCATCAGGTCCTCACTTTCGCTTCATGTCTCTATTCCAGTTTCTTTGTTAATATACCTTAGTATTGCAACTGTTTTCAGAACTTACTGTGCTACTTTCAAATGTCTGTATTTACCCAGGATAATATAGACTGAACTAAACTGCTGCATAAGAAGCTGGATTTTTTTTTTAAGCCCTGGTATTCTCTGCATTAAAGTTCATTTGGCATACATTTTATTTTTTAATAACATTTTAAATAGAACTTACATCATTATCAAGATTGAAATTTCAAATCTAAGAATTCTCTCATCTCTTTAAAAGTACCAAAATCTATTTTAAGCCTTAACAGCAGCCTGCTCTCAAAGATCTCAGATTAAAGACATGTCCTTTTGCAGTCCATAAAAGCTGCTAACATGCAACTGAGTGAGGGAATTGGATTTGTTGAACTTCTGTGAAAAAGAGTGCACACTGATGAGAATTTAAGACCATACCAGCTGGACAGGCCTGGTAGGTATCACACATCTCGCTCTTCTTTATATGAGGATTATGTATTTTGCATTATGAATCAGATCGATGTACAGAAAAACTCCAATCAGCTATACCTCCGGTCACTTCTCCAGATGATTTTTCAGGAACCAAGCCCTGAGAAATTAGAAAGAATGACATTATATGAATTTCCACCAATTTTCAATACCATAACCAAATGATCATAATGGAATTCTATTACATTAGACTTATAGTTCAATGTTTGAAGAACCTGATTTATATTTTAGATGTATAACCTATACACATGGATACATAAAAAGAAGGGGGAATGGATTTAAAATGCACACATTAATTTCTTCAAAGTCTGATTTAAAATGGTAGAATATAATGGTAAAAATATTGAAAACCCTGTTTCCTTTTATGTTGATCACATAAAATTAAGGGTTAGTTTCTGCTCTCTTGACAAAACCTGAAATATTTCAATATGGGTGAACACTTTTGCAAAACAATAGTCACCGAAGTTCGAAGCTGAGAAAAAAAGACAAGACCCTGTCATCTTTTTTTTTGTTTGTTTTGTTTTGTATGACTTTAATAATTTACTTATATTTGCTTTTTATTAAGTGTTCGAAATAAATGATCAAATAAAAAAAAAAATAAAAAAAAATAAAAAAGGATTCTCTAGTCCATCATCTTCGCAGATGAGAACCTTTGACATTGTGCAGGAGCAAAAGAAGATGCTTTAACTACAGTAATCCCAGGGGGAAAAAGATATGTAATGGTTTTGTAATTGTATTTGTATCTTGCTTTGCAAGGGTACATACAGTCAGGTAAAAAATATATCAGCTGAACTTTACAAACACATGATTTGGATGGTCAGACTGAAAATCTTCTAAACATGCCTCCTGCTGTTTATAAAGATTTCTTCAAACATATAATTAGGGAGGATCTCGACAGATACTTTTAAACTTTTTGTGTAAAATCGATTGTTATCTATCCTTAATAATCATAAGCTGTGGCTTATTTTGACCTTGATACGGCCAATCACACTCTCAGAAGAATATTTGGAGGACATACAGGGAGAAACCCTTTAAAATAATATGGCACAACATAAATAAATGTCAGTTTCTTCTTTATTTTTCTTCGCTAAAAATAAAAACATAATATAAAAGAGGTATGAAAGAACAAACAAAAATATTGGTAAATCTAAAATAAGTTTTTGTATTTCTTTATATGTGAGTTCATAAGCGTCGTTAGACCTATTTAAGGGTGGCTTCAGTCATCCTTTCTTTGGCATTAGCCACCCTATAATTATTTTGCGATTTTTCTGTATTTATTTTTTCCTCATATTTTCCCAAAACAAATGCAGTAAAGCACCGAATAAAAGCCATAAAGAAGACAAGTTAATCTGAACAATCATAGGCGTAACTTCCTTAAGGACTGGTGTGGACATGTCCCCACCAATCTTGACCGGTAGGGGGACAGTCCCCACCAATATTTTGTACACGTATTTTGCTTTCGGTGCTGTGTATATCTGATTAAAACCCCATTCATGCCGCTCCTCAGAAAGAAAATAAAAAGAGTTCTCCCCGCTGCTCACCGTCCACAAACCCCGACAAGAAACTCAGAAAAAAGAATCTGTTGCCTCTCGCTTTCTCCCCATCACCCCCCTCCAACCTCTCCCCATAACACCTGTCGCTTCCCTCCAACAATGCTAACCCATTCAGGGACAGCAGTGGACTCAGACCTGCAGGTGAGAGGGACTTGTGGAAATATTAAGACCTAATTTTAGTCAGGAGAGACTTAAAGTAGTAAAAGAATAGAGAATAGCGTAAAAATAAGTTAATAGCCTACCGTATTTAAAATATAACTGAACCGATAGCCTATGATGGGTTAACGGGTCGGGTTGCGGGTTAAATATCAACGGGTCGGGTCGGGTTCGGTAGTCATCCTAACGGGTTCGGGCGGGTGCGGGTTGGTAAAACTCGACCCATGCAGGTCTCTAAGCTACACTACATTCAGTATCGTTGCCATAGAAACAGACAACAGCGCCAATATATCAGAATTATACTAAAACACACGCAAATAATTTCCCACATAAAAAACAGGACTTTCAGTCCATTACAGTTTTCCGTTTTTAGAGGGTTGTTTATTTTGCGTTTATTAAGTGATGGCTGTGGTATATTAGCTTTCACTGCTATAAGCTTTCGCAGCAGTGATTGATTAATTTAAACACCTGCTCTACTGATGGTCTATCGGAGTTGGTGTTTAGGTTGAACATAAAGAACACCTTTTATTTGAAGCTTCTTGTAGCTACTGTTTTAATCCCGGCTTTACTTAAAACCTCTTCCTGACTTTGATAGTGTTGCCATTCAGTAGCAAGCACTGCGCCCCTTTTTCTTTTATATGTACATTTAAGATTTAGCGCGTTATGTTGACAACTCATGAGCAAGCTGCTTTTTGCAATCTAGCAGGAAGGTAAGGATAGGATCTTGCAGGTGTGACGTCACTCTGCAGGGGGTCCAAAGATACAAGATTTAAACAATTTTGGCATTGGAATTTCAGATTTAAGGGAGTTAGAAAGTTCACTTAGTAAAAGTGCAAATAATAAATCTGATTAGCGATTACTTTTAAGCTGGTTGAACATACTGCGACAGACTGGTGACCTGTCCAGGGTGATCCCACCTCTCACCCAGAACGTGGCTGGAGATATCAGCACCTCCTGATCCCACTGAGGGATAAGGTTAAAGAAAATGGATGGTTGAACATAGTCCGCTCTCCCAGATTCTATCAAATCAGTATTGATACCCTCAGGGGCGGATTTAGGAAATTTGGGGCCCTAGGCAAAGACAGGCAGGGGGCCCCCTGAGAAGAAAACCCATAAAACAGACCCATTCTACAGATAGAGAAATGTTAATAGAATAGACATCCATTATTTGTTCTAGGTTTTGTCCCTCTCTTCTTGTCCCTTTTTCCTCTCTATTTATCAGCGTTCTGATGGCATTTTAGCCAAAGGATTTTTATCAAAAACATAATTAATGTGCAGAAATAAGGATTAGTTGTATTAACCATACATTGAAACAGAGTTTTATGGGGCCCCCAGGAACTTGGGGCCCTAGGCAACTGCCTAGTATTGCCTAATGGTAAATCCCCCCCTGGATACCCTGCTGGTGGATGTTCTTGACAGAAAGACGGAGTTGCTTAATCATATTCTGCTTAAGGTCCCATAAGATCTTGTCCGAGTCCTGGTTTAAAAGTAAATTAATTTTAAAAAGTGACCCAAAATTGACTGTCAATAAATGTTCTACAAAATTGATATATTTATTTGATTTCTTTGATATGTACTGTCTGTTTAGATTTATGTGATATTTTTTGCACAAAATATATAAGTGAATATTGTAACAGTTATGTTTTCAACTGTAAGCATTAAATTGATAAATGTTATTCGCATTTTTTTGGCTTTATCCTTTCCAACAACAAAAAAAAAAGGCGTTGCGCAGGTAGCTCCCTTTCCTTATGAGCCGTCCCCACCAACTGTCAACACAAAGTTACACCCTTGTCTTAGACAACGCCTTAGCAGGTGCACTGAAAAAATTTGGCGCGCGCACGCATTATCTTCTAGGGACTGAGCCACCCTTGTCTCTTAAACCTAGAGACGCCCCTGTGTGAGTTAATGCTGAAAGATATGTATTGCAGTTGTTCATTAAAGAAAATAATTAACAGTTGTTGAACCAGTTGACACTTAAGAAATCTCTTAATGACTGCAGTGTGTGAATCTAGAGCAAATATTTTCCTTTTCTCAAAGTAGTAGACTCAGTAAATATATAAAGACAAAATGATTGTTGGTGAAATCAATTTCTACACTGAATGGTTTATGCCACCTTTGTTTCCAATCAGTCCAACTGGTCCAATTAGTCCTTTTGTCACTTAGAAACAAGAAGCTGTCTGGTGAGAATTTAATTTCAACCATGTGTCAGTTCATACCTATCTTACCTCTAGGGTATTTTTAAACTGCTCTTGTAGCTGTCATATTAAATATCATCATACTCTACTGTAAAAATGCAGTTTTAAGAATAACATAAAAGATATTTTATATCAATCTGTGTAATTTTGACTTGTTCAGTTCTTAAAATAATTTATCTTACAACAGAGTCCCACATGATAAAAACATAAATGAGGGGGGGTTCAAAAGATTTTAGACTTACCATAGATGTAAAATTAGAAATGCTAATAAAGTATTTGTGTTTTTCATTTGTATTCCAATTATTCATTAATATGCTTGCCAATAAAGATAATTAAATGATACATAAGGTTTTAACTATATGGGTACACTACAAGCTGTTTACTGGTACAATGGCAACATACATACTGTTTAGGAAATGCGAGTAAAGATTTGCAAAGGCATGGATTTACCTAGAGGGATTTAGATAGTTTAGTTTGAGCATAATTTTTTGCTGAAATAATTTCAGCACCAAGAAAATCTCACAGTGATTACACATAAAATACAAAAAAAAAACAAACAAATCTGTAACAGCTTTTGTAACTCAAATGTTCACCCCCGCTCTGCATGTATGCATACAAATCATATCTAACATTAAATGTGGATATAAAGTGTCAAAGGGGTAATTAACGTAAGGTATAAAGGGGCGTAAGTGATGCTCTAATAATGGGGAGGTGGAGAAAATGTAGATATAAATGTCAAAAACAAGGTATAATGGAAACATCCGGAGAAATTGGGTAAATGGAGAATAATGGAGGATGAAAGGGATGACATTTGCAGACACAGGTATAAATAGCAAGGTGAGGTATTCAGCATGGGGGGGAGGAAAGATGGAGGATGGGAAAAAGCAGAAGATGAGATTGGAGAAATGAAAAAGATGGGTGGGGGGTAAAAACAGCAACTGGATGGCAGTGGCCAAACTGCTGACTTTTTCGTTCTCCTTATCAGTCAGGCCCTTTCCAGGCCTAAACTCTTGGGATCCTGAAATATTACCCTTATCGCTATAGGAACACCTTGATTTAGTATTACCCCTTCCCACAAAGACCTGGACAAACATGGAAAAAAACTTTCCAACATGCGGGCCATAATTTAAGCAAACAGAAATACCAAATGATTTCCCAAAGATGTAAAAATATAAACTTCTGTTGTCAGGAGAATGTTGATGTTTATGCACATCTGTTTGTGTATTATTATAAAAATTCCAAGCTGTCTTCCACATTGGGATAAAAAAAAACAGAAAAAAGAATAACTGTGGACATATGCTAAATGAAATACAGAACTCCATTGATTTCTTAAAGATGGTCAGTTGTTTATGTCTGTACTGCTCAAAAATGTAGACAATCAGCAGGGATTATTATGGATTATGTGAAATGAAATGGTTAGCACACATGGTTGTGTGAATGTGTAGGGTGGGTGCCTGGGTGGCGTGGAATGGAGTGAGGTTTATTCAGAAAAAACATTCTGGAAAATCCAGTGTTATTTTCAGATAGCTTGTTTCCTTGAAATACAAATCTCTCACATGAAATTGACAAAAGTACTGCTGAAGATTACAAGCCTCATATATCCGTTAAACCTATTGTAGGAGAACATTTGCTGCCCCACTGTTCTGTCTTTCTGTAAAAGCTGGTGTTTTGGAAAGAGAACAACCTTACCTAAACATGACAAGATGAAGGGGAGCTCATGGATTTTTTTATGTTACTTTTATGAAGTCTGCATTATTGTTTGGACCATGGGTGGAGGATTCGAGGTCTTCTGTACTGTATATAAGGAACTGCTGTATATGACACATTTAAGTTAAGGAAGATTTTTTTTACGTGTCAGAAAAAAACTATAGATGTTTATATTATCTTCTAATAAAATTGGTACACTGCAAAAAATGGAAATCTAAATAAGTATTTTTTTCTTAAACTAAGTGCATTTGTTCTTCAGTTGAGGACATAAGTGAGACACGTTGACAATGGAACAAGATAATTTACATTTAAAATAAGAAAAAGCAATTGCATTGTCTTATTACAAGTGAATATTATCTAATTATCTTATTTTAAGAGTAAAAATGCTCATTCCATTGGCAAATCATCTCATTTACCTACTAAAATCAAGGGTAAATACACTTGTTTAAGAAATTTTGACTTATTTTTAGAAAATTTTTTGCAGTGTACAGAGTTACGCCAAAGCAAAATCCCCTTATGCAATTAGTAATTCAGGTAGAAGAATAAAAGTAAAAATAACCTTTACCAAGCCATTGGTTCAGTTATGTTAATAACACTCAGAGGTGGGCTGTAATTGGTTAGTTTTACTCAGTTACCTTTACTTGAGTTGCTTTGATAAACAAATTTAGTTGAACAAGTGGTTTTACTGCATTCTACTTTTTTTTTTTTTACTTCAACTTTAGTAAAGACATGATGAAGTACCATTGTTTTCTTCTTTGAGTAACATTTTTGTCACACTGCCCATCTTTAGTAATTTTACTCAAACAGACAGACAATTTACAAGATGTAAAGTTTTTATATATATATATATATATATATATATATATATATATATTTTTTTTTTTTTTTTTTATATTCAATCAGATGTTTTAGTGAGGTAAATAGGTATTTGAACACCCTATTCAAAGTTCTCCCACTTAGAAATGATGGAGGTGTCTGAAATTGCCATTGTAGGTGCATGTCCACTGTGGTCATAATCTGAAAAATAAAAACCAGAAATCACAATATGATTTTTTTTACTATTTATTTGTATGATCCAGCTGCAAATGAGTATCTGAACACCTGTCTATCGTCTACAATTCTGACGCTCAAAGACCTGTTAGTCAGGCTTTAAAATGTCCACCTCCACTCAATGTATTATCCTAAATTAGATGGCCCCCTCTGAGGACATTAGCTGCTTAAAGAAACCTGTCCACCCCGTACAGTCAGAAAGAATCCAACTACCAACATGGCCAAGACCAAAGAGCTGTCCAAATACACTAGAGACAAAATTGTACATCTCCACAAAGCTGAAATGGATATGGGAAAATTGCCAACCAGCTTAAATGTCCACTGTTGGAGCAAGCATTAGAAAATGGAAGGAGCTAAACATGACTGTCAATCTCCCTCAGACTGGGGTTTCATGCAAGATCTCACCTCGTGGGGTCTCAATGATCCTAAGAAAGGTGAAAAATCAGCCCAGAACTACAGTACATGGAAGGTGCTGATCAATGTCCTGGGTGGTGTTCTTGGTATGGTACTCATCATTCTTCTTCATGGCATGGTTATTGGAACTATGAATGGAATGATGAGTACCATCCCAAGAACACCATCCCTACTCCAAGGAAAGGGGGTGGTGGCATCATGCTTAGGGGCTGTTTTCTGCACATGGAACAGGGCAGCTGCACTGTAATAACTGTAATGACTGGGGCCATGTATTGCGTGATTTTGGGGAGCAACCTCATTACTTTAGTTAGAGCATTGTAGATGGGTAGAGGCTGGGTTTTCTAACATGACAATGACCCGAAGCAAACAGCCAGGATACCCAAGGAGTAGCTCTGTAAGAAGCATATCAAGGTTCTTGAATGGCTTAGCCAGTCTCCAGACCTAAACCCAATAGAGAACCTTTGGATAGAGCTCAAACTCTGTGTTTTTCAGCGACAGCCCAGATACTTCACTGATCTAGAGAAGATCTTTGTTGGTTGAGCTGGCCAAAATCTCTCCTGCCCTGTGTGCAAGCCTGGTGAAAAACGTTGTTTGACCTCTGTTATTGCAAACAAAACCTACTGTACCAAATGTTAACATTGATTTTCACAGGTGTTCAAATACCTATTTGCAGCTGTATCATACATATAAACAGTTAAAAAAATCAAACATTGTGATTTGGTCTTTTTAATGCTCTGGAAAAATACCAGCTGTTTAAAGCCACTGTGGCCATTAGGTGTGAGATGAAGTTGAAAAAAAACAACAATGACACCTAATGCTCTAGATGCTCTGTGTAAGTCAGTAAAAATATAACATTCTAAATTACATTTGGTTTACATACAGTAAGGATTGCAGTTCAGCAAATATGCAGTGACAAAAATCTGTGAAAACAATAAATTAAATCAAGAAAATAATTTAGTCTGCAGGGATGAACCAAGTAAGGGCATCAATTGTAATTACATTTGCCAGCAGCAGAATAAATACAGCCAATCCTTGACTGCGTATAATTCGTTTCTGTTTTGTCTAAATTGATATAACTTCATTTTGGGAGTTAGGTTGAGAATCCAATCTATCCGGATACACAAACATGTAAAAACATATCAAGTCAAACCATTTAAAATGCTAAAAGAAAAAATGGCACCCACACTCATAAGACATTTGCACACATCATCACACACACACACCCACACACACACATACACCAGCCAGACTGGCAGCAAGCTGTAATGACAGTAATTACCTGCGGTCTCACATTAACATCTCCCTCCTGACTCGGTGACTGGCTTGGCTGGTGCAGGGATGTAAATCGCGGCACAAGTCTGATGTTGTGATTAGGACTAAATTACACATCATGACTCTGTTTGCGGCAGTGTCAGGGGAGGGAGTGAAAGGGGGTGTGATAAAGAGGGGTGTTTGAGAAAGAAAGAGGGACGTTTAAAAAAAGGAAAACGGACATGAAGGCCGAAATGAAATGGGATGGGGGGGCACTGAGGTAGCATACCTGCTTAACATTTAGATTGGTTATGTTGCACAAATATTTTAGGAGATGATGAGGGACTAAAAGGGGCATCAAAATGCATTTATAGCCAAGATTGTTGATACCTCTTGTCCTCCTGGCTTTATGCTACTGAATATGGGTTGAATATGGGAACGCTGTAGGGGTGATCTCCAATGTTTATAGCTGATGGAGCATGATTTCTCTTTTTGACATCAAGATAAACCAAATGTGTCTAGTATATAACTCCAAACAGGCAGTGCTGATAGTTTCAACTTATACAAGTGAATGAGAAAACCTTCAGCAAACCTGCATATAGAAAAAAAAGACCCTGACGCTGCGGATCTTTACAGTTATTGGATTTCCAAGCTTTTATACTTTTTATGAACCGCCGATAAGTTTCATGTTACATTTACTCAGACAAAAGCACATTTTACTAAAACAGAATAAACTGCCCTGGTCACGGGTGAATCGTCATTCATAGCTGGCTCTTCTGCATAAAGTGAAGGACATGAAAACGAGGAAGAAATCAGAAACACATAGCCCAGTTGTTGCCTCTCCCACCATCAAACCACCAGAGTCGAATACGAGGCCATTACTCTGTTGCACTCAGCTCATCAGAGCCACATCCTTTCATCAAATTAATGAACACATTTATTGTTAAACACGTTTTTATAAAACATTCATTCATTCTGTCTAATTAAAAGACCCAACAGGCCTGACATCACTTAAATATGCATGCTTATCACTCACATGGTCTGAATTAAAGATCTTTAGCTATGTATGTGTGCGTGAATGTGTGTATGGTAGCAAAGGAGAATCCAGCTTCCTAAGCAGGCCTTCTCACTCTGGATTTAATGGTGGTAATCATGGCGTGACCCAACATTAAGACAGTGTGTGCTTGTGTTTGTGTGTGTCCTACTCTCCCTAATGGTGACGATGATGACATGTTCTCCATTAGACTAGTCAGTGGGCCACAGCAGATCTAGCATATTAATGATGCTGATGATGGCTTCTTTAATTACCTTCGTCTGCTGCGGCATGGCCTAACTCCTTTGCCCAAGTCCTTTCATCACACTCTCTCCTACGCATGCTGCTGGGTTGTTTATCAGAAGCTGCCATTACTGAAATACCTTATCTTGCATCTAGTGTGCATCAACATGGCAGCGTTATCAGCTTTGATTTCGGTTCTTGGCCAGATGAAGCTCTTCATCTACAGTGGGATGGATCATTTTAATGCATACAGGTTCCTAAAATGAAATGGGTTGAAAAATGTGAAGCACATAAAAATGTTTTTAATTAATTGTTATCTTTACAAATACAAAGCTACGCATTTATGATATTCATTTGTATGCTGTGATCTCTTAATAATATAAAAGTTATAGAAAAATATATTCCTGTTTTTGTGCCTTGTTATGGTTCGAATTCAGCATTTTTATACAATTTTGTTCATATGTGCATTTGATCATAGAAACAAGAGAAGGGTCTGCTAGGAATGGCAATACAACTTTTGGTAATTCATCGAGTAGTAGTGTTAATTGTCAAACTCCGGTCTCAATCCCTGGAGCAGATAACTCTTAGTGTAAATAGTTGCCTTCATAGCAAAAAAAGAAGAGAGGGGGTGATGGAAGAGCAGAGCGTTTGAGTAGAAAGGGCTGGTTATACTCCCACAGCAGTGTGTCACAGTGAGCCTGTCGCAGGTATGATGCAGACATTTTTTGATTTATGCCCAATATTAAAGCATGGTCTGAGCTCTGTTATTCCATGCCACAACGCAAGAGGCAGGGTCTCGCACATCTCGTTCTTCTAGCTGGTCCAACTTCACGAGTTGTTTTCTGCAATGGCGGTCATAGAAAGAAAAGAACCCGGTAAGGTACCAAACATGAAATACATATGAGAAGAGCGAATGTAGATTTGACTAATCAGAGGCATCCTGTCTGCAGCACTGTCTGCGGTCACCTACAATTTGGGAGAAGTGCAGCAGAGTGTCTGCGGAGGATGCGGGGACGTCTCTGCCTTCACTGTAACACCTATGCAGAAGACCTAGTTTCGAAGTATAAATCAGCCTTAAGTAGAGGATAAACAAATTACGAGCATGAATCTGAACACCAACTGGGCTATGTTGTGAAGTGGAAAGGTGCAGGCACACAACTACATTTGAACATCAAAGTAGCATCAGTAAACCATTGAGGTGGAAGTTCTTCTACGAACTTTTTTATCCTTATCAGTCAACATGAAACTGCTTTGTTAAAATTACATGATATAGTTTATCCCTGTCTGAAAATCTTGGTTTTAAAGCCTCTAATGGCCAAAATGAACATTTTCAGCCGGACGCATGCTATATACTCTTTATGAAATCAGAGTGCTACAGAATGATGACTAACAACCATTCTTTTTTGGTAAAGTCCAGTCATTCATGTTCTCATAAATTTCCCCTAGAGTTCTCTGTTACTTCCTTGGAGAATTGTTGATATTTTCACTGTCGCTCAACTTTTCTTCATCCTTCCAGGGTGTCATAAACTTTCCAACCCTGGATTCCTACTTAAAACCTCTCTGTCACAGTTTTTAAAGTTATTGACCATGTGGCCAAACCTAACCTCAAACCTAAAGGAACACCTCAAAGCACACAAAATCATACCTTAACATCTCCCACTCAACGCTGAGATCTTTTTACCCCGACCCCCATTTTGTCCATGAACAGTAAGGAAGCTGCTGCTTTCCTAGGTATATCATGGATAACGCACTGAAACATAAAACCGGTTTATCCCTATAGATAATTGTTTTAGATTATATATAATTTTCATATAAACGACCAAGGGAGCTTATCTTTTTTGAAGAACTAGATGTGTCTTAATGGTATGTTAGTGAGAGTTGACTTTTATTGTTTTTATTTTATGATTACTAAAACTTGTTTCTAATGAAATCGAAAAAATGTTTTCAATTCAATTTGATTCAGTTCAATTTAATTCAATTCAATAATATTTAACTGATCTCCAAGAGAAGTTAAATGTTGAGGTAACTCATAGGGTTATTTTCAATGAGCTGAATATGTTTATAGCTGTAGGCAAAAAGGATCTTCTGTTGTTGTCTGTCTTTCAACAGATCTGGAGAAGCCTTTCACAAAAGACAGCCTAACAATTTTGTAAAGAGGATCCTCTATGTTGTCCATAATGTTTTCCGTTTAATCAAGATGTTTTCTTTGTAACATCATCTCAAAAGGTTCTAGAGCAGGCCAAAGAACAGACACGGCCATATTTATTAGCTTGTTGAGCTTTTATTTGCTCTGATGTTGTTACACCAGCAGATGATGGCAGAAAATATCACATTTTCCACAACCGGTTTATAAAAGACATGCAGCCTCTTGCTGCAAACACTGATGAAGTAGGTTCCTTACGAAGAAAAGCTTGTGCTGACCCTTCTTTTACACAGCTCCACTTTTGCGAGTCAAGTCCATCGTCCAGACGAACACTGAGGTATTTCTACTCCTTCACCACCTCCACTTCTTCTCCCATGATATTATTGACATTCATTTTGTTTGTTTCTTCAGAAATCTACAATCCTCTTGCTTTTGTTCACATTCAGAATAAGATAATTGGTTCCACACCATGAAAAAAGGTTCACCAGCTCACTTATCATCTTGTCTTTGATGGACCCACCGACTGCAAAGCTATCCAAGTATTTCTGCAGATTACCATGTCATACTGAGAGTCATAGGTCTAAAGAGTAAAAAGATAAGAGTATTGTCCCTTGTGGTGCTCCTGTGCCTCTGACACAATTGACATTTCATTCTCACAAACTATGGTCTGCTTGTAAATTATTATTTGATCCAGATCCATTTTTGATTCCTTCACGCTGGTTTTCTGGAATTTTTGACAGCAAATTGGGGTAACTCATCTTAAAAGCACTGGATACATCAAAGATAACAATCCTCTCAGTGCTGTCTACATTGTCTTAACAAGACAGTGGTCAACAGTGGGTTTGTTAGAGCAGGTTTATGATGACATCTTCAACTCAACCTGAGATAGAAAACTTTGAACAAATATGACTGTATGATCTGGTTGAATTTTCTCTGTTTTTTTGTTTAAATCTATGTAACACCTGAATTATTTATTTCTGTTGCTTAAGTGAAACTTTAGTCTTAGTTACAGACTAGTCACAGTCTCTGTCCTTCAGTGAAAAAGAAGGAACACAGAGACCCTTGCTTTTCAGTTGGGCCTTAAAATGAGATAGACACGAAACATCCTATTTTAGAAACCAAAGGAAGATATGTTTTTTATGTAGTTAGGGCAGCAAGAAAATGACAATAATCCAAATTTGTCCATAGCCAAAGCCATAGTTCAATTAGAATAATTTAAGTTTAATTTACCTTGACAAACTGGAACTGAGGTAATGTTCCAACAATATATTTGGAGTGAATTGGTAAATGAGCTGGAAATACATATTTAAAAATCTTCATTAATATGCCACCAATTTCTTTTAGCACACAATTATCCCACTTTAACAAAAGATTTATCGATTTACCGTATATTTTTTGTGATCTTAACGAGGGGAGGAAATCTTGACGGGAGGGTTCCTTCACGAGTGTAAAAATTTTATTAAACACATCTCACTCTGACCTACATTTAAATGTATTGAAATTTCTGATTATTTTTTACTTCTCTTCAATGTGTTTTGCTTTAATAAAAGAGAATGCCAATAGGTAACACAACTTAGGCCCAGAGGGTTCATCTTTCATTTACTGGAACTCTGTGTTTGGCACCCTGGGTGCATTTTACTTCAGGAAAAGTGTTAAATCGATTGTTACCGTTTAGTATGTGATTGGTATTGAGCAGAAATTAGATAATAAAATTAATACTGAATAGGTATATTAACTTTTACATATACTTTTATAAATACTTCTGTATATACAGGCTTAATACATTAAATAAAAACACTTTAACTCATACTTACAAATACATACTGGCTTTAGAAAAATATCTTGATGAAATTATTAATGAAGCCTAGATGTTAATTTAAGTGGAAGATTCCTATCGTTCCACCAATCCTTTCTTCATGTCCTTCTCCTCAAACCAACCAAGACAGCTCCTTGCTCTCTCTCTCCAGCTTATCATCATTCAACATTTTGGATTTAACGTCCAGATCAACTTTGCTATCCAACCAAAGATAATCTTTCTGGGCTTCCTATGGCTCTCTTCATTCTCTAAACTTTATTCCATCAACAATGTCAAACTCAAGGGGATAAGATGTCTCTAACCTAGATTTACCTGCTTGTGCAGATCAGCTGCATTGAGCATCGATATCTTGCTCCATGGCAAGAGCACAAAGGACTAACCCTAAATTTTCATGACAATAAAAGTTCCTCATTGGAGCTTTTCTCCATGTGTCTCTCTGGGGTGAATGTAGTAATCATCCATCCATCCATTTTCTGTCACACTTATCCCAAGCGGGGTCAAGAGGCTTGCTGGTGCCTATCTCCAGCTGTCTACGGGCGAGAGGAGGGGAACACTCTGGACAGGTTTTATGTTATTTTCGTATTTTCAAATCTTACTTAAATTACATTTGTTTTTGTGTGAATGACTGCTCTCTTAAGAATCTTTCATTTTAAAATGAAATTATTGTAGTTAAAAAATCAAGGCAGGATAATACAGACAACATGACAACATATGATTTGTTCGTCTAACTAACTAACTTTCTGTTTCAGATTTTAAATAACTTGCGATGCAGCAGCTTGATGGAGTGTGTGGGATGGCTTATGCACGAGTTAAAATGACACAAAGTAGGGTAAACAGACAATTGTAGCAATTCTAATGTTTCATCAACTGAACAAATGGAATGTATTTGTCCGCCTTCCTTTCATTATCACTGACTGTTTGAATAATATATGATTTACATAAGTCTGATCTGTTGTGAAGTTATATTTGCTTATTCTTTATATAATGTATTTAATCATCTCAATGACCTTTTTTTTGCTTTTTGAAGCATTTTATTAAGTTTTTAACTTTATTTCAGATTCCACCATAAATTGGTATCATATTTTATCTCACATTCTCCTTGCGGTTCATTTAAAAGATAATTTATGCTTTGATTTTGTTTACTTCTGTCACATATTTCATATCTTTTACATCTTAAATGACGTCTACCACTACTATTGATGCTACTCCTCATAATTCATCCATACATTGTCTACACATGTTTAGTCTTTAAAGGTATTGGTGGGTTGGTGTCTGTCTCTAGCAGTTTTTGGCAAAGAGATATAGTTCAAAACCAGACAACCACATGTGTACACAATCTTACCTAAGGGCGATTTAGAGAAACATTTGCCATGTTATTGGACTATAAGGGGAAAGCTAAGGAACCCAGAGTACCCACACATGCACAGGTACAACACACACAATATAAACATCAAGATCCCAGGGCAGGATCTAAACCCAATACCTTCTTGCTGCAACAGTGCTAGTCATTGTGTAAACATGCAGTTCCACTACAGATAATCATAACTTATTCTCATTCTTACCATGCATTATTTCTACTTTCTTACCTCTTTGTCAAATTATGTAAAAGAACATGTGTTACATTTGATTGTAAAAGTTCTTGGTGATAAGGGAGGACTTTTAATGCTAGTAAAATTATGTAGATCTAAAGGTTTGTAGCGCTGTCGGAAACCTTGAGTCAAAACTTAAAGAATTTTCTTTATATTTAGTTTATGTATGGGTTTTTGTATTGCAAATAATACCACAATTAATAGAATACAGTGGCCTTTGCAACACAAAAACTGTAATTTTTCACAGCAATAGAAGAATAAAATCATACAGTAAAAGAAAAAAAATATTCAAGTTAAAGTGGCATTGAAAGCTGAAGCATTAAAGTATCACATAAAGAAACACCTGAAGGAGTATCTTTATTATACATTTTTCCCTTGTAGTTTGCGCCTTTACAGTATGTGCAGTCGCACTATTTTGGATTTTTATCTTTTTTTTGCAATATATTTTTCCTAAAACTTAAAGCAGGGCAACCATTACACTTTCTGATATCTTACCAGGCACCCTACTGACTTGAGTGATTAGAATCTAGGTTGTCATTGTGTTTCTATGGGTCACATTTGTAGTTGTACTGTATGTTTGGGCGACTAAAATAAGCTTGAAGAACATGATCATAAACTTTTGCTTTTCCAAAACTTCTCATTAAATCCTAACCCAATCAAAATAAAAAAGACATAAATACACTAATGATTATGGTTGTGTGAGTGTGCATGCAATGTGATATGATCAGTCAAAGAAAACATGTCTCATGTTTATCTTGCATTTGAACTGGATTCCTGCAGAGAGTGTGTGGGTATTTTTTTTGTGTCTGCATGTGGCTAGTTGCACGCATTCATGCCCAAAACTAAGTAGTAACATAAAACTTTCTAATTTTTAGACTAGATATTAGACAAAATACTAAAAAACACAAGCCAGCCTCATGGGACAAACACAAACACTGTGCTTACAGAGACATAGACACAGTAGAGCCAGGGTGATCTGAGGTTCAGCTTCTGTGCACTAAGGCAATTTGTAATATAGATTTCCTCTATAGGCCACTGTAGTGTACCATTTACCATTTCAAACCCTTTGATTTTTTTCACCAGTGGATAATTCAACTTCTGCAGGTCAATAACAGAGATTGGGACCTAATGAAGGAGTTATAGTCACGATAGCCATAACAGTGATGTTTAAACACTGTTTGGAGTCAAATTCATTGAAAGCTTCCTCAGCTGTTGACGTGATTTAAGATACGGTGCATCAAAACTGTTAGCACCTCTAGTAAACATGTATGCAAAATGCAATTTAGTTTGAACAACATATTCTGCAACAAAACCTGTGGCAATTAAAGAGATTTAAAACGGGAATGATTTCAAACTTTTTACATAAAATTACAACTTCAAAGTGAGCAGGGATATAATGGAAACAATAATCAAATAAAAGTCAAGAAGCCTGTCCAAATGTTCGACTTTTTCCAAAATAATTGGCAACAGCAGTTACACTTTCTGCATCTGCAATTTTGTAAGGAAGATGCACATTTTTATATCAAAGGATGAGACACAGACTCCGTGCAGAAAATGTGTTTACCCTCCAATTTGACATGACCAAGTGGCACAAAATATTTCAAGAGGATTCCAGTGGGACAGTGAGCTTGATAATTTCTGTATTTTGGTCTTGTAAAGCCAAAGATATTTTATAAGTAGATAAATGAATACTCTTACACCAGTTTTGATAAAATAAAAAAAGCAAGAATAAAGCAAAAGTAAAAATGAGGAAATTACTTGCACTTGCAATGTAAAGATAGAATTCCTTAGTAAAAGCAATGGAAACCTATATTTCTAGCACCTAAATAAAAATACTACCTACAGCAGTGCATGCCAAGGCATTTAAAAACGCCCCATAGACATCAGCTATAACCAAAAAAAAAGAAATATATATATATATATATATATATATATATATATATATATATATATATATATATATATATTAGTATGTGTTTGTGTGTGTATACCGGTTCTGTGAGTGGTATAGGTCAAAACTCCAGTGAACTACGGTGAGAGCCTTCTAGAACAGGGGTCTTCAATGTTTTCCAGGCCAAGGACCCGGGAACTGATGGCGAGATGGAGCGGGGACCCCCTAATTATATATACACCATCAGTGTGTGAGTGTGTGTGTGAATGGGTGAATGAATGTAGTGTAAAGCGCTTTGGTCAAGTCTCCTAACTTGAATAAAGGCGCTATATAAGTACATGCCATTTACCATATATATATACATATACATATATATATATATATATATATATATATATATATATATATATATATATATATATATATATATATATATATATATATATATATATTGTATGAAATTGTGTTATATCAAACTGGTTCTATAGTCACTCTCTTACAGATGTAGTGATGTAACAAAAAGTAATTTTGCCCTGGAGTTATTGAATTAGTTCTAATTCAGATTCCTCGTTGATGGGGCAGGTGTTGTGAATAAGAAAGGTGCCCAGCTTAAAAAAGCTCCCGTATGTTGCTGAAGGTGTGCATTGATGACTGAAAGACATCTTCTGCCTCCATTGATCTGTTTAATACAGCATTTAAATTCATGTTAAAGTGTATTTAAAGACATTTCAATAAGTGTAAAAAATTGCAGTCGGAAATATTCAAAAAAAGTCTAATCTACCAAAACTTTTGGGACCCACATGCAACACCTCCTTGTTGAAGACCTCCATTCTGGAATGATACTGAAAATATCCACCTAAAATGTTATACTATCAGCTACTAAGTTCCAAAAAATATTGAATACTTTATTAGATTTATTATTCTTTCTTAGATTAAATATTCTGGGTGCACTAATGGACATAGCAGCTACTTGGTCTGGTAGCACAGAAAATAAACAAAACACCCCAAATAATCACTTCATTTGCAAATATAGCTTTATAGCTTGGCCTTTTCCACGTGTCAGCATACCTTGAGATTATGTGAAGCGCATGCATTGCTGTGCCCTTAATTTGTTATCAATTGTTGATGTTTTGCTTGATGTGCTATTAATGCATATATATATATCTATACATATATAGATATATATATATATATATATATATATATATATATATATAACATCAAGAAACAATAATAAGATATATTAGTGTATACTATGACATGTCCCCTTTTTGATGCACCTTTTTTAAACACTGCACTGTATGCATGTAAGTAAGTTTTGAAAGGGTGCATCAGTCAAGTCTGAATCATTTAGTCGTAATTAGCAATTATCTGAGATCCTTGCAGTAGGACATTTCACCAGTATTTACAGAATAGTGATAAGAGGCAGTAAGTAAAAAAAGTTAAGTTCAAAGACAGAGTTTGGTTATTAGTGTATTCCCACTAGTCTGTTATAGAAGGCATAGAGCAAAAGTACAAAGCCAAAGGAGTCCATACTGGTTGATAAGCAATTTAAAACCTAAGATCTTTCATGTGACCGGTACAGCAGCATGACACCTGTTTTAAGATAAAAAAAAACAAACATGCTAATTTGAATGTAGCACTGAATTTCAACTACATCAACAATTTGAAATCACTGACTTCAGTCACCGCTGCTTTGAATTTTAAAGAAACCTACCTTCATTTCATTCATGATAATTCAAACACTACTAGCCTTTGCCATATCTTCTTAATGCAGTGGTGTGGCGTGAGAGACTCCTGGCAAACTCTGACATGTCATGCAACATTTTTGATCACAGGCAACAGAGAAAAGAGAGGCTGTCACACTACAAATGCAGAGATGAAAGGATTTTTAACAATCGTGAAATAGTTGAAGAACTCTTTGAGAGTATTCGTCTGACTACCGACGAACCAATCAACTGGCCTTAGTTGGTGTCTTACTAGCCCCTAGGCAATCACCCTGGTGCAATAAACAAAAAATAAAAGAGGAGCCATACCATGTGTGCTGCATTATTCACAGGCAAATATATAGATGATTAAATGTGAGAGGAAGTAAACCAAAATAAAAAAAATGGAAATCGCAACAAAAAATTTTTTTATGAAGAAAGTGAATAAGATGAAATAAATGAATATGACAGGCATAAAAAGAAAGCAAATATCTAAAAAAGAGAAATAAAGACTGACAAGGCTTAAGACAGATTTTTTTGAACATCACTCCCTTGTCCTGCCTTTCCTTTAATTATTCATTTTGCCCTTGTACAGCTGTGGCTGAGCTCTGACAATGCTCTCCCCTGAGATTCCCTCAGCTCCCAGCCGGAACATTAGGGAGTATCAGGGAATATTACATCCCAGAATTAACACTCAAAATCACCTTGCTATAGATTTAGGTCCCGCATAGACCCCTCCCTCTCTTAGACAAGATAATCCAGGCTCTAGCACCGGATATATGACACTAATCATCCGAAAGGTAAGCGGGAAAAGAGAGAGGGAAGGAAAAGTGAAGAGGACCTTGAAGGGAGAGAAACCAGAGGACAGAATGCATCTAAGGCGTTCATGTATAGGCAGTAGTACCTGAAATATTTGATCTCCAGCAGTGCATACCACCAGGGAAAGTACAGAAATGAATACAATTGCTGACAAAGTGTTTAGATAATTATATTTTAATGCATAAAGTGGTGTAAGTGGAATACTTTGTGTCCAATAAGCTTATGAAAAGTGCATTTTGGGATTCATAGCATAATTTTCCAACAAATACTAAAAAATTATAAACCTGCTTCAGTGTTTCTGGTTTTTCTATCTCTGCTTTCTTACTCCAATCAGCAGCCTGTTAAAATTTCTCCCTGAGCTCTGTCACTGCGTAGCCTTACAGTCACATAAACAAATAGCAGGACAAGGTCAATATTACTCAAAAACAAAGATGATCTGTTGAAAAGTGAATCTTCATTCTTATATATTTCCAGTAGCTTGCAACTTCACATCAATCCATTAAGTTTCAAGAATGAAAAACTAATTATTTTCTTTTTCACATGAGCATTAAGTGTTCAAGGTTCATGAATGTGTTGGTATATATTCATGCAATTGTGGCCATGTGTGGCAGCATGGCTAAGGGAATGTGAAGTGGATCAATATAGAGGGGTCCATTTCTACCACGGAGCTGTGCGTCTAAGTGTATGTGAGTCAGTTAGTGTCTAGGAGAATGTACACGCTTGTGTGCGAGTGAGTTTGCGTGTGCCGGCTGCCCTGGCTACAGCAGAATCGATGCAACAAATGATTACCATTTCCACAAACCTCTGCGCGCAACCTGGCTTCGGCCACTCTTGAGCCTCCGCACACCCCATCAGCTCGCTGCACCCTTGTGTAAACACACATGCTTGCACACACAGACACAGAGCCCAAACACACCACCCACACCTTTGAACCGCACTATACAGAAACCAACATAAAACACAACTTTATGTGCTCTAAAATATTTGGGCCTCTTACAGGGAAAGGTTTGTGTACATGACCGTGAGTTGACATATCAATGGTACAGTTAGATTTAGCCTGTTTCTTTTCCAGTGAAAATAAAATTAAATAAATCAATAAATAGGAAAATACTTTAATATTTAGACATCTAACTCAATTGTGTAAATTTTTAGATGTTTCAGTCAAGTAAAAAATAATCAAACAAAATAGCTTAAACTGAAACTTGTAGTTTTTATTTCTAATTTGTTTGTGTGTTTTACCATGGAAATGTAAATATGTGTTTTTCTTTATTTTTTCAAACGCTTGTTGGGTAAGACTGCGTTAATTTAATTTATGTTTGACAACATAAGTGAATTTGATTATTTCAAAAATCAAAATACATTATGAAAAATCTACTCTCCTTAAACATACAGGTGATGTCATGACATGTAGGAAGTATTTTTGTTGAAATTATTAAGCAGAAATACTTTTATCAGAAAAATTAATTATAAACAAATATTAATAACATCAACATACTGTTGCGATAAAATCAGTGATAAGGATATCACAAAACATCCAACCTCACGCTGATTTAACATGTGAAACATTTTGTAGCCATAACCTTAAAAGCATTTCTGTTAAAGAGGATTTCAATAACAGCCAAAAAAGAATTAGAAAAATAAAATAATGATAGATTGGTCTAAAGGGAAAACAGAGTAAGAACAGAGAGGTTGAAAGGATAGAGAGAGAGAGGCATCCTGTAGAGAAAGAGGGGGATTTCCCACAGCACAGATGGAAGCCATTAGCATGGTGTTGTTGCTTAAAAACCTTTCATGTCTTTGCAGTTATTAGATAATACTGGGTTAATAGTAAACAGCAAATGGATCTAATATCCAGACACGGCAATTGTTTTACCATCCACTACCTGAAATTGGTCTAAAATCGAATAAAGTTTAAGATTTCAGATCTAGCCTCCATAAAGTTTCCATACTGTGTTTTAAATTGTTGGTTAACGATGAAAATGTTCCATGCTTGGCTGGACTTAACCGAGAAACTCCCTAAGACAGAGATGGTTTCACTGAGGTCGCGTTGCAGCCAAAGCCACAACCACAGCTATGCGTGCACACACACATGCACGCACACACAGAAAATGCACCCTACACTGGGTGATACATGCCTGCTGATGTCATCACCACAGCTCTGCTAACACACAGGGTCAACTAGGGGACTCGCCTCTGAACTCTGAACTCTTGTGTCCCCACATCTGTTTTCTCAATGCAGTTTAATACTGCCACTTTATGAGTCATAAAACAATGCGGATGAAAACAGTTGCATGGTGACTTGCTCAAAAACAATAATCATATTGTCTTCGACCAATGAAGTAAAAGTCCATTTCTTTGAAGGGTTTCCAAAACAACTTGCATGTACCAAGAGCCTAGGGCCGTTCTGTAAAAGACATGTTCAGTTAAAGAGCCAACTGTACAGCACATGTAAAACATCTAAATGTTTTTGATTACTGTGCATACACAGGGGAGCATGGGCACCAGGGACCTGAGAGGATGCAATTTTTTTCCACCCCTCTTTCCATCTTTCTTTTTACCTTATTTTCTCCTCCGCCAGCTTTCCTTCTCCCAGGTACCCCTCCATCCACCTCACCTTCTTTGCACGTGCTGCCAACTCCTCCACTGAGCAGGAGAAAGAGGAAGATGACAGACAGAGGAAGAAAAGTGTGGGATGCAATGCAAGAGTTCACCCAGACAGTGTTTTTTTATTCATTAGAAGAAGCCTGCTTTAAATGGATGAATACAATTACATTCATTTCAATTTCATATATTTAATAAAGAACAGATGTTGATTAATCTTTCAGTTTACATATAGTTGGAAAATATGGAACGGGACAATGATATACATTCTGTATCACATAATTTATTAAATTAGCATACTATGTACAGGGATGCATAAACTTTATTTAATCTTCAAACAACTAAAGATATGATTCACAACAGTAGGGGAAAGAAAACAGAATTAAACCCCTTCACTGTCTAAACTTGGATGTGATGGCTACCCTTTTGTGAAGACAAAAGCAGTGTTCCCTTAGTTGGTCAACAGATGGCAGTCTTTACCTTGAGCAGGCCACTTGTGTTGATTCCCTACACTGCAGCCCTTTACAATATCTTGTCCACTGTCTCTCACTTCTACATGCAATATAAACCCTGTTGTTCTACATTTTGAAGTTTAGCACATTGAGTGGGTATATAATAAAGCACTCTTCAGGTTTGTTAGTTAAATTTGCTTTACAGGCCCTTTTCAGTTTGAATTACAAATGAAGCCTAAAATGCATTTTTCCCTTTTTTTCTGACAAGATTTTTTTTTTTTTTTTTTTTGTCTGTGCTTCCTCACAGCTCTTTAAATATTTTTTTTACTAAATTCAGTATTCATTGAATACAACATAAACTGTCAACCATCAGTGGTCAAAGATGGTGAATATTTAGAGGGTGTACATGCTGAATATGAAAATGTGGGTAGGGGGATTGAGTGTTGTGTATGTATATTGTGTGCGCTGAATTTTTACTGGACAAATCTTGACTTTGTGTGTGCTTGTGTGTTTGACTGAGCAGGACAGAAACAGAGAAAATGCAAAGTGAATTTTTTGTAATGCTTTTAGGGCTTCACACCCTGATGTGATAAGAAAGGCGAGACATCCTGAACCAGAGGAGGGCAAAACAATAAAAAATAAAGAACACCTTACAGGAAAATAAATCTGCATTTAATAGAACCAACAATAATTTATGGTTTTGTAGCATCCAAACAGTTTAAACTAAAGCCCTAGGAAAATTGAAGCTCCGGCTGAAACTGCTAAATATTTTATGATGCACAAACAGTTTTACTTCTGTGTCTGTGTGTGTATGCGCCCTATCTTGGCTATTTTATTGAATCTCAAGGTGAAAGTTTGCAGTGAATCTCAATAATCAATAAAGCAGAGATGTGAAAACTTAAGGTGGGGATCAAATTCATATTCAAGGCATTAGTCTTGAGGTGACCTCGGCGTCACTTCCCAAAAGGGGAAGCCACAGAGAGAGCAATTAGCTGCACACAATGATCGTTTACCTAAACTCCGACATTTGCAGACAAACAAGCATTTGTAAACCTGCCAACACAGTAAACAAATTAGTGGACAAAACTTCTGATTCAAAACTTTTAAGGAAAAGGACAGATGAATTCAAACCCTTTTTAAAGGGTTACTCATTTAAGGAGGATCAGAATAAATATAAGCTAAAAAGTTTATAATGCTAAGATTTTAAAAAATTATTCTCTAAGAGCTAAACAGCTTGAAAATGAGGTGCCTGTGTAAGTGCTCTACAGACCAAAATTTTCTTCAGATGTATGAAGCATGGAAAGATGTGAGGTGACCTTTCTAGATGTGCTCTTATGCACTTATTTTAGACTGGCTGAAAATGGCTCCCAAATACATTATTACTATTATTATTATTATGTTAACAATAAAACGTTAAATTAAATGTGATGTATTGTGAAGAAACAGTTTGTACTGAAACTGAAATTTCAATTGCAATGTAATTTTTAGTTGACAATAAAGATTGATTGATTGAATTGATTTATTGAAATTAGCGAAAAAATATTTTAAATTAAATGTATATATGTATATAAATATATGAATGAGAAACATACACTAAAAGACAGAGTTGTAATTATTACAGTACTGTTAAAGTCATGAGGACTTTACAAAGCTTTTCCCTAGAGCAGAAAACCAAAACCTTAAATACTTTGTGCAATAACTACATTGAAACTACATAAAAATTTAGCAGGTGTCTTTCCTAAATATGGAACACCGAATAATGTTAGATATATTATTATTTAAATTGTTATTAATATTGCACTTATACATATGTCAATCTTTAATCAAACAGATGGAATTTAAAACAAAAAGTATAATATTTTAAAACATTTATGAAGATATTGTGATACTAAGAGCAGAACTTTAACTAAAGGGAGGGGCCCCATATCTATACCAGGAATAAATAAAACATTTGTTTAGTTTAGTCCAAACTGATTATTATCATGTAAGCCAGAATGAGCAAAGATTGTGTATTTGGACACCTCTTAATATCTTAAAGAAGAGCAACCGTCCAGACAATCTGATCTATTTTACAGTCTGTTTTTTAACAGGCTTCATGATTTATGACAGTAGTCCACAATCTAAGATCTTCGGTCCTCCTGTCTAAGACTTTCTTGACCCTTTAATTCTGGCTTCACAACTTACGGCACAATATTAGTCCATGATCTAACTCTCTAGATCTCTCTCTCCCAGTGCCTTCATAGGCACTTCAAAGCCCATCATACAGCATCAGGCTATAATCACAGATCTGCGGTCAGATTACCCTGCTCTCACAGCTAACCTTTAACATGAGAAGGATGAAAACCTTGCTAACCCTGAATCAGTAGTTGGGGCTGGGCTGGGCCCTGCCAGGCCCTCATAAAAGCTTCATAAGGCTTCATGGGAGCTTCCTTTGGCTTTGTTGGGGGATTCGTAGCTGGCTAAGGTGCTCCCGAGAGACATCCCAAAGCCTCCCATGACTCTTACTCTCTCTTTCTGAAGTTTCATAGGCTTGCAACACTGCTTTTGGGTATAAGCCAAAAGGTGCAGACACACAGCCGCACACCGTCATGCACACAAATACAGCACAAGATAAAAAAAAAAAAAAACACTAATATGCACACAACAGTGACTCACAAAGACTAACACAAACAGAAAGACTCTTAAACTCACACACACTTACACCCCAACACACTCCCCTCTTGCTCTCTCCTCTTCGCTTTATTTACAATCCTCTGGCAGCGGTACAAGGGCCTGGGGCTATAACACACGGCACCTAATGCTCAAACTGCCAGGTAATCTCATGTCTGACATCCTCCTTTGATAGAAACTGATCAATAGACTCTTGTAAAGGAGTCATTTTCTCTGATGTTTCCACCAACCACTTCTCTCTATCTCTAACTCTCTCCCTTTTTCACTCTCTTTTCCCCCTTTTCTTTTATTAGCCATACATTTATAATTCATATTTCAGCCAGGCTGAGTTTGCTCCAAGACAAGGAGTGGGTAGGAGTTTGGGGGGGGGGGGGGCTTCTTTGTGTAATAAAGAACAATAGTTGTGAAATGATGGGGAGAAATGCCTGTGTTTGTGCTTGGTTCCGGTGAACAACAGTTTTGGGGATCGATAGAGTGTGAAATGGGATTATAGCTAGTAATAGAGGTGAATTGGAGGAGAGAGGCCGGTACATGTGTGTGTCCAGGGGATGCAGGTTGGATATCAACACACACACTCACATACATATGCAAACGTACAAACCTGCAAAATTTTATCATTGGAATGGCTGGATGGACATCAGCAATACAGACTAGCATTTACTGTATAGTTCATTTTTTCTGAAAGTTTTAAATATTTCAAATGAAGTGATTAATTACATTTTTTGCCATATGCATAGGCGGATCTACTGGGGTGGCATAGGGTGGCAACTGCCACCCTAAATGACAGCCTTGCCACCCCAGCTGCCACCCCAGTTGGCGGTAGGGGTGGCGAGGCTTATAAATTATGGATCATTTGAGAATTGCGACCGCTAATTTCCAATGTCGGACTGCAGTGAATGCAGCACGAGATGACGCGAGAGCGACTGAGACTGATTTGTTTTGAAAACCGAGCGGGGCAAAGCGAGGGAGCCAGGGGTGATGTGGAGAGGAGACACGGGATGAAATAGGTAAAAACTGATTAACTATCTATCGAGAAATGAAATCATAATGAAAGTACAATGTTGCTAGCATAGCTGCAAGGCTGATTTTGAGATGATAAAAATCAGGTTGCAGAACGTTATTTCTCTAACTATGATGTTAGTTAGGCCTGACGTCTCAGGCTCATAAAGACATATTTGCGGTCAACTATGACAGAAAAGAGACTATATAGTTTGGTTGCACTCAAATCAAAACGCACAAAGGCATTGGATCTAAATAAAGTTGTGAAGCGTTTTGCTGAGCAACATGGAAATCACTGCATTCAGCTGTTATAGTCATGTTAACTTTATGTTCTGCTCTCTGGTGAACCTTTACAGAGCTGTTACATTTTGTTTTGGCACCTGAGAAAATCTGATATTTCCTTAAATAAAACCAAAAGTGTTAAAAGTTAAAAATGTGATACTGGTGTGAATCCTGCTTAATATGAAGCAGAGTTGTTGTTTCTTTTTTTGTATATATAACATGAAACTATCCAGAAATGACCTGTATGAACCTACTCACAAGCAAAATGTATTTTTATGTTGCTTCTTTTCAGATTTGTGGAGATTTTGATGTAACATACAGAACCCGCCTTTTTGTTGATTTGTTGATACAGCAGTATGGAGGACCAACTCTGCCATATTTAAAAATAAATACATAAATAAATAAATGCTTACTAAATAAATAAGCATACAATTAATTGCCACCAAAAATACAAACAACAAATAAATGTAAGTAGAAATTAAATTATACAGCTAGTCATAAAGGTATATAACTCTTTTAATTGGCTTCTTTATTTCTTTGCCTTTTTAAAATTTACCTTATTTATTTTTTTTGTCATTTATTATCTTCAACTTCATTTTTTCATTACTTATATTTTTAAGTATTTATTTATGTGCATGTTATCATATTTTTGTCTGTTTTATTCTTCCTTTGTATTTTTTTACCCTAGTTATTTCTTCGCCGCTATTTCTTTCTGCCTGCCCTTTTAAAATTTCTGCCTGCCATTATAATATAATTTCTAATTACATTTATTTGTTGGTTGTACTTTTGGTGGCAATTAATTGTATGTTTATTTATTTATTGAGCATTTATTTATTTCTGTATTTATTTTTAAATATGGCAGAGTTGGTCCTCCATATGCAGCTCTATCTACAGCATATTTACATGCATGAAATGTCCCTTTCATGTTGCCGTAACTGCTGTATGTCAAGTTACTGAGGAACAAATGGGGTAAATGTGTGTTCAGAGTAAACAATACATAGATGTCCAGTACCTTGTCAGGTGCCTTGACCCATTTATTTCTACTGTGTAGTTCTGCTCACTTTAGTACAGCTCAGTCCATAGATCTCTGATCAGTAACTTTTTCTTTCTATAGTTTCTTCTTGTGCAAATGCTGCAAAGCTGCATCTCTGACAGTCAATCTGTCACATCTGCGACTCAGCACCTGTGTCTTACCTTAATACCTTTCCTGTGATAATGCCCCTCTAGAAGTAGTGTTATCATTCTTCTATCTCCTATTAAGTGAGATCTCATTGTATGATGTATTTCTAATATGAACTGTTTCACATGAAACACTAGTACTGTACATACTATTCTCACCAAACTGTGATAACTGTGAATAAATTCGGTGTAAACAAATGCCATATGTTGCCACCCCTAAAAAATTCCTGCCCCCCTCTTGCCACCCCATAAATATTTTTCTAGATCCGCCCCTGGCCATATGGTAAAACAAAATATATGAGACTTAAAATTTACCATTAGATTTTACAGACACACCAATCAGACTTTTCTTAGTCAATATGGATATTGCTTACTGGTTGAGGTTCGACCCACTGATTATGACAGATTTTTCTGTGGGAACTTTTAGAAGAGAGAATAAATATGTGGTAGCAGTTTTAAATCTAACAACTAAATAAATTACAAGGGTATTCCTGACTACATGTTTTCATCCTTTTTTTTTTGTTCAACTTTAAAAAGTTCACCACAATACATACAATGGGAAATGCATCCATTGATCAAAGCTTGTGGCCGTTCCTTTATAATTTATTAATTGAAGACAAAGAAGGTAACTTCACATTTTCATTGATCAGAGTTAGTCAAAGGAAAAATGTCTGGTTCTAAGCTCTACCTATGTGACCGGTTGCTAGTGTATTTTTAAGTATCTCGAATAGTCTTAAAATTTAACTAAATTATTTCTCTTTTTCTCTAAACAATTAAAAACAGAACCTAATGTATCACCTACTGATACATGTATGTGTATTTTCTTTTTCATACTCTACAGAACCACTTACAACATACCCCAAAGCATATCTCAAGAGGAATATATGATGGACAGCTAATTTGACACAAAAAGTCTGCCACCGATTTTAAGAACTTAAAAAACTAACTTGGATCACACCATCATTCTAGTCTCTCTAATCTAATGATCCAACTGAGTCAATCTGCCTTTAGAGATTTTGGCTTCATCATGATACTTTACCATTTTTTTCTGCTTCTTTTATTAGACAACAGCAATCTTCTCTCTAACATATGGGTGTGATATATTCATCACACCCATATGGTAGTGTAAATCTATGGTAAAAAAAAAAAAGATATATATTTATATAAAGCAACAAACAACTTTACAAGTGCTAACAATACTCGTGTTTGTTTTTTTACATCACAGCTGAAAGAAAAAAATAGGCATGAAGTGGTCGCAAATTTTAAAAAGGTTTTGGATCAATTTCTACATTTTAGAACCCTCGTATTGAAATCCCTGATAGTGGCTTTTTTTTTCTGTTTTATGACACAGCATTGTGCAGCACTGCAATTCCCCCTCTTACTACATAACGCCTCTCAGCTGTATGAAAAAGTTGACTGCCTATAATAAATACATATAATAAAAAAAAAGATTTTCGCCCTTTTGTTTTCTGTTTGAATACTGCTAACAAAAGATAGTAGGTCTAGAAAAATAGAGGCCCACCTGTCACTCCGAATTTTAGTATTTAAAACGTTTAATAAACAGTAATCATAATTGGTTAAAAAACTCTGTTGAAATCAGTATCCATATTGTAAGAGCTATATACCAGCCCATGCCCTGCCACAGCATGTAAGAACTAAAGAAATTAATGGCCTTATAATAATAACTTTGTGCTCAAGAAATCCTTTCTTCTCACTATTCAATGCCTCATTTACGATGTCTATATTTCAAGAAAATCTGCTTTGTGATCTTTTGTTTTTCCAGCGTCCACTCCATCCTACACTATCTCGTCTGTTATCCATCAATGTGGCTGCAATGCTTTTATGATACAAAGAGAACCACAACAAGGCTCATGTTAATAAAAAGGCCCTTTGTTCATGACAGTAATTTCTCAAGCTAACTCCAGTTCATTCAGACCATGGCTATATCCAGGTAAACAAAGTCCCCTTTGTTATAACAATGCATATTTATTCACCTTAAGTCATTACAATATAGTCCTCATTGGTGAACTGTTTCTGCTGAAGGTAAAAGCTGAATAATATGTGGTTTTGTGTAGAGAGTAGAGTTGAGGGAATGCGTTTTGATCACAGACAAAGGCCAAGCTACACAGTGTTGTCCTTCTGTCTCTATCTTGTTAATGAGGACTGTTCACTGAGCAAGCCAGCCACTGTCTGCCACAGAGAGGGAGACCTCAGATTCATCTCTCTGCGGACAATAGGTGATTGTGTCTGTGTGTGTGTTTGTACCTTTGAGGATCCACGTGTGTGTGCTAATTAAAGCAGTGGGAGTTGGAAAAAAATGACTGTGAGCATGCCGATGTGAGGTGTTTGCCTGCCGTGACCGTAGATATGTACGTTAATTCTTAATGAGACATTTCTGTGCCCAGAGAGACCTAAACATCACCATTCCTGCACTGACACACTACTACAAAGGCCATCGTCTTACACACATTCCCGTGCACACACAATCGTAAAGCACATCATTACCATACGGCTAAAGCAGTGTGCCATTAAATAAAAACCTTTATCCTCATTGTTTGTGTGTGTGTATCACTGAGTGAGCAACTGAATCACCACGCTGATGGCTAATTTGAGCTAGCTGATCAAGCCAACAGCAGTCTGGCTGGATCTTCTCTAAAAGGCAAAGGCACACCCCCTTTTTTAGCAGCTCAGTGTTCCCATTTAGGCCACAGATAAATGTTCACAGAGAACAATAACTGTGATGACTGGATAAAATAGTGGAGTGAGGAAAAGGTTCATATTGGCACTACCCCAAAACCAAAATGTGCATGATATTACTAAGTTAAATTTTGTATTTTAGAAGTAAAAATTATATTTTTGTATACTAATTATTTCTATATTTTTTGTTTTGTTTTGCTTGGTTTTTGGGTAGAAGATACCTGTATGATATTGTATTGGTTCAGTCTCTGATTTCCTTCTGTGGTCTTCCTTCTCCTAATTCTCTTGAAACTCTCCCATTAACTATCAGCAGCTCTCCTCCCTCTATACCCATCTTTACAGTCCTTATTTTTGTCACCTGCTTGTTTCTCTCCTGAATGCATTAGGATCCTCTTGTTCATCGGGAAGATCAGCAAGGAACATATAAGGTGAAAACGAGACACAAGAGCATTACAAATCTGTTCACACCCTTTGAATTTTATTAGAACATAAAATGGGCAAAAACATATTGTTGCATGATTATAAAGAGGGAGATAAATCATACAAGGCAAAAGTACTAAAGATAAAAATCTAATCTAGATCTATTCACATGCAAGTAAGTTAATATCAGTGTAAATACATCTAGTCTGTGAAGGCCTAAGAGTTGTTTTGAGGATACTGGATAACAATCAGCCTCATAAAGTCCAAGGAACAAATCACACATGCTCTGGTTTAAAAGTGGCTTAAATTATTAAATAATACTCTTGGCTTTGACAATCTTATGAAATCCACCTAAAAATCTTGAGAGTATTTCATTACTGAAAACCTACCAGGATATGGACCTTTGCCTAAACTGAGAGGATGGGTAAAAACAGAAGCATCACAATACCTGTTGAGGAGCTGCATAGACCTGCCAATACAGGTGGGGATCAAAGTACAGTAGGTGAATCTGTTGAGAAAAAAAGCTGTTAGCTGTGCAGTCCACACATTTGGTCTTCATGGAAGAAAAGCAAAAAGATAGATTGTTTAAAAAAAATTTCTTTTGTGACAAAACTTGAACATTGATGTTCAGAGTTGCTCTCTTATCCAGCTGACAGAGGGTGAGCTCTTTTCTATTCTTGAGCAAAGAATAATGAACAGAAGCTTCAATCTATAGAAGTGCAAAGCTGGTAGACACGTACTTGCAGCTGTAACTGGGTCAAAATGTGGTTCTATAAAATAGCCTATTGACTCAGACTATTCAGTCAGAAAATCTGTCTTTGTTTTCATTGCATGCATTGCTTTTGACATTTTATAAGTTACCTTCCACTTCACTATTATGCACTGCTTTCATTTGACCTAGGTCATAAAATTGTCTAAAACTACTTTGAGGATTGTGGTTGTAAAGTGACAAAATATGTGAAAATTCAAGTGTACGAGTACTTTTGTAATGATCTGTACGAAGGACATTTTCCCTGCTTCAACTTTAAGGATTCACAACACTAAACTGAAAAAAAGTCTTGACCAATTCCTTTGTATCTAATTTTATTTGGTGCTTGCATTTACTTTTACCCATGCAAAATGCTTATGCCTCGTACAGCAACTAATTCTAATGATAAAAAATATTAATCATCCAATAAAATTGTTATTGTTTGGATTTTAATTGAGGCACACTCTTTTTTACAAAGTTCTATGAATATATTATTATTATAATCAATAGAACACACAGATATATATTATTTTTAGCATTCTAAAACACTTTCTATTTTTTAAAACTCACTACCCAGTGCCCTCCGACAAAAAATGCATCTTAACATTCAAGTAAATGATTACCTCTTGTAAATGATTTGTATTTACATAATGATAATGAATAATAATGTATACATACGTAATGCATGTGATGAATTTAGATGTAGGTTTCAATTTGTGTCTTTTTTACGTGTCTTTTTTACGAGAGACAGATTGACTGTTTTATTCAGCAGGAAAGATGACAAGCAAGTAAAAAAAAAAATCTGTCCCATTCATTTTCTCTTATTTTTGTTTCTATCTAATTACCAGTTGTACAAATGATTCATGTGTTATGTACGGCAAACATTTAACGTGCTAAATTGTATTAGTGATTGTTACCATATATTCTCCATCATGCATAAAGGTTTGACACACACAGACATAACATGTCCAACACTGCCAGCCTCATTGGCACGCTGCCAGGCCTCCGTCACCACTTTGAGTAATTGAATATTTAGTGTCCCATTGAGCTCTTAATTAGAGTCAATTTCAATAGCCTTGGCACTGTTTGGTGCTTTAATTAATGACAAGGTAATTTGTTTCTGCCAGGCAATCACATGAAAATCATATGAGTGGGCGGTTTGTGATGCCGGTGGTAGTGGTTAAAGTGGTTATTTATAAAAACTTAAACCAGATTACTAAATCATGTATTTTAGATAATGCTATGAAACATTACACAGATTTCAATCATTCTATATACTTAGATGAGTCAAAAAAACTGCTATTATTTCCAAATTAACAGAATAATTTTATGCTTTCAGTCAGAGAAAGAAGTCATAATCAATAAACATAAGGAATCACCTCAGTATGCAAAAGTGTTTTCAACATGTGCACTTAATTTGATATAAAAGTGTACCGAAAAAGAGTGAAAAAGGAAAAGAATTGATGATATATGCATAGGCAAGGCAAGGCAAATTTATTTGTATAGCACAATTTAGTACAAAGACAATGCAAAGTGCTTTACATGATTAAAATATAGGAAAATAAAACAGAATCAAAGCAAGTAGGACAAAAAATAAATAAAGAATAAAATAAAAAATGCAGAAACAAAAAACATTTAACAACATTTGGACTAAAGAAAATAAAAAAGTTGAACTAATGATGTTTCAGTTGAACTGTTTAACTAGAACAGTCGAAGGCAATCCTACACAAATGTGTTTTTAGCATATGTATTTGATTCCTTTTACTGTGATGCATGTAAATTCAATATGAGTTTTGAATTTACCAAAATGTGGAGACCACATATGTCAAGGTAAATTTCAATACTTTAGTGCAGGGGTCTGCAACCTTTCATATCCAAAGAGCCGTTTTGCCCAGAGTACAACCAAATAAAAGTTATTTAGAGCCGCAAAATATACCATGACTTTTTCTAGAAAACCTTTTTTTTTTTTTTTTCTTGTATAGGAAATTAGTTGTTGCTATCTCAAACAATCAATTCATAAATTTTTAATGTTAAAACGTATCATTTTCAAGCTAATTCATAGAAAAATGTCTCTTAAAACATATTTCTGGTTCTTTTAATCTCATTCTTTTCCATATTATAAAAAACGCTAAAGCTATTGATACCGGTATATATTATAGTAAATTATTTAGCTCTTTATATACATTTTAGCCTATATTAAGAGCCGCTGGAGAGGGTTCAAAGAGCCACATGTGGCTCTGGAGCCACAGGTTGCAGACCCCTGCTTTAGTGTATTAACAATATCATAAAGACCAAGGAACACACAAACCTATCATGGATGAGTTTGTGGAGAAGTGTTTGGAAGTTAGATTTTAAACCAAAGCTTTAATATTCTGCCAAAAACTGGAAGAAAAAAACAAAGATTGAAACATCAAGCCCACATTACCCCTCTCCACATGGTTGTGACAGTTTCCTGCTCTTCATTAAATATAAGGACAACGGAACACCAATTGCCGGCTGGTAGGTTCAAATTCCAGCACGACACTATACTTATACAGTAAAAGAGAACCTCCATCATTTAGAACATCTTGGTTAAAATATGAATCCAACTCCAATAAGATTCTGTAGCAAAACTTGACAATACTAGTTCATTTATGCCCTGAACTCAGTCTTCCTAGAATAAAGTATTTGGCTATGAAGACTGAACACACGTTTAAGTCTTTGTTAATTTACTGAAAGGACTGGTACGACGATTGCAGTGGATTCTGATTAACCGTGGAATATACTTCTTTCCCTTTTTTTTGGTGTGGTGGGGTCTGATTTTCTTTCCTCCTAATATACACTACTGTTTTGTTTTATCACACATCATCTCAATAAAAATACTGATTTTTCTGCTGTTATGGGAAAGCTGTGTGGTAGGGCACCGTTATGTAATGTAGAAATCAATAGCAAAATGTAATTTTCATCGGTTTGAGTCAAATCTGCAAGCATTTTGACATGTGTTCTTTTCAAAACATCAGCAGTACATCCAAGCCAAAAATCCCACCCTTAAGCAATAATCATTTATTTTTAGTTTAATCATTACTGATTTCTGGGGATAGTACTACCTATGTTTGCTATAAGTTCAACTTATTCAGCCACTTAGTAATATCAATAATAAAACATTTTAACTTGTTCAGGTTGTTTATCAAAACTACTGCTAATAAACAGTTAAAGCTACATTTAATACTGATTTCAAAAAGGTTTATTTTAAAATGTCGAAAAGTCCCAATTAACAATCTAGAATTCACTTGCTCAAGATGAATCTCTCCAAACTAATTCACAGGTTGGAAGATGAGCCTAACATCCCAGGAAGATGTAAAATATGCTTAAATAGCTATTTCCTGTTTTAGACTCCTGACTTCCTGTTCTGTCTACACATCAAACACAGCAAAACTCTACTTAAGATCTTTATTCTACTGTGTTCTAAAAAATAAGAGACAAACCGCAGCAAGATGCATTCTGCAAGCAGATTTTAGACCTAAAAGAATTTCTCTGCAGAAAAATATTCAACGCTTTGTTACAGTCTCACATGAGTGCTGTTTAGCATTACGCATATAGACTGTAGAATAAGACAGAGTTGAAGGAGAAGGCAAATGGAAAGGGCATGAGAAAGGAGACAAGGACAGACTCTAGGATCTACCCAGACGAGGAGAGCTTTATGGACTCTGTTATTATTACTGAAATACTGTTGTGCTTATACTTCATCTCAAGAACAGCCTTTTAACAGGCTGTGAGGCATTTGTTTTCATGGCAGCACTGAAAAACAAAAAAATACACTTCTAAATATAATGTCACTTTAAAGTAAAGTTTTATGTTTTTCAACTTAACTAAATATTAAGGAGTTATATGAAGAGAAAGCAAATAACAGTTAAATCATGTTTCATAGCAAGGGTGTCATGGTTTTGGTTCTGCTTAATTTTTCTTCCTGAATTCTGTTTAATTTCCATTTTGTGGTAATTTAGTTTTTTCTGGTTGTATTTGAGTTCTTATGCATGTTTACCCTCGTATGCCCCCTTATGTCAGTCTTCTTCCCCTAGCTCCCTTCTAGATTCTTCTGTCCACACCTGCTCCCAATCAGTTGTTTACTCTGGTCTTTGTTCTATTTGGCATATATACTTCTCGCTTGAGTTACTGTTTACTTGTTTCTTTACTCATTATGTGTGTTATGTGTGACATTTTTTTTTTTGTTTTCTTTATTTTGTTTTTGGATTTTGCTTCTATATCCTTATGGATCAGCATTAAATCAGTAAAAACTCATCTATGCATACTAAATTTTGTTTACACAAAAAATGCTCAGAAACCTAATAGTGTCAGTGTACACTTTTAAAACAAAAATGAATTTATTCCGATCAAGTCTTTTTTGTTTTAAAAGATATTGCAATGAATGGTGTGACAGAAATAGCTGAAAAACACCTTTACGTAAATAGCTGGAAATCCTATTAAACAAGTATAAGCAATGAACTTGGAATCCCATAATTGCACATGGTTATTGTCTGGAGAAAAATACTGCAGTTGTTTTTACCACTGAAAGTATTTTCCCTCTTTTTCTTAGTGTTTTATATTATATCAATATTTGAAAAAACTGTTTATCAACGACTGCTTTTAAATAGGGAAATTGTTGGTGATTAATGTCTAGACAGCATGATAAAAAGAAATATTAGAGCATATGTCATTTGGCATTTTTCTTTATCTTAATGTAAAATATTGTCTTTTTAAAATACCAATGGACCAGAGAAAAGATACAATTAAGATAACATACTTCAACGTGTATTTTAACATTAAATATATACTATGATTGGCACATAGTTTTACAATTATTAAGTTGAACATTAACCATCTTTTTCCACAGACTAAAGGAAAGAGGTTTTAGGGTTAGCTGAGCCCAACAGTGACCTGAGGTAACGAATTAGCAGGACGTGAAACTCCATAAGAACTCCTAACCTCTTGATAGGCGCCTCACAATCAAAGTCATTAGCCAGTGTAATAAAGGGCCTGAGATACAGCCATTCTTCAACAGCCTAACTCTTTTATAACCAACAGATTAAAGTTGATTGGATTAAAATGACATTCTGCCCGTCTGACCTTGGCGGCAGCAGTTAAGTTCATCCAAATTAAATTTCTCTGTAATAAAGATGATTCATTTGTTGCCTGACGTTGTAAATATAAAACAGAAAGAAAGAGGAGAAAATATTAAGTGACACACCCCAGTGCCCACATGCACACTTGCACAAGCGGATAGGCTTGCAGACAAAGAAGCATACATGCACTTACAGTACACATTTTGAGTTGAGAAGCACATGGGACCACAACAACATCAACTAAAAATCAGCTTTATTATTTATCTAATTACCTAAAAAATATATCACACTTATTTTGCTTTGGAAAAAGGTAAAAAGGAAGTAGCACAGGGCTTCATTCGTGCATTGTTGTCTACATACATATGGTTTAGTACTGAGTATCATTTGCTATTACTTGTTGTTTATTGGTTTTCATGTGCTGATATCCCAAAAGGCAATGGTTCCCTTTTTGCAGACTTTTTCACATGAAAATCTGATAGATCATAACCTCTTTCTTCAAGTTGATAAAGAGCCTCCCGTAAGCTCTCCCACCAAACTTTTCTTCATAATGCCACAGCTGTTAAGTAAGGTCTTTCTTTACTAAATGTCCTTCTAAATAGAAGCCTATTTAATACCAATTAGATATGAATAAGCATTTTGAAAATGAACAAAGTCAGAAAATAATTGGTTAAGGAAGTTTAAAGTCAAAGAAAATAGGAAGCTTCTACAACTTTGAATTAGAAGTCAGATACATCCCTAACCGGGGGCTCAGCTAAACATTCCCAGCAGACTGTCTCTACTCGCTTGGGCCTGTCCACACTTCCAGCTCACCACCAGGAAGTGATTGGTGGAAAATACTCTACCCCCTCTTTACCAAAGTGTCCAAGACATGTGGCCAAAGGTTGGAAGATAAAACTACATAGTCGATCATTGACGTGTAGTCTTGGGTGACCTGGTGCCAAGTGCACTGATGAATGCATTAAGGACAATCCAATCCAAAAGTCCAATAATGAAATATGCAGTTTGAAATATTGTCCAGCCTCTCTCAATGAGCTGGGTTCCAGAACCTATGAGTGGATGTGAGCTCAACTCTTTCTAACTGGTATTGCTGAGCAGTAGATGTGCAAAGGCCTAAGAGTATAACCCAGAATCAGCACGGTAAAGTCCCTTGATGGCACTTGCCACCTGGTTCACATTGTATCCAAGCTCAATTGTGCTCTAACCAGCAGGAGACAACTCAAGGTGTATATGTTCAATTTACAGAAAGCTACCATATGTCCTATTTTATTCATGGCAGTCACACCTTGTGATTATTTTTATTTGAAGTGCATTTCATAACATTTTACTGAAAAAAATCTATGGAGGAAGAAGGGTGCAGGCAAGTTTTCCTTGTAATTCTTATGGCAGTGAATAGACAGACACAAGATAGACAATAATGTGTAAGGCTCATTCCCTTTTCCATGTTACTGATATTTCTTTTTCTATTGCCATTGGTTACCTCTGTTGAAAAATTATTGTTTCTTTAAGCTCTGATTTTTTTCACTTTTGCTGATTTAACCTTACAGAATCTTTCAATCTATTGAGCTGCTGAAAAAGAAGCACCATCACAATTTCCTGATGATTCAGTTTTCCGCAAAGGTCCTCAACCTGAAAGCAGAATTTTTTATGAATCACTACTATTTCTGTAAAACATGAGAAAAACCCTAATCACACAATTTATATATATTATTCTGTTTAAGAAAGTTGATTGAGAGTATCTAAATTTATTCTAAAAATATCCCACATTTCGTCAGCCTTAATCATTTCTTTTCATATGTTTTTTCTTGACCAGAACAGGCATTCTGAGTGGGGCGATGACCATATACATCAATATGGATCAGTAAACAAGAAAAAAAGACAATCAAGAGATGAAAATACATAAACAAATATGCTTTAATTACAATGTTTAGATTTTTTTATTTAAACTACATTCCAATATCAACAAATACTTAATAAATACAGGGGACATGTAAACATCTCAATACAAAAATCAAATCAAACTTCTCTGAAATCAAACTGTCCACTTGGGAGCAACACTGATTTACAATCAATTTTACATTCTGTTGTGCAAATGGAATATTCAACAGGGGGAGATTATTGGCAATTAGCAAGACACACTCAATAAAGGAGTGGTTCTGCAGGTGGGGACCACAGACCAATTCTCAGTACCTATGCTCTCTGGCTGATGTTTTGGTCACTTTTCAATTTTGGTGGAGCTTTTACGCCTGTGGTAGCATGGCATGAGATGGACTCTACAACCAACACAGGTGGTTCAGGTAGGACAGCTCATCTAGGATAAAAAATCAATGTCAGCTATGGCAAGAATGTTTGCTACGTCTGCCAGGGTAGTGTCAATAGGCTGGAGGCACTACCAGGAGACAGGCCAGTACACCATGAGATGTGAAGGAGGCCGTAGAGGGAAAAGGACCAAGCAATAGGACCACTACCACCATCTTTGTGCAAGGAAAAACAAGAGGAGCACTGCTATGGCCATAAATGTGTATGTGTCTGCACAAATGGTTAGAAACCAACTCCACGAGGAAGGTATGAGAACCTCTCATCCACAGATGGTGGGTCGTGCTCACAGCCTAACACTGGGCAGGATGCTTGGCATTTGTCAGAAAACACTAGGGAACACTAGGAACACTAGGCACATTTACTACTGGTGCCCTGTGCTCCTCACAGAAGAAAGCATGTGACAGTGGTGACACAGTCTGGAGAAAACATGGAGAGCAATCTCCTGCCTGCAACATCCTCCAGCATGACCATTTTGGAGGTAGGTTAGTAATGGTGTTGGGTGGTATTTCTTTGGATTGCCATAAAATCCTCCATGTGCTCGTCAGAGGTAGCAAGACTGCAATTTTGTACAGAGATAAGATGGTCAGACTCCTTGTGAGACCATATGATGGTGCGGTTGGCCCTGGGTTCCTCCAAATGCAGAACAATGCTAGAATTCATGTGGCTGGTGTCTGTCAGTGGTTCCTACAAGATAAAGGCATAAAAGCTATGGACTGGCCTGCCTGTTCTCAGACCTGAATTTGTCACTAATTGAAATGTCTTTAAATACACATTAACATTAATTCAACACACTGTAGTAAACAGATAAATAGAGGCAGAAGATGTCTTTCAGTTATCAATGCCCACATTCAGAGACACACAGAAGCTTTTTCAAGCTGGGCACCATTGTATTCACAACACCTGTCCAATCAACGAGGAATAAGAATCAGAAATAATTTAATAATCCCAAGGCGAAATTACTTTTGTTACATTAGTCCATCTGTAATAGAGTAAATATAGGACCAGTTTTATATAACACATTTTCATACAATATATGTAATTAGGGGGTCCCCGCTCCATCCCCTGATTTAAAGGGTATCACAGTAAATGAGACCAATTGCATATGTAACCTACACTTTTCCAATATCTATTTTTCAGACCCTCTCGCATTTAAAGGCATTTAAAATTTAACTTCACAATTATGCATACTTTTTGTAATCTAGTACTTAAGATTTTAATAAATCCCACTTAACTTTATGGTTTTAACATGACAAAGGGTGAAGGAAAAGTCTTAAGAGCCTTATAAATACTGAAGAAATGTACCTTTTATTCTCACTATTAATTTAAAACAAAAATGAAGCAGAGCACAATACTAAACAAGTGTATCTGAAGAAAGCATTCAATAACAGGCCCTTATACTTAGCTGCTCTACAGTAACCTCTGTTATAATGACAGGGGAACCAAGGAAGTGAAACCAGTCTTAATCCTGTAGTTACACTTGGAATCCTACCATAGCTCACCTCTCAAGGGTAGAGGTTGAGAAAGTTAAACCCGCTCTAACACTCAGCTTGAGTTCATCCACGTTAATCCCGTTGTAATCTGGATCAGAACATGTGGGTTTACAGCTAATGACAGCCAACTAGTTAGATTTCAGTGGTTCACCGCAGCTTGGTTTAACCAGGGATTAACAGGGCCCATCTAGCAATGACACTGGATAACGGTGAGTGGGGAACTTGCTCATGCAAAGAAAAGGAAGAGACACAAATCAGAGGAGACAATAACAGTCATCAGATGTGATTCTTTACTTTATTGAGTCAATAACTGAAGCACCTCTACAGCTGTGGGGCAATATGTGTGAGGGCTATTCAAAAAGCCATTGATTCACTCCATGTACACTTTTCCTGGATAAGTGACGGTCATAAATATTGAACGTGGGTTGCCATTTTAGAGTGACTTCACAATATGCTCAAAAACATGAAGGGCCACAGATTGCCCTGTAGCTTTATATTTATTCTTTGAACTCTCTATGTGGCAGAATTTCGTTTCTTTTTCTGAAACATCTTGAAGCTCAACTAGCTTGCACTGATTTACAACCTTGTATCTATAACTAGATGAAAGACCTCATAACAAGGCCTAATGTGGATACTATGGCTTTCTTGTGACCATAATTAGGAGCTTGTGCTTTAGGGAAACAAATAACTACCATAAAGCATGATGGAAAACACATCTGACTCTTATGACCTGATGATCCTCATTTGGCCTTTTTTTGAGTATTCATGGCTGTCAGCTGACTAACCGAGATGACCTGCGGTTGATACGTTTATTTTTATCTAAATTATCTTATTTGAATCGCTTGGTCTTCATATTTTTCATTCTGTATTCATGTTTGAATTCAATTAGATGTGAGAATTCAGCAAACAGAGGATCGTTTATCTTGTTTGGTAATTCAGATGACGTAGATGGAGACTTATCTAAGCTGACAACAAAACAAAGCTGGTGGTTTAGATCACAGTTGCATGAGGGGATTTCATTTTCCTTATTCAAATGTTATCTGTAGGAGGTTTTGCTAAAGGGTCAGGACTCGTCTGAAAAGACACAAAATAAAAAATAAAACTGTCCTCCTTTCTGAGATTGTATTTACGTAATTTATTTATTTTTTACAAGTTTGAGTTTATTGTTGAGCATATTTTTGTGCTCATCAGCAAGGTTTTAGTGAAGCCACTCTTTTGTTAAACCTTGTAAAGCTAATTTGAACTTGTTGATATTTTACTGCACACTAATCTTTTAAGCATACTAAGCATAAGAGAGTTCGAAAGCCCTCAGCCATCCTGCCGCACCTATTTAAAACCACACTTTGTGTGAGCCAGAACCACATACCCAACTATATGAACGTGGAAAACATCTGACACAAACTGTTGTCCTCAAATGTTCTTGGTTATAATGAGCAAATCACATGAACATTTAGCCTTTGACTTCAGCCCTTCCAGTTTGTTAGCACTGTTATCCAATATGCAGAGCTCTATGCCATCGACTCTCTTTAGTCTGCATAAGCAGCAGTAAAAACATGCAGAACTCCCACCCACATCACGGTCCTCAGCCAATCTGTGTCACATAAGCCTCTATCCCATCTCCCCTAGGCTGTAAAAATCTCTCTCCCTAGCAAGAGAGTGCAGTAATGAAAAGTTGCTTTGATTGACCACGTTCCATTAATGTGCCATGTTAGATTGCAAGTGACGTAATGGAATTACAAATATGTGAAAAATAATTTGTTTTTGAAATAAATAACACAATTAATAACATTGTCATATAACACACTTACTCCCAACACTGCCTGCAACACCAAAATGATGTAGGCTTCTGTACATTTTGTTAAGATATGTGGTTCTTTAAGCCAATTCGACTATTTATTGAATTTATCACACAATTCTGATGGAAATTTCGGTTGAATTTTAAAATCAATATACTTTTTTTAAATAACATTCTTCTCACTGTTGGTTACATTATGATGTTGAGATATTTGTTACCAGAAATGCTGATGCACCTTAAAATTGTGTATGACCCTAAATCAACAGAAGGATAGTTGATACAAAGAGGCTATGCAATGGCCTTGATGCACACCACCCAAACAAACCTGTAAACCAGACATGTTTTATTTGAGTATTGATTCTTTTGCTCTTTTGTAAGATCATTTATGATCAGCTGTGGTTGCTGCCAAGATATAGAGTTGTTGTTTATTTTCCTTTGGTCACAAAGGCACTTTGTGTCCGTCTATCCTTTTTTTATAAATGACAGAGCTTTTGCTTATTTTCCTGATCCGGTGGTTCAAGGGTCTGACCTGTTTACCTTCTCTGACACCATATGGCTAGGAGAGAGAAAGTAAAAGCCAAAAAATACTTTGCGTCCACATATTGTACACACACAAACAGAGCCAACAAGAGGGCGTGACAGCAACCAAAAAGTGGCTGAGTCAGGCTTGGCTCAAACAGTTTCCAAGTTAAGCCTCAGGGCCTGAAAAGAAACATATAGGCAAAGCAAACATTAATGAGTAACAATTCGGTTTTATTTCGGTATGACTTCTGAGGTTCCTTTGAGCAAGGTGCTGTACATCCCACTGCTACAGTGAAGCAACTCAGTAGCCAACAGTGAAGAAAGAAGGCTGATTTGTACCCTTCCTTTCTGTAGATGTTTGCAACTATGTGGGTGTAAAGCTAAGCATCAATAGGGTAAAAAACCTTTAAAGTGCTCACCAAATCTAGCTCATAAATCTAAAAGGAAAAAATAGAAATAAGCAAAATGAGACAAAAGAAATCTGGTTTGAACTTCTGTATGAGGTTCAATAATTTTAAGCTCCAGGACAAATTAAAAGAAAAACTAAACGGATTCAGAAACACTGTATTTTGTAAGTCATAGAGAAATGAGGAAGAAAATTTAAGATAAAAAAAATAAAAAAATGTCATCTTTAGTCATATCTAGTACTTAGCCCACCTTATATCAATTTAGATGTAAAACAAGCTGACACACTCATTTTGGTTCAGTTTTCTTATTTCTCAGATTGCAATGTCTATTGAACCCACATAAGGTAACATGGATTAAAAAAATTTAAATATAATAAAATCAGACATATTGTTTTGTCTTTTTTTTTACTTTTGGCTCAGGTTTGGTGAAGTAGGCAGTGGTTCTATGCAGAACAACAGAAAAATGTAATCATTGGAAATCTAATTACATTGGAAATCTAATATCATCTTTGCGCTTACCTAAATTTGAGACGAAATATATGAAACTCTCAACCTCTGCGTTATCTGCGTATGATAAAACATTTCCTGACTCAGAGACATTAATCAAAGTTTGTCATCTTTAATTATTATCATTGTTTTTTTCTTAGTATCTTTACAGGTGATTATTGTGTGAAATTATATATATTTTTGATACACTGGCAACAATCTTTGTGAATCAGTAAACAGGGAAACTTCACTGAATGTTTACTGAATTTCAGATGAAATATCCCTGTTTTGTTTTTATATTTGTTTTCAAGATAATGGTGGTGGGTGGATGACAGCGCAGAGAAACAGATGGTTTCTTGAGTATACAGTATATCTCCCAACCGGTTGTGTTTGCTTGTTTCCTTGGTGACCCTTCCTTAATTACCCACTTCAGCCGTATGCCAAACGAAAGAGTGTGTTTATGTGTGCATGTCTGCACAAGCTTTTGAGTGGGTGTGGTGCCTCACAAGTTTGCCAGAGGAAATGTTTTAGACTTTTTTGTCTCCTTTCTGTGTTCTCTTTATCTCTATCTTATCAAACTAAAGGTCAATCACAATGTCTTGCTTTTGATTCCAAGACAATTCAGTCCTCAAAATATTAAAGTTGAAATGTTGTTTCTTCAATAGTCCAAAGGCATTTAGACTTATTTATTGCTTTAGTAGTACAAATATAAATCATACTTCTTTCAAACAGGTAAACAGCCTGTGGGAACAATGGAATCAGGGTCATGGGATTTATGTCATCTGCTGTACCTATGAAAGGTGAATCCAAAGAGCATTAAAAATAAGTCTAAGAGCAAGGGTCACCAATGCGGTGACCGTGGGCATCAAGGGGCCCTAAAGGACCACATGGAGTTCCCTCAGAGGCTTCTGAAAATAGAACAAATTGCCAGTGGGCCAAGTTAGAGATTTTACTGTACTCTGTTACTCTTTTTTTTTTAATCATTTATAGAGCATCTCATCATATTAACCGCATATGGCATTTAAGTATTTATAGAAAATACAAAATTAAAACATCAAAAATAAAATTAGAAATTTAAAGAAAGAATAAAATATATGTTTAAAGTGTATGCAATTCAGGTAAATGCTTACCCTCGCATATCACAAATCAGTATTGGTGGCCCTTCCTATATATCAGAAACCTTCAAGCAGCCATTGTACAGTACATAGAAAGGTTGGTGACCCCTGTTTTGAGAGTAAAATGTTTGCTTGCTTTTCTTTGCAAAATAGCTCAAGCCCAGACAGACTAGATTAAGATTGGGATGAAAATTGTCTGGAAAAAAAACTCTTGCCATTTCTAATAGGGAATTCCCTGCTCTTCAAAAAGGTGAATTTACAGTTCTGGATGTATAGTGTGTCGAAGCCCAGGTCTTACGATTTACAGCCTCCAAGATTGCCCTGCATTTATCTTGATCTATTTTCTCATAAACTATGATCATTTTTACTGTCCAAGAAAGCAACATGTTTCACATCAAAGCATATGATGTTTAAAATGTAAACAATAAGTTTAATTATGGTTTAATTTCATAGATAGATAGATAGATAGATAGATAGATAGATAGATAGATAGATAGATAGATAGATAGATAGATAGATAGATAGATAGATAGATAGATAGATAGATAGATAGATAGATAGATAGATAGATAGATAGATAGATAGAGAGGCCTAATTTCAATCCATAGAACCTATTTTAGATTGACAAAGTAAGGGGTGCACTGTTCGAAAGCTTTATATACATACAATTTCACTGAAAGTACATTGGAGTTTGTGCTTTTAGTTTTTTTTTATGTGAGAAAGTTCAAAGTGAATAAATACTTTAGCAGGGCACTGTATACTCTGATACTAGAAATAGTGCCTCTATTAAAAATACAAGGATAAGTGATTCCATAACATTGAAAATAATAACCTTGAAAAAAATCAACATTTTTAACATTTGAACATACTTCATAGAAAGTAGTTTCCACTTTTAATTTACAGCAGTCCTTAATTCCAAATTGAGTCACCCACTCTCTCTCTTTTCTCCATCTCTCTCCAGCTCTCGCCTGTCCCCAATGATCCAGGGATTGTTTTGACCAGAGTTGAGGGCTCGTTTGTAACTGTCCAAGGGAATTGATGGAGTTAACTTGGCTCTTTGACCTCTCACCTCTGGATGTCAGTGACCAGGCTCGCTTAACGTAGTAAACCTGAGCTACTGCAAGGTGGGCAAAAACAAAGTTGCAGACGCAGTGCGGTTGTAATTCCTGTAGTCAAATCCCACACAGCGTTTCATGTAAACAGTTGGACTCATACAAATAGCGAGTGTCCTAGACAGATGTGATATGGGTTGTGTTTTGAATTCCATACACATCAGATAAATAATACAAACATGCTCTTTCTCTGTCTCTTACACACACACACTTATACAGAGACACATGGAGGGGAAAAAACCTGACCAAAGCTTTCCTTCATGTTGAAATTGCATTTCATTCAACTTAACCCAGAGCAAATACAGCAGTAACTTCCAACCAATTTTAAAATCTTAGCTTGATTTATCTTTGAGTGTGTGTGTGAATTCCCAATGTGAGCGTGTGATAGGCAGAATGGATGTTGATAAACACCAGAGGATGTCGTGTCAAAACAGACAACTTGTCAAACGACATGCTAACTAGGTCAATCACAAAGTTTAAGGAGAAACTTTGGAGTGGAGCTTTGGTTTTTGCGTATCTCCATACGCATGTGTATGTGTGTTTGATAAGCTCTACAACGAATCTCCAGGAGGGGATCTCCAATATCGAAGGTATTTTTAAATCAATGAGCTCTTAAGTGTATCTCAGTCTCAATGTGTTCATACGTAAGGCACGCACACAACACTCAGTGTAGACAGAATCCCTACTGACAAGCAATGACAAGATAAAGAGAGGTGTTTGGAAGGGGGGGTTAGGCAGGACGACAGGAGGGGGAAAATAATGTTTCAACAGTTGGGGGTGGGATGCATTGAATGAAGCAGGGTGGGGGGATGAAAAGGAAAAAAAGAAGAAGAGAAATGAGCAATGAGTGAGATCAAGACCAAAGTAAGCAGAAAGAGAAATCTGTCATATATTGGAATGGTTTTCGAAAATTTTGTTACAAACCGATATGTCTATGTCCATGACGGTCTTCATTTTTTTTCTTTACCTTCCACTGTGGGAATTTGTTTACTTTCTTTAAGTATCTTATTATTTTCAAAACTGTTTCTTTTTTTTTCCAAGGCAAAGCAATTTCATTTGTATAGAATTCAGTACATGGACAATTCAAAGTGCTTTACGTTAATTAGATAATAAAACAGGACAAAAATAAAAGCAGAATAAAAGCAAAAACATTTGTAAAACAAATAAATCAATTGGACCACAAAAAGCAGAACAAAAGCAAGTAAAAAAAAAACTTAAAGAAATGTATACAGTTGGATCACAACCTTAAACTAATACCCCAGTTAGCAGTTTAATTTCAACCATCAAAGGTAGTTCTAAAGAAATGTTTTTTTTTACTTTGACATAAAAAAGGGTTCAGACTTTCAGCACTTTTATAGTATTCTGATAGTTTGTTCCAGAGAAGTGGAGCATAGGAACTAAATGCTGCTTCTCTATGTTGTGTTCAAATACTGATTGACTGGTAAGTAGACTTGAACTAAAAGATCTTAGTAGTCTGCGGGGTTGATACACTCATAACAATCTGTTATTATTGAGGTGTTGATCCATTCAGTGATTTATAGACTAACAGAAGGATTTAAACGTTAATTTTCTGAGCTACAGGGAACCTGTGGAAGGACTTCAGAACAGGGCTGATGTGCTCTACTTTCTTATTTCTAATGAGAACATGGACAGCAGCATTTTGGATCAGCTGCAGCTTACTGATATTAATAATTGAATTTAATTGAACTTTATTGATCTCACATTGGAGAAATTTACCTCTGCATTTAAACCATCCCCTTCAGGATGCAGGGGGCTGCCAGTGTGGGGTTAAAGGTATTGCTCAGGGACCCAGAGTGGCAGTCTGTGGGAGCCCTAACCACTAGGCCACCCCTTCCCCAAATTGGATTGGGTTTTTTAGGCAAACATATAAAAGGCACTGTTGCAGTAATCAGTCCTACTAAAGATAAATGCATACAGTAAATTAGTTTTTCTAGATCCTGCTTGGACATTAGTCCTATAATCCTGGAGATGTTCTTGAGGTAACTGCCTTTATGTGCTGAAGTCCATCATGACACTAAGATTTCAGCCACAATAAGTGGTTTCTATCTGTAGTAGCTGAAGCTGCTTAAAGAAGTGCAAAAAATAACGTATTTGACTATAAATAAATGAAAACATTTGGCGGTGTAAGTACTCACTTCTCAATGGGTTGGTGGTCAGAAAAGCAGTCTTATGTTTGTATATTTGCCACTGGAACATTTCAAAATGTCCTTAAGTGGTAAGAAACTGTATATACTGTAGTTAAACTAACTTCTTACAAAACCAGCTGGCGTACCAAAGTAATGAAATTATGAAATACATGAGCTCATCGGGAGAAGTGCTCATAATCTGAATTTCTATCAGTACCTACCAAATCTTTCTTATGAATAATTTTGTTTAGTTTTACTTCTAGGTTAAAAGGCCTTTATAATAATCCATAAATAGTTGCAACTTTAGATTTTGATTGCTGCTTATGTCAAAACTTGAACCTAAACTATTTATTTAAAGCATTAATTTCATGTTTAGAAATATTGTGGGTTGTCAAAAAATGTCTCGTTGCCAATGCACTTACCTTAATTTGTGTTCATTGCTATAACAAGCTTTTTAACTCATAACTTGAAATATTTCTTACCTTAATGCTTTTTCCCATTGTGTGTTTTTTAGGAACAGTAACTCTCCTTTCTCTTGATGTGCTAGTTACTTTCGGGTTTTTCTATAAGCATGCCAAGCTATCGCTTTACTGCAAGGCGTTGCAAGGCGATCAGGTTCTATTAAGTAGCTGTGTGAGTATCTGCCTTTCTGATAGGTCAGCGGTACTACCAGTAGATGGTACACATGTCTGTTTATGTCTGTTCATTGCACCATCATCAGGGGAGTGTTGGCCTAGTGGTTAGAGCAGGGGGCTTGTGCTCTGAAAAGGTTTTAAGTACCCGGTTCGGTCCAAAAAGCCTGCACTCTGGGTCCCTGAGCAAGACCCTTGACCCTACAGTGCTCCCAGTGCACCACACAGTGGCAGCCCACTGGTCCCCAAGGGGATGGGTTAAATGCAGAGGTAAATTTCTCCAATGTGAGATCAATAAAGTTAAATTATTACTATGTTATTTTAAGGTGTAAAATCTTAACACATATTACCTCATTTTATTGTGATCAAATAGGTTTGGATGTTTTTTTTTTTTTTTTTTCGAAAATGCACATAATGTCACTATGTAGCTTTAAAGTCAGATAGTAATAAAAAGAAAATCTGGTACCTTTTTACAGTATATAGACTGGTTTCAACTTTACAGTGTAAAGTTGCAGACCATTGACATATTTTAATATAGTTTAATACTGCTATTATGATAAAAAAAAAAATCTAAAAAAAGAGGAAAATCCTGCAGCCACATTTAAAGGACTTAATTTACCGTAGCTGCAAAACTCAACTATCCAGTCTTTTAAATTAAAGCCTACAGAAAAAACATGTGTTCCTTTAGTCTTGAATAAACCATCATGAGTTGTTGGTTTAGAACAACTGTTTAGAACATAACAATGTCACCTTATGTTCATTTCGAAGGAATGCGTGTTTAATCAGATAATGGGCTTTAGTGAATAAAATTGGGAGGGCAAATAATAGAAATGGAGGAATGGAAGGAAGGAATGGAGGAATTCATGTGCCTACTGTATTTTGATGCTGAATTTTACAATAATTCTTTCAACCTTTCTATGAGGATAACTTATAGAGGCAAAACCAAAATACTTTTCCCTCTGGGGAGAGTTATCTGTCTTTTACACAAAAATAACACTTCAAATTTATTCTTAAGAGCAAGAAAGTCTAGATGGAGGAGTACAACGAGGAGCAAGCTGGTGGAGTATATTTATGATGAGAGTGGGTTGAAAGTATTTGTTTAGTTTTTCTAGTGTTAAAACATCCAGAGTTGCTGTAGAAAATATCTAACACAAAATTCTCAATTGCTTGCAGGAAAAAAAATGTAGTTTTTCTATAAAAAACAAACACTTCCAATTTTCTTTTAATAATAGAATGAAGGGTGAATGCAAAGTTGTGGGTGTGTGAGTAGGACAGACATGTGAATGCATGTGGGCCTATGAGAAACATATTTTAATGCATCAAAGAAAAATAATTTCGCAGTGCAAATTAAGGTCAGATGTTGAGCAGAAACAAGTTTGCTTAGCTTTCATCATCTGCTACATCGACGACTGCTTCATATATCTTGTCAATTGGTAACGAGGTTTATTTACATTAGATTGCAACATCAAATCCGTTAATTCTTCAATACTGTTGTCTCAAGTACTTGGACAAGTATACAAATTAGATGATGAGAAAGTATTATGAACTGCCCACTGTTTTACTGAATGAGGCCACAGAGACACGCTTTCTTAAATCAAAATGGAAGACAGAAAATAAAGTTGATAAAGGATAAAGCCGGGAATGCTCATAAGAGGTTCACAAATGGCTTTTTAAAAAGCCGTTCCAGCACAGACATGGACCAGCTCATCCCTTGTCCGCGGCGGTCCTCTATCAGTTAGCCTCCAGACAGTAGCCTTGGCCTGCTATTGGCTCTTTCTGCTCTCTCAGCCTGACGGGCTCCTTCTATGTTACGCCGTCCTTCTCATAGTAAGCCCCAGCCACTCTACCCTACCTTCGGACCTCTCTCTGCCCTCCCAGTAGAATAATCAGATCTTCTGTAATTCTGCTTCAGTCAATGAATGTATAGCCCCTAGTTAGGCGATCTCTATAGCTACGTGTGTCAGCTCTGCACTGCTGTGGAGCAAAGATGGCTGCCTCCACAAATGCAAACTCACTCGTATGGAGTTATAAATAGCAATTTCTGGGGCAAGCAAATATAAACATTGAGACTTTCATTTCTCAGGAGATAATCAATAACATACAAATAGATATTATATCAAGGTGACCAGATTTCTGAAATCAAATCTGAGGACATTTCCCGCTCGTAGAAAAAAACAGTTCATTTCATCAAGATGAAATAAGGAAACAGGAACAGCAATGGTTTTATTTATTAATATTTAAACAACAAAAATCACTCTGCTCATCCTCAGATTACTTAGACAAACTTTGTCATTTTATATACACAGTGTATACAAAATTTAATTTTGTTTTGTACAGTTCTCATGGCATTTCCATTTCTTAAAGTGCAGCAGTGATCAAATGTAAACATTGTGGGACAAAAAAACATGGTGCAAAAAAACACATTGATATGGTCAGTTTGGTGCAGAGTCTGTGACATGATTTAGAGTTTTTTCAACATTTAGCTTTCTGTTGGCAGTGGGGAAGAAGCTGTTTTGGAATCTGCTGGACCTGCATCGAATGCTGCAAAGCCTCTTCCCAGAGGGTAGCAGGGAGAAAAGTCAATGTTGGGGGTGTGAGGGGTCATTGATAATGTTACGAGCTCGGGACACACAGCACTGGAAGGAAATGTCTTTGATGGAGGGAAGAGGAGCCCCGATGATCCTCATTGCAGTTCTCACTACTCTCCTCACCTTCTTCCAGTCTGCAGCGCTGCAGCCTCCACACCGTACAGTCAGACAGCAGTTCAGAATGCTCTCTATGGTGCTTCTGTAGAAGGCGGTGAGGATGGGTGGGGGCAGGTAGGCTCTCCTCATCCTCCGCAGGAAGTACATGCACTTTTGTGTCCTTTTGAACCAGTGAAGTGGTGTTTACAGTCCAGGTGAGGTTGTCTGTGATGTCCACCCCCAGGAATTTGGTGCTGCTGACCACCTCTACAGCTGAGCTGTTGATGATAAGTGGAACTTGGTTGGGCCAATTTTTCCTGGTCGACGATCTCCTTTGTTTTCTCCAGGTTCAGGACCAGGTTGTTGTCTTTGGACCAGTCCATCAACTGCTCCACCTCCGCTCTGTCGTCCGGGTCGTTGTCTCCGATTAGGCCCACCACCGTGATGTCGTCTGCAAACTTCACGATGTGATTGGTGGTGAACCTGGAGACACAGTCATGTTTCATCAGAGTGAACAGCAGGGCCTCAGGATGCAGGGTGATGATATAAGAGGTGTACGGTCCGACCCATCTGACTGAGGTCTGTTTGTGAGAAAGTCTAACTGCCAATTGCAGAGGGCTGTATTGAAGCCCAGCTGTTCCAGTTTTCCTATCAGATGCTGAGGGATGATGATGTTGATGAACTGAAATCATGTATATTGACTCCTGTAGACTGATCTATAAATGTCTTTCTCATAGTTTCTGTTTTTTTTTTCTCTTTTTTTTAACCATTTGGCTAGTTCATGAACTACACCTTAATAAATAAATCTTTTTAAATGTGTACGTCATAAGGTGTAAAACCACTGAAAAAACAGTGTCTCTAATAGAAGAAGATAAAAGAAACCAACAACCTTGACCTTACCAATAAGAAAATTATGAAAATGTATTTTATTCATTGAAGAGGCTTGCAAATGTGTTCAGCTTTTTTTTAACAGAAGTCCAAGCCCTTGAATAACAACATTGGCTTTAGGAGAAATATCTTTTCTAACGTAATTAATTAAAGGTTAACCTGCACTAACATATGCTCTTTTTAAATAAAAGCAAAGCATTAAAAGGTTGAAAGAGCAAATTCTGCTAACATCCAACTTGTCTAGAACAAAAATAACATTCTTTAGTGAACCTTGCCTTCATTCCCAGAGTGCATTTCTAATAAGGCTCTAAAGATAAAAGATCCTATTATCTTGTATCTAAAGTCGTATTATGAACACCACTGTATGCCCAGATAAAGCATGTTACAATTATTAACATTGCAGATTTCACAGGAAAATAAATCGGTCACCTGTGCAACCCCATTTATCAATTGTATTGTAGGAAAAGAGAGACTGCACAGGGTTAAGACAAAGTTTTAATATTTGTCTTATGCCTGTGCACTCTTTGTATACTTTGTAGCCTTGGCCTTACTATTTTCTTTTAATTCCCAGCCTTACTGGTCTAAAAACAATTTCTTCACCCTCTGAGAAAACAAACGTACATTAATTGTGCAGGAAAGTACTTCTGTTGTGGAACGACAATGATTTCTGTGCTGACTTGTTGCATGTTGTCCGGAATCTTTGGTCCCTACTTTATGTCAGTGCTTAAAATAATTTCGGTCAGATATGTAGTCCTACTGCTGCTGTTCAGCACACACTCCATTGATTGCAATAGCAGAAACTGAAGAGACGGAAAGAAAGGCATAAGGAAGAAACAAAGCAGAGTTCTGCTCACTGTTTTGTGTGAAAAGAAAAGATTGAGCTGGCACACATGGGGAGGAAATGTTTGATAGTCAGAGTTTGAGATGTTTTCGTTTGGTTTGTCCACATACTGCGAAAAGGAATATCACAAAAACTTTATTCAAGAAAATGAAACATTACATTCAAAGCTGACTGATCGGATTAAACTAGTGGAACCCATGTTTGAAGAGGACTTCCATGAAAATGGATAAAGAGATTTAAGGACCGACTCCTCCTCTCTTAAGTCACATTCACCATTTTTAATAGAAAACATTTGCTGTGTATGTAAACTTAACATGAAGACTTCACCTCTCTACCTAGGGCTACTTTTGATAGACAGAAAAGCAACATTTAAAAAAATAACCCTAGAAAATAATGAAAGTTTCTAAAAGCATAAACAAACAGACCTACTTGTCTGCCCAACTCTGAGGGACTGTGCTGTATAACCATACTTAAACTGTCAGTTCTTTGTTAGCCACGAGTTTTCTAATGGTCACAGTTCCAGCACCTGTTTCACAAAGACTCAGCTAGAGTAGAGAAAAATAGTACCGGTAAGTCTTTAACTCTGAGAATTCAGTACATTCTATTCTAGCTTTTCTATGAAGTCGGCATTATTTTGCATATTAGAAGTAGAAGCAATTGCACATGGTGTGTTCAAGGGGAGTTGACTACCAAGGTTTGTGTATTAATGTAAAAATTAGAATTTAAGTGTAAGTGTGTTCTTCAAAAATGTAGAGCCTTATTTTAACTGAGATGTTTCGAGAAGACATTCAGAGATTTAAATTACTGCCTGTTGTATGGTAGACAGTATATACATGCTGAGGAGTCCATTACTAAAATTAATTGCTGTAGTCGCTGTCATGGTAGTCTGGTTACCTGTGAAAAATCTGTCTATTCTCCCTGAACCCTGTCAGCCGCACACACTGAGCCTGGTTCTGCTGGAGGTTTCTTCCTAATAAAATATTTTCTTCTCCACTGTCCCTGCATGCATGCTTGATGTGAGGGATTGCTGAAGAGTCAACGACAAAATGGAAGTGAATTTGTCAGCGCAAGCTCATCAAGGAGGAGTATGCCAAGCAAGTGAATCACTAGATGCAATAAACTGGTTTTCCTTGATAGACACTTTTAAACAATCTGGCTGTATTGTCTCTGTAAGGTGCCTTGAGATGACGTGTTGTGATTCGGTTTTATATAAATTTAATTGAACTGAATTACCATCCCAAATCTTGAAGCATCTTTAAAATCCATCTTGCATGAGGTTATTCTCTTTGTGCAACATATGGACAAAAAAGTGTAAACGCCATTACTAAGGGCCAGAGTCAGGTTGATTTTTTTATATATATATATATATATATATATATATATATATATATATATATATATATATATATATATATATATATATATATATATATATATATATATATATATATATATATATATATATATATATATATATATATATCTTAATAATTATTTCAGCTAAGCAGTGGTTCCCAAGTTAAATAAATGTGTAACAAAATCTGCCTTATAATCTTACAATAGCCATGTGTGAATTGTAAGAGTTTCAAAAAGTCTGATTTTTTTTAAAAGAGGTAGGTAAAAAGAGTATACTTTTTATACTTTTAGCTAAAATGAGAACTTGGGACCACCTAATAAAATGCAGGATATCTGCTGAAACATATCTAACATATTTCATACACTGAGAACAGCAGGACCTGCTAACAAATTTTAGGCTGGCCCCTCTATTTACAGCAAACAAAAAACAGCATTGATAAATATTCTGGAGGATCATTGAAGTGTTTACTACTTATTAATAAAAGCATCAAGCCTTAATGCAAGCCTTGTTGGAGGAAGGTTCTGTCGAAAACAACACTGGTAACTGTGGACGTATCTGACACCATAAAAAAAAATGTGGGCATTATTTGCAGAAACTAGATCTATAGTGCCATGTTTCTTTTCTCATGTGTGTGTAAGTGTGTAGTTTTCATCTGTGTAGAAAATTATTAAAAAAATAATAAAAAAGCTACAACTTTCAAAATGCACTACTGTAATTTCTTCCAGTTTTTTGCAAAGTCACAGCATTTCAATTTGAAGCGCTAATTTTCTTAATGTTATAAAAACTGACAGTGTTGCTAAATAAGATAAATTCACATGTGCATTTGAATACAACAAACTATCTAATGTACCGAACTGTGATATAAAAATAGAAAAAGAAAGATTAGGTTAGTGTGGTGAGATAGAGAGCTGCCTTTATGTTAAGTTGAATGTATTTAATTTAGTTGTCTGACAGGTATCCACACTGCTATGCCACTAGAAGACAAATCATTCAGTTTGGTCAAGGACACAGTAAATGGGTTAATTTAAGCCTAAAACACATCACTGCCACACAGCACTCTGAAATACCTTGAGGGGTGAAAAAAGAGAGAAGCCAGAGAAAGAGAAAAGCAGTTGCAGAAAGACAGAGCAAAATAGAGGGAGAGGACGAAGCGAGAAAGCTAAAGGCCATTCCATTCATCATGCATATGACTCTTTAATGTTCACATTCATTACCACTGGTTCTCATTGAGGTGAGGGTGAGACCGGACGAGAGAGATAAGGATAAAAGAAATAAAAGAAAGTGTAAAAATATTAATAAAAGAAATAAAAAAGCAGATATAATATATTTTATGAATAACATTTACCCCCTTTCTAGAATTTTTTTTGGTTCCATGACTAAATAATATTCCAGCAAACATGGTGCGTTATTGTAAGACTACTAGACTCAGTGGAGCAAAGGTGGCGGTGATGAGTTATTAAATATGGAGAGAAAGCAAGGGTAAGAGGGGGGAGGGGGAAGAGGAGGGGAAGCCGGACAGATGATTAACTGTGAAGGAAGTAAGAAAAAAAAAAATGAGGCGAATTCCCTGATGTACTACACTGGATTTGATTTAGAGAACGCAGCTCAATTCTGTTCCTTATTTAAGAACTCCCTTCATCTGAGTGTGTGAGACAGTGTGTTTGTCACCTCCCTCGCTTTGCAGTGTGGTCAGGCTTTCTTCAAGTTTTGTTTCCCTGTGACAGATGTTTTAATGCTTTTCCTTCATGATCTCCTCACTAAGTCTTATGCGGTTTCCCACCGGTTCATATGCTGATTAAGTATATATCCATGGTATACTATTGTTTTCACTAAGTATATTTATCTAATGTACTTACACAAAACTTACAAATTATAAATGTATTTTGCTTTATGAGGGCAACACACAGTACTGCATGTCTGTGAAGTATTAATCTTATACAGCACTTCACAGTCATGCAGTACTGTGTGTCCGTTTAATTTTTTTTTTTACAAATAAAACCTAAATGGTCTAAAGAAAGAATATATTTAAGCCCAGTCTTCCTTTTGCAGACCTTTCTACCTCTTTCTCCAATTACAATCACAAGAAACTTTGGTCCATCTTTACACATTGACAGATTTTTTGCCTATTGACAAAGTCTTCAAGCTGAGTCTGACTGGAAATAATCTGTTAGCAGATATTTTGTTATTGGAATTTGGCTTAGGTATCAAATAAATATGACATACTCTAAATTATTTAGTTGCAGTTCTCATATGTTTATTGTTGTTTAGCAGGAAACAATGCTGCCCCCCTCAAAAGTCTTTTCTAACAGGTTTTATGGTTGCTTTTTAAAATTATATATATTTTAAAACTTTATATATATTTTTTTCAGCTCATTGACCCTGTTGTAGAAAATCAATCCCCAAAGCATGGATCTGACACTGCTAACAATCCAGTATTAGTCTATACTCACACATTTTTGCATGCAAGCCACAGAGCTACAGTGCATTTTGGTCTCATCTCACCAGAAAACCTTACTCTGCTTTTGCCCTCAGCACTTCATAGCTTAAAAATAATTCTTTATTTGGCTTTCTTTTCATTTATGTCAATATTAAACAAAGACCAGTCCTAAGTAGTAACGTCAGCGGTCTTTCTCACCTGAGCTATGGATGTCTGCAGCTCCTCCAAAGTCACCAAAATGTTTTTAAATACTTTTTTGAATAATAATTTTTAAGTAAAGAACTGCTTAATAGTAAATCTGCCTTGTGCATAAAATTCATTTTAGATGGTAGATGAAACAGTTATACAGTTTTATACAGAATAGTTGTAAACAAACACCTCTTTACAAACTTATTTGCAAGCACATCTCTGACCTGTCTGGTGTGTTCTTGGTACTCATGACCCTAATTTCCATATTGTACTCAAACAAACCTATAACACCTTCAAAACACGACCGCATACAAGGATCACTTTTGGCTTTTAAAGGTAATGGGTTTTAAATGTATTTAATTTGCATGATGTTTAAAATGGGTGAAAAACCCATACTTTACATGTGTTTGCAGATTTTAATGTTAAATAAAAAACACATTTATTTTAACTTCACATCCAGCTACTTATCAGTTTCAATCTATACAACAAAATCCATAAAGTCATTGAAGTTTATCTTTAATATGATGAAATATTAAAATGTGCAAGGGGGGTATACTTTTGCAAGACAATGTCATAGTAAAATTGTCCTTTTTTTCTTTGTTGCTATATTATGTTTATTTTCATTTACATCTTTCTGTGCTTAGCCAAATGCACCACATCCAAGTAATTTAGATGACTTTTTTTTTTTTTACTTTGATATTCATTGGGGTGGTCTCCTACAGAGAGCCCCATGAGCCCATTTGGTTTCGTGGAGAATCCATAAATTGCTAAATTGTGTCAACTGCCAAAAAATGTTGGTGAACCACACAGTACTGCCAGATGTTGAAAGGATAACTTCAGAAGAAAATCTTGCAGTGTCTTAGAATGTAGGACCTTTTACTCTTTAGCCTATTTACCCATAATCATAGCTGTCTTTTTTGCCTAACATTTCCAAAGTGCATGGTAAACTAAAAGAGTTTTTATATCAAAACCCCAATGTACCTCACTACTGTATGTATGAAAAGCAGAAAACCCTGAACAAGTACTTAAGCACTCAGCGAGGGAAAAATAACGCTAATTTCAAGGGAAGCAGACAGTAGTTGAACTCCTCCCCCCATGGATGAATATGACAGTGTGTTGAATCAGAGCCCCCTACCAAATCAAAGACGCTTTTCATTAGCCCTCTGTTAAATGAGCCATGTGTTAGATTAGCAAGGAAGCTCTGCTGATAATCACCATACATACAAAAAAAAAAAATCACAAACAGATCATACCATATAAAAACATGCACATTTGAATGCAAAAGTAGCACCCTTTTTTAACTTAGGGATTTGAGTTATGTGGAGCGCATGCACACAAGAAAAAAAAAGTTAGTTTTACCTTCTGATTAATGGGGCGTTATCTAAAAGCTCATTTTAGTTTAGTTAAGCCTTTTTATCTTTACAATGATTCAACTCACTTCTGCTTCCTTCATAGACTGCACTACATTCATCTCATATAATATACAGGGTCATATCCTACATAATGTAAACTGAAGCTATGTTTTATGAAGTTAAATGTAAAACATCACCTAATGAAGAGTAAAAATTACCTGCAATGAACCATTTAGTTTTACCATATAAAATGTAATACAATATAAAATTATATTTTATATAGAAATATCCCACATTTGTGTGACTATTGGGAAATAAAGGAAGGTTTTACAAAACTAAGATGATGATGTGTGAGTTTTAGTACCTTTGGACTGTTAAAGATTAGCCTATTCCACAACTATTCCAAAGTTCATCTTTTTTATGTAAATTCATTTACAGTACAAGAGGGAGTACAAATGATAAATGAAGCGGGAGTGCTCTTTTTTTTTAAACCGAATTTATATAATATTATCACCATCAATGTAAAACTGAACTAAAGCATTAACCTATTCTAAACATGAGTATTTTATTGTGCTTTAAGCGAGAATCCTTTGAAACAGGTATGAATGAAAGAAAACATTCAATTTCATTTTGATAATTCTAAGGATTTTTACACATAAATCTGACTATATAATTCTTCTATCATTCTCAACACAGCCCAAATGAGTATGTATATCTATATATATATAGATATATATGTATGTATGTGTGTGTATATGTAGTCTCTTCTCTCTGTTCAACACATATTAGACACATCATAAAGCATTATTTTCAACTACTCCCATCCGTCATCATTGTTTTTTATAGTCACAGTGCATTTGTCAATTTAAAACAAATTGCCATAGCAACAACAGATGAAGTATAAAGACTTGGACCTAATCTCATAGGAATGGTTTTCGTATATATTAGTAAAGGTTTGGGGAAAAATGTTGAACCAAGCTGTACCTTTATGATAAAGCTGTGAATGTGACACATTTCACATCACATGCCTAAAATTACATTTTGATGTTTTTTTGCAAAAATATATTCTTCCACGTTTCATATGCAACCTAAATATCTACTGGAAAACTTCAAATGGAGCTTTATATCAGTTTATTTAGCAAATTCTTTTTTTGTTACAAAAGGTTTGACGACAACTTTAAAATTGAGTTTTTATCAGAGGTCGATGACATGTTAAAAGCATTAAATATTGTTTTCTAACAAAACCTAAACCATCTTTAATCTTCTCCATAACTTAATTCCTGGCCTAAACCTTCACACATGTATTTATGCTGAGATCAAATTACTTACATATTTACCAACTACATAGCTTCTAAAGGCAATAACTTGCCTTTGGTTCTATTCAGGAGTACCAGATTAAGTTTTAAAGCAATTTATTTTCAATATAATTTGCAAAAAATGCTCACATTCCTCCTGGTCCATAATTATGCACTGCTTAGTATCTTCTGTCATATAAAATCAAAGTATACTTTTTATATGTAATAAGACAAAGTTGAAAATATTTAAGAGGTCAGTAGATCAGGCGGTAAAAGACAACAGAAGCAGGCTTGCATTAAAAATTGCTCAAAAAACAAGGTCCCAGAATGTCTGTCTAATCAATATATCTGCTCTGTTTAAAGATCACATTGTCCATAAAAAAAAATCTTATAGCTCAAGGTCTTTAAAGTACTGACTTAGTCAGCTCTATAATATTGTTACATAATTAATACATCACAGTGATTTTTCCCATCTCAAAATGTGCCCCCCATCAGAGATGATTAAAAGTTCCCATGTGGTCTGTTTGAAGTCGTAATTCTGCAGTCGGGGATTATAAGACCTTGGCTGGAGTCCGGAAGAAAGAGTATCAGATTTGTGATTTTATTTCAAATGAGTGCTTAAGTCTTGGTCTTTCATATAAGCAGTGCTCCTATTGAGATAGAACCCCCAATCTGATCAAGTCTCATTACTTTAGCAATCAAAGTTTCACCCCCGGGGTTCTCCCTTCAAATCCTGCTTCCCACCTCCTTCCATTGACACTGTTTTTTTTTCTATTCTCTTCACTGTTATATGTTTTTGTCACCAAGCTATTCAAGGGGAAAAAGGAGACTGATGTGCAAATCCTTGATTGGCCGAAGTCTATCCTCCTTCGAGGATTAGGAAAAGAAATGAAAAAATTAAGGACAAAGAAAAAAAGAATGAGATGGAAAGAGACAGAGGGAAAAGGACATACAGTGTATTAAAGAGAGATGTGAATTTTAGAGTTAGTACTACACAGTGAGAAGGAGAGGGAAAGGAAGAGGATGGCTGATATAATTGAATTAAAAAGATGGAGCGGGGCCATTTCTAAGCAGGTGGAAGTGTGGAGTGAGAAAGAGCAGGCGAGATATTAACTTCTAATAAAAGAGAGATTAGAAAGTGGGTAGGAGGACTGCTCTGTCTTTACCTGTGGGAGTGACGCCCCCCACATAACCTTTCAATGCAATATGCACACTGATATTGGCCATCATACTCACATCAAATTGCACACAGACAAACACACAAGCCTGCTTGCAGTGGGCTGTATTTCTGTGTGTTTGCATCCACATTTATCCCATATGCATATCTAAGGAGAGCTATTGGCATGCAGATTGTATTACCAGCTCTCATTCAATGTTCCAACAGGCGGCAGTCATCAGATAATGAAGATACAGCTCTCTGGGAAGCCACTGCCATACAGACAATTAATTAACTAATTGCTCTAATGAGCTTGTTGATGCCATCCTTTTTTGGCAGCCTGTGTGAATACATTAACAAGGCTAATTCAATTAAACAGGTGCTCCTTTCACAGCTGCTTCTCTCATGGGCACATGCATGCACAAACGCAGACACACAAGCCCACATAAATCCTACAGGTGTTGGCGTGCATGTTCGCTTCATTTGACACTGATGTCTTTCTCACGAAACCTTGGCATTCGATCAAAAGCATAATGATATGCAGATCAAGTGGTGTGTGCTCATGCATTTGTGTGTGCATATCTGTCAGTGCTTATGCCTCAATGGGCCATGTGCCACTGAATCAAAAGTATGGCTCAATAAGCTGTACCAGCAGTGGTAATCTGTATAATTGAAAAGCTATAATATAAGTGGGTGGCAAACTAAGGCACTGTGATAACAGTTAAATTAGTAAACAGAATCCAAGGGGGTAAAGCTCTAATGTTAGCCAATATTTTGTAATGTTTTGCAGCTCACTCGCTATGATCTCACAGGGAAATATTATTTATTTGGCAACAGATCACCTAGTTTCAAAGCAGAAAACAGTTATAAAAATACATATAGGCATGAATTCCTTAATAAAGTAGATTTAAAAATTTAGTATATTATGTTTAGATTTAATACAATAATTGAAAATATTCTAAAGCTCGATTTCAGGCATCTTACCTTCAGTTTCATCCAATTAATCTCCTAATTTAACTGATAATATTTCACCCACTTTCCTCTCTACCTTTCTCTCATGGTTTCCGCACATTTCCTTTAGACACACCTATATCTTACTCAACAACAGATAGTTGTCTCGTTGAAAATCTTACACTCTTGTACTGTAGATCTGCAGCTTCCTTAAAGGTATAGTGAAGGATTTTCACAAAATTTTGAAAAGACTCGCCCTCTTCACTTAAAACAATAAATGCACATCCACAACCCTGTACCTGTTCCAAAGCGGGAACGCCTGTTAAAAACGTGCGAAAGTTGCTGTTTGCATCGCCAAGCTTACTTTCCAAAAGAAGATTTGCAGTTTTTCCACTATGTCAGACTCACCAATGGTAAGTGAAAATGGGGACGAGCACGTAGGAAGGTTTTACGTAAACATATCACCAGAATGATTGACAATTAGGAGGACCACTTATTCTGATGATCCACCTGGAAAAATAATATCCTCCACTATGCCTTTAAGTTATTGTTCACTGATCAGGAATAATGACCACTAAAAGGAATTTTACTGAATATCTCTTTATCAGGAAATCTGTTGTGAAAAATAAATGGAAACAAGATAACATTTTGTACTAAGGCTGATGTCACAAATAGCAGTTTGAGATTACTAACTCTTGTTTTACATGCTACATTCAACTCACTTATTGCTGTCACATTTGGTGCAATTGTCCTGACTTTATTCAGAGACCATATCTCTTTAAATATGGATAGTATTCCAGTTGCTTACTATGATGATGGTCTGCTTTAGTTAGATTTTTTAAATTGCCCTTCAAAATATATTTTTAAGATGTCTTATTTGCTGTACACTTTCAGGCTAACAAAGTGTTGAGGTGGGTGGTTTAGTAAACTCCCTTGAAGATGATACCACTGATTAATTTCCCTCATCTTCATCGCCCCCACGCCTCCACCCATCATAGGGTCTGCTTTCTCAAATCCTCCCCCAGCCCCTTCAGCCAAAGTGGAATATTAAATCAGGCCCCCCTTTTTTTTTAATTTCAAGATAACCACTGTTCATTTTTCTCCCAGTTCCAAGCAGCCATGGCACATTTTAACAGCCTTTGTGTCAGAGATGGCTGATTATACTTATTGTTAGTTTTTGCTATATTTGCATTTGGTATGTACATCAAAATTGAATGCATAGATAAACCATTACCTCTGCATGCACCATAAGTATTGAGTAGGACCACCCTAAAATTTTCTTTTTGGACATGTCCATGTTTCTGTGTTTGAGCACCAAATAGCACCAAAGGGCTTTGCTTTACTATAGCATCAATATTACCAGTGCTGTTTTCTGTATACTGTATGTTTCCTCTTAGCTAATATTGTTAGTCTTTTTCTCTTGTGTGTACATACTAGTTGGGCAAATATAAGTTCATGTATACAGCTGTAGTATGCGTACAGGTGATTTTTCTATCTGTTTGTTTTTTCATCTAGGATGTATCACTGGGAGACAGCTATGAAAGGAGATGCTCTCCAAAACCAAACAAGACATTTTTTTTCAAACCATAAACTCACTACATTCACAATGGCAAGAACATATCACTGTGCATGAATTCAGTGTGCAAGATGCACATTCAACTAGAATTTTAAACCCAAACAAGTACACAGACACTCTCCATGGGGTCATCACTCAATGTCCCGGCTGCAAATGAAATCTCATTCTCTCCAACAATCTCAGTAGCCCACTCTAAAATATCTCTCTCCCCTCTTGCATCAGTCCTCTTCCTTAATGTTCTTATTTTTCACTAAATCAGACCCTGTGCTTCCTTTACTTCTGCACAGAAGTTAAATGTATTTGTCAAAAACACACGGGACATAGAGAGAACTGGATGTGGCTGAGCTTGTTTATGTTTATGTCAGCTTGATTACACATGTTTTCATTTTACCACCCTTCGCTAGGCTTTGCCCATGTTGTTACAATACTGGCTGCTCTCAGGTTTTAGTATTCTCCTCCCTTGCATTGTTGTGAGCCTTCCAATCATCATATTACCTCGCATCGCCTTGCTTGCATAGCCTGCAACCTCGCCCTGGAAACTGGAGAAGTGAGAAGTGATTTGGAAAAATGAGGGCAATAAAAAAAAAACACAGGGATGAATGGGGAGATGTGATATAAGGTAATATGCTAACCCAATCAACAGCCTGCTGTTTTCCGACACTATAATCAACATATCGGCCTAATATCATTACAGCTATATGAGAAATAATATTGCGTGAAATGATACTCCGTGGTGTGTGTTTCTTTGTGTTTGTGTGGTGCACACATGAGCAAGCTAGCACATCCAGATGTAAGTATCAACTACCAGATCCCTTTAGCAGGGGGACAAAAGATGCCAAATTTTGCACTGAGGTTGAAACAAAAAAAGTTAACAAATATATCAGCGCTTGCTTTCCTAATAGTGTATAGTAAAAATCTGATTTCTGGTTTGCACAGTTGACATAATAATTGCCATTGTATTAAGTGGTTTCATTATAAAACAAGCTTTGTTTTTTATATATGTTTTTATTGTCTAACAATTGTCGAAGCAGCACTTTTTAACAAATATAAAAAGCACATTTTTAATTCAGTAGTGGTTTTAATGTTAAAGTGCAAAGAAGCCTATTTCAAGATGTTTTCGTTCCTGCTTAATGCAGGGGTCATTAGATCATACATTGGGGCTCTAAGGACCTCTAATGCACCTCTCACTGTCATGACTCTGCACTTTTTGACTCCGTTCAGTTCTGTTTTTTTGAGTTTTCAGTTATACTTTGATTCATGACTTTCTGTGTTTTCTATTTTATTGGTTTAATTTCCATTTTGTGTAATTCTAGTTATTTTTGATTGTACATGTTTGAGTTCTTAGGTACTGTGTGCCCTCTGCTTCCCTCTTGTGTCAGTCTCTTTTTCCCTTGCTCCCTTCTAGACTCCCTCTGTCCACACCTGCTCCTAATCTGCTGATTAGTCTGGTCTCTGTTCAGTCTCTCATTTAAGTAGAGAACAAACATAGATCATACAAACCATGTATGATCTTAATTATTCCTGTTACAAAAATCCACAAAAAAAGCAAATATCTGGGCAGAAACTGCACATAAGCTGGATGCTAATGGGGATCTTTTTAATATGTCATATTAAATAAAGCATTCATTTCCACATGTTTTGCTCCTATGAATCTAATAATTATGTCACGCAAACTCGAGCTCCGAGGATGTCGGAGTGGAGCAGGACGGGAGGAACAGTGGAGGCTTTAGACTAATCATTGTTTGCTGGTTCCTTGTTATTGTTGGTTGCTTCCTCGTCTCTGGCTCTTCTTACAAGTTTTCCCTGATGTTTTCTGGTTTTTGGGTTCTTTGTATATTAGATTTTTGGATGTCTGCCTCAGTTTTTCATTAAACCAACAAAAACTCATCTTTGCTTCACTCATCTCTACATTTGGGTCCTCAAGCAACCTCTCCCCCCTAGTTGACACTCACAGCAATTAGGAGAATTCCATTAATCTAACATGCATTTTATTGGACTCTGGGAGGGAGACAGAGTACCCTGAGAGAACCTGTATCTTCTCAGGGAGAAAATTCAAATTTCATGCAGAGCTTGCACAAAATTTAAACCAGAAACATCTTGTGTAAGTGCAATCCAAATGGGACAGGCATAACATCTTTGTGTTTTGATGTGGAAGGTACTGAGTGCGATTTATGCAAATTAAATGGTCCAACTGATACTTAAACAACTACTACTAATGATAGTAACAATACATTTATACAAACATTCTTGCTGCTATAAGATTGAATAATTCTATTTGTTTCACATAAAGGTAACCTATTTTAATAAAACTCAAAATATAACTGTGATATTCTGTACTATAGCAATAGTTTTTTTTTATCTTGTTGCACCTCAACGCTTAGATATAAAAACTCAATTACAAAAATAAATACATCAAAGGTTATATTCATATCTTGAACTCTTAACCTAATCAATTTAAGATGTTTTATATTGTAACTTTTTGCAATAAAAGGCAGGTCTAGTGAAATCACACTTTATGTTCTCATAAACATCCATTTCGTAAATTTTTATATTCACAGATGCAGGCTGCCCACTAGCTCTGACACAAGAGGATATTAGTTAGTGTGTGACTTCCATATCCTGAATGTATGAGACCGCTGATGGCCTCTATTGATGGACACTAGCGTGAAGCCATCACTCAAGTTATGGAGCTTTAATTGGAGACAGCATAAAACGATAAACCAAGAAACATGCATGGGTGAACAGCCCAATGTAAACCATTAATCATAGTGTAGGCAAAGACAAGTGGCCGCCACAGACGCTCATGCACACAGAGACCTGTCTCACAAACACAGCTGCAAAAGCAATGGCTCACACTGGTGTTCCACCACCCACCTTGCATGTGCGCCTGAGACACACACATCCAAACACACAGAGCATGGCAGAGACAAGAGTCCCAGTCACATATTCTCATGATAGATGACCCATTTAACTTTGATTTCTGAGAGAAATGAGCTTGCCAGCAATACAGGGTTACCACACAGGCACACTGCATACGCACATACCTACTCACTCATTCATATTATCCACAGACACTATATGCAAGCTACATATATGAACTCACTGTGCAATTTTGTTGGATTTAAATAGTAGTATGTTTAATTTTGAAGAGTTTTTGATTTATCAAACATACACACCTATACCTGTGTGTTAAATGAGTATGTTCTCACAGAGGGGTAATTTACAATACATATGCTGTTCAAAAAAACTCAGTTAAGTGACAATCTCTAAAACAAAAAAACTATCAAATCTCTCTCTCTCTCTCTCTCTTTCTCTCTCTCTCTCTCTCTCTCTCTCTCTCTCTCTCTCTATATATATATATATATATATATATATATATATATATATATATATATATATATGTGTGTGTGTATGTATATGTGTAGAAGGGTAGTGCTGAAAAAAGGTATTTTATATAGATAAACGCAAGTGTGACAGATCACTGTTTTATGTGTAGAACATATTATATGTTTTTTTCTTTTCTGAAGTCATTTTCAAGAATTTTCAAACATTTATCGAAGGAATTTCCAGTAATTTACAAGATAAAATTATGTTTGTATATCAAAATAATAACTTTACCTTAGCATATTAAGTCAGATATATATTTGTAAGACCTAAAATGTTTATTAAGAATAGGTTTCAAGAGTAAATGGTAAAATTGTGTCAATCATTTTGGAATTGAAAGGTTTTCAGAAGTGTCAGGTACATAACTGCACTGGTTAAGAATTTTTTTTTTTTTTTTTTTTTTTTAGGACAAACTATTGTAGAACTATTGCTTGGGGTAAAAAATAAATTGTTAGGTGTGAAATTTGAAAAATTTAGCATGACATACCAGGGAAACAAGACATCAACAAGGAAAAGTTGCCATCTTAAACTTTATTGAGTGAGTTGATTTTAACTAGAAACAAGTTACAAAACTTGTTGGGAAAGCATTTAAGATTTGTATAGATTTGTTTATTGTGCTATTTTCTGTATTAAAGGATACACTCAACACAAATGACAAAAAAGCACTGACCCCTGCCAAAGAATGAAAAAAAATGATAAATATAATGATGGGCAACTACAGTAATTGTTCTTTACTTTAAAATCAGATAAAATTTACTGCAAAATCAAGTGAAAAATATTTTAGAGCAAATTTTGATATTTGTTTTCTTTTTTAAATTTAAGCATCTTTTAATTCAATAAAAAATGCTTTATTTATCCTTAAGGGAAATTAAATGTACAACTCAAAAAAAAGTATTGGCATCTTAAAATTATCTTCACTTTATTACCAGCTGTAAATCCACTGTAAAATAACCTTTTAAAGATAACACCAGAGTAGAACTAGATTGCAGCACTTTAATGTAGTAGGAAGAGTAAATGGTACAGAACCCGTGCTGAAACTCTTGGTCCAAAGTCCAAAGTTCAGGAATTCTGCCAAAAGACCCTGAATCTCCAAACACTAAAGCCCGGTTTATGCTCAGTGCGTGTGTGTCGCAGTTAACGCAGATATGCCCCCACCCCCCAACCACCCCGACCCACTTCCGCAGACACTCTGGTGCACCTCCCCAAAACTGTAGGTCACCACAGACAGGGCAGCAGATACCATTGTAGGGAGGAGAGAAAGGAGGCCTGGTCAATTCTACATCCGCTCTACACTATGACTTTTTCCTGTCTGGTACTTAATGGTAGAAACTCTGGTTGTAGTGCCGTCCACAACGCCTGGCACACCTCAGACACTATTCCAGACACCATGCAGGATTCTAGTTTGTAGCTCTGTGCAACGGTCTGATGGTTTGCATTACGGCCACTCTTTCGGGGACACTAATGTGTAAACTGGTGTGTCGTCCGGCATTGGATGAGGGGTTGTAGACGGCGAACAAGCTTTTCAAACTGACACACGGACACCCACAATCCTAGCTAGTTCATGATTGTCCCTCTTGCGTTGTGGCATGCAATAACATAGCGCAGACCATGCCTCAAATTTAGGCATAAATCAAAAATATCTGCGCCATACGGGCGACAAGCTGACTGCGACACACTGCTGCGGGAGTATACACAGCCCTTAACACTTAAATGCTAGGGCTCACATGTAAAGGTGAAACAAATTGTGCCCCCAGACAGGTGTTAACTGTTTCCAGCAGTAGTCTTCTGACTAAGTGTAGGTATGCCCACATGCTCTGCATCAGAACGGTGTGTGCTAGGTCGACCTCACAGTTTTTGCTCATTAGATATACAGAATCTTCATTCCAGAAGAAAACAGCTCACCATGAAGTCATGGTTACCTGCTCTACAGGCCATTGCCTCAACTAAGTATCAACTATCTAATACTAAATATTGGGGTTTGTTCAAAAAGTTGTAGTAGGTATTAATGGCCGTGGGCAGGAAGAATCTAGGAAAGCTGTCGAGCACAGATCCCGTTCAGCCCTGGGAGTGAAGCGTCTTGCCTAAGGACACAATGGTTGAGGCTGCAGGAGTTGGCATTGAAAGTGGTACTGTCAACTAGTGAAAGAAGATATAACACTTTCTAACAAAGACTTATAGAAGCTATGCAGCATTTTGCTGCAAGCACTGAAGGACCTTAGCTTCCTCAAAAAGTACTCTCTGCGCTCTTGTAGACAGTTTCACTTTTGTGTCTCCAGTCTAGTCTGTTGTCAAGGTAAGCACCAATGTATGCATACTCCACCACTGCACTTCTTTTCCCATGATCATAATAGTGTTTGAGTTGATCTTATGTTAGTCTGAAATCATGAGTCATGAAAACACAAAATTCTGCCACCATGGTGAATGAAAGGAAATAAAGCTTTGTACATTTACCGAATTCTATAGGGACTTTATTTTCAGTTACAAGAGGTTAAGCAAACCGCCTAACTGAAAAAAAAAATCAACAGCAACAAAAACAAAACAGTTTACTAAGTCAAATTATACAATGATAAATGTGACTGTTTGAGCTCGGGTCTGGATCTTTATCATCTCGTAAAAAGATAAAAGAAAATCACAAACATTTTAAGGTCCCAGTATTTGTCATAATAGAAGGTTGATACTCTTTCAGAACAAGAAAGGAAGTATAAGTGTTGTTTTGCCTTTCTTATTTAAAAACACTTTAAAATAACAAGCATTTCTGAAATCAAATACTCAATATGCTCTAAAGATCAGTTACCTTCTGGTAAGTAACAATGCAGCAGTTCATATATTTTTTTATTGTATTGTACAATAGAAATCCTTATCATCCAACAGCTAATCACACCCCAGCACTTCACTGCCCAGTGACTTATGAGACAGTGTTGATATTTAGACAGATAGATGGTCCATTATAAGGATAAAAACCTTCCAAATGCAAGCTAACACATACAACACTCACACACACGTTCCATACAGCGGCTGAAGCCCCTCAGCTCTCCTCTATCCTCACATGCTTGGTTTCCTCATCTAATTGCTGCCATTCGTCAGGGGGTTTTTATGTGTGTGCGTGTCTGTACACCAGGTACTTTATGCTTTTGTCCTTCTCCTATGATTTCGTCACCATGTATTTATATATTGTGAGATGAAAAGAAAGACAGGATCAAATAATCACGCTGATGGGTGAAAATAGTGAAGAAAACGATGTCGAAACAAAAGAATAGACTCACACACAGGTTGACCCGGAGTTGTGAGAAACATTGAAGCTGTCACTATTCATATATTTTACGGAAACCTTTTTCTCAAATATAAAGAAAATACTCATGTTATTCACAAAACAAATATATTATGATAAGAGTCACCTCATCTGTTTCTATTAAAGTATGTTAACATTTACATACTGTCAATTTTGATATTTCCACTAGTGGAGTACCAATCAATCGTCCACCAATAATTATTTCCATTAAAAAGTATGCAATCAATCACTAATCATCACTGCCTTTTGACGTCAGTCACAGAAACCGATAACCTGTACTTCACATTCTGCAGAAGCTCTGTGTGCAGCTTATCTCAACCCTTTCCTTCACAATGCATGCAGCAGCAAATCTTAAGCACTGTCATGGGAAGAATGATGTGAAGTTTGCATCTTGCAATAAAGAAAAACATCAACATGCATGAATACAATTTTTTTATGACATTTAAGAAACAAAGAGCAGAAAAGAAAGGGAAACTGGGTGAGACAGCAGGTAAAGTAGCGTACGATTGGTTACGCTTTCCTCATTCAGCATGATAAGAATAAAATTATATAAAAAAAGGGAAAATAATTGAACTCTGTGGGTAGATGACCAGTGGTGGAAGAGTTTGGGTTCCATTGACTGCTCTCGCTGCTGGACTGCAATACAGGGGCAAGGTTTTAATATATGAGTTATTGAAAATGAATTGTGTAATTTATTTTTAAAGTACATTATTGGAAGTGAATTTTCTAAATGTTGCAGATTGTTTATGTTTGTCTGTTTTGATTAGCTTTGTTTGTGGTTTGTTTAGTGGTATTTGTACTTTGTAATGTTTAATGTGGTTTTTTTTGTGTGGCTTTTTGTACCTTATGGGCTGCCGGGTTAGGGCAGACCCTATAAATGCTGGTGGGATCTTTGCACTAATGAATAACTTGAACTTTAAAGCTGTTTGTCATCAAGCAAGCAAGCAATCAACACTTGGTGTTCCCCAGTGAAAGCAGGGAAGTATGTTTTATTTTGTTATTTGTAAAGTAAATTTATATTTTGCATTCTAATATTTGTATATGGGGTATATGTTTTAGTTTTCACGGTTACTAAAATAACTGTGGTGACTGTGATGAGGATCTTCATCAAAGAAAATAAAAGGTTTGATTCACCCGTCGAGACTGGCTGAGTAATTCAAGTGCTGGGGAGCTGCTACAATATGTAGAAAAAAACTGTCCTATAACGAGGCAAATAATCTCTCTTCAAGGCATAGTGGATGATGTCCTTATTCCGGGCGGATCATTAAAATAAGTGGTCCTCCTAATTGTCATTCATTCTAGTGATATGTTTAAACAAGGCCGTCCTACTTGCTCATGCCCATTTTCGGTTACCGTGGTAGAATATGACTTAGGGGAAAAATTGAAAATCTTTTGGAGAGTAAGCTTGTATGAGTGATGCAAAAAGCAACTTTTAAACAGAGCGTGGTTGAGTAGCTATTAAACAGTAGCTGCATTTTAGAAACATGTTCAGCAGTCGTCTGGAATACGTCAATTAAGTTGATATGTGTTGGAGATAAGTTATGATAAGTTATGCACAAGTTACTCATAGGTTTTGGATAAGCTAGACACCACGACTTATGAGTAACTTACACTTAACATATGTCACTAATGACATAACTTACCTGTAAATAAGGGCCCATGTATGCGCATACGCTGGCATACGGTGAGTACTCCCGTGTTTCAGCATGCTTCAGTGTACTTCAGTGTGCTCATAGCTTATACAAAAGTGCCCATAACTTATCCAATGCATGCAAGCTTTTTGGGTAGATTTTTCGTACGTCAGGCATACGCTGATCTAAATCGTCAAGGTGTGACAGCGGCTTTACCACTGGTGAGTCTGACATAGTGGAAAAATTGCAAATCTTCATTTGCAAAGTAAGCTTGTATTAGCAATGCAAACAGCAACTTTTAAACGGAGCACGCACGAGGAGAAATTAACCCGTACATGCTCTTGATATAGTGCGTAATCTAAAGAAAGAAAAGAATAAAAAAAGATAAACATGGTTTAATTATATTGTGCTGGACTACTCTGAGCATGTCCAATGATGATGTCAGACAAGCTGTTAAGCAGAGAAAATGGAAACTGCATTAATTTGTTATTTAATTATTAATTTGTTTTAAAATTAATATAATAATAGTTTTAATATAGTCTTTAAGCAAACATTTTGACAATATGGATACATTCAAACAGAAGGCATTTCTGCAAATGATGCAGAGGAGCATACCGTATGTGTTGTGTAAACACAATGGCAGAATATTGCTGTGGTTTGTTTTTGTATATCAGTGTTAAAAGAAGCAAACACAATCTTATCAGTTTGAAGCCACTTATTTAGATAGACGGTGTCCAACGAAGTCTAAAAATACACCATAAATTTATAATAGGAGCTTGATTTATTTTGACACAAGATCACTACTATACAGTTATCAAGAAAGACAGTGAGATGAAATTTGAAACTTGAATCTGCAAATAATAGCAGACATGTAAATAACTTACCAAAGTTGCCAGGACTAGTAATAGTTATGCAGTATTACAAGTACCAGGAGTAAGGATCTGTGATGAATTCTTTAGTGCACCTAAGGTAAGGCAGTTTTTCATCTGAGGAGCACTCCAGGTCTTACAAGCTTCAGGCAAGCTTTAGGTGAGACACATATTTTCAATATAAATTATTATTTTATATTATTATAGCAGATAAAGTTTGGTTTTTTTTTTTATGATTTTTGAAAATAATATAAAACCATTTCATTTTATCTTATGTTATAACAGGATAATCTTACAGGTTAGTCTAGCTACAGTTAAAAACATTTACACTTAAATAAAATGGAAACAGCATTTATTCCATTTGTTTTAGTGTTTTTTTTTTTCAAAATTGGACAGATACAATTTGAGAATTTCAAACTTTTGTTAGTTGATATTCAATAAGTAAAATTGACCTTGTTTGTCCAGGTGTTTTGGATTGAATCAGAAATAGAATAATAACAAGAAGAAAATGCTAAAAACTGGAGACAATATTCGCAGACATAATCAATACAATCATGAATCTTAGTATGCTAATAAGTAAGCCTATCTATGTCATTAAGGTTTGTCTGTGTAAAGCTGAATGACTGTGACTTCTTGTGCACCTAATAAGAAGGTCCACATGTGCTCAAGCTTTTGTGTGTTTGTGTGTGTGTTCAACATGATAATTTGTCAGTTTATGTTGGGAGGAGGGTAAACAGATAAGCAATCCACAGTCCAATCCTTCATCCTGCTCTGATTATAAATCAGCTGGAGCTCTCAGAAGCAATCAGCAAGAGCAATCTGCAGCAGCCACAGACACCTTATCAATCAGATGCTACCATCACACTGTCACACAAACTTACACACACAAAAGAAACTCACACTCACATATATGCACGCTCCAACAGCCATAGCAGTATAAATACACTGCTTGGGCAAACTGACAGGTACACTATGCTATAATCCTACCCCCCAACCTCCAACTCTCTAGTCATGTTTTCTTTAAAATAAAAATTTGATTATTTCTTCAATCTCTTTCCTTGACAACGGGGAAGTAACATCAATAGTTTAATTCAGCTGGCTGCCTGCTGACCACAGAATAGTGTACAGTAAGACGGATCATTCCTAATTAAAGTCTGATATTAATAACAGGAAAATATATTAATCTTGGAGGTAAACACTAGGCCGCTTCAAAGAAAATTGCAAATAAATCAGATTATCATATAGGAATCCTCCAAACAGGCTAGAGGGGTAATAAGAAACCACCCAAACCTTTCTCCTCCATTCTCTCTGTCATTTCCCAATTCCCATTCTCCTGTCAGACTGAAAGAAATGTGTGACTGTGTGTGCATTTCTGGCTGTGTGGTTGTGAGTTGCATTTTTGTATTTATAACGCTGCATTGTGATTTCCCTTCAACACCAGCATGGCTTCCCTTCATTGCACACTCTGTTTCTCTCTACTGTTGTATTCATTTTTCACCTCCAATTTTATTTTTTCATCAGTTGAGGGGGCGCCGCTGAGCAGATTCAATTAGGTTCTGTGATTGGGCCATTGGCATTCAGCAGGGTCATGGAAAGGTTAAAGAATTCAGTGGCACAAACATGATTATGGATCTGTAGCATTTGATCAGAACCAAGGTTTGTCAAAGAAATGTAGAGCTTCTCGCTTTCTTGAATTGGGATGACCACAATGCCCAAAGCGTGATGTGAAAGCATTTGAAAGTGTAAGCTTAAATTTTGCTCTTCTTATTGCGCCAATATCATGGAAAACAAACTTTCTAATCTTTTAACTATGTTATAATGCTTTTTTTAAATATAATTCATTCCCAAAGTAGTATATTGGCATGACTGATGTATTTCTGGGTAGGCACTTTTGAAGAGAAGCCCCTCCTTTTCAGTAGCCCAAGAAACACCAGAAAGACCCTACTTTGGTATGTCTTTGCCCAGTTAGCAAATTGGCCATTTTCTCTGATCTGTGAATGTTGATGTGAAGCAGATCCTGACCACCTAATTTTTTTAGCTATTGATAATGTTGAAATTATAAAATGTTTTCTGTTTGTGAAAGGGTCTGTGACATTCAGCAAACCTAAATAAGAACTTTATCACCAGAGATGCCTTGATACCATACTGTAACGGTTAAATAACAGTGTTTCAACACCAAGTACGAGTGCAAGTACTGATATTTTGACACTAGCGGATACTGATTAGTGATGCTTCCTCCTACCGAGGCTAATCTTGCTGCTGTTCCCACTTTTTGTTTTGCTACTTTTTCTTATCTTCATTTTATGGTGTATTGCTGCCATGTACCCGACTGGGGTATTTTCACTATTATTTGGGAAATTAAGCTAGTATCTGGTCTGTCGGTTTCATAGCACATTTATGGATACAGGCGCTCAAAGTGCACATATGACATAAAGATTTCAGAAAAAAATGACCTCATCAGCTCCAACAACTTGGATTTCCTTTGCGTTACAGAGACCTGGATTGAAGCTGGAGATTCTAGAGTCTTTGTTGAACATTTACCATTTGCTTACTCATATCTAAGCTCCCTTAAACATCCAGACATGAAGGAGCAACGACAGTTGTTTACAAAAAGCTATTTCAATGTATACAGGACAATCTTCATTCTCAAGACTGAAGGTAACTTTATTTTAGGTGAGTCACTCTCAACCTTAGCTGTGTACTATTGTCTATTGCTCTCCAAAATATAGAAAGGATTTTAAAGTGACTTTTCCAACTTCTTGTTAGCAAAAATGATCAACTATGATTGTGTGGTTATATTATTTAATTTAATATGGAGGCTTTCCCTATCTTTGGACAGATCATCCTTGCTACTGTTAGCAGCTTGCTGTTAGGTGCTGTCCCTGTAGGCTTTATGCACACTGTGGTGCAGCCTCTCTTTAAGAAACCTGGCCTTGACCAAACGGTCTCAGCAAAACTACCTTTTATATCTTAAAAATATAGTGAAGGATGTTCTTTTTCAAAAATGAGTGGTCCTAATTGTCAATCATTCTGCTCGTCCCCATTTTCACTTACCAGTGGTGAGTCTGACATAGTGGGAAATTTGTAAAAACTAAGCTTGTATGAGCTATGCAAGAAACAACTTTTAAACAGAGAACCCTCGGGAGGTGTCTTTTGAAAAATTTACGAAAATCCCCCACTATGCCTTTAAGTTTTAGAGAAAGTTGAGCTTTTCTATGTCACACCCTTTTTAGATGTGCAAAATGCTGTGGTTAGTCTGGTTTTAAGACTCATCACAAGACAGAGTATGTCTTATTGAGAGATTTTCATGACATATTTAGGGAAAATTATAGGTGATTATGTTGTTCTTGTTATGCATGACCTAACCACTGCTTTTAATATTGTGGACCAGTACTTGTAGTCGTTGTCTTCTGCTTTAACCAGGACCTTGTCCAGGGGGCCAAGGGTCCAGGTTTTATTGCCTTAGACAGCTGGCAGATAAAGTTTTTTTTTTTTTTAAACAGCACTACAGTTATTTACTGTATTTTCTTTACATCACACTTTGCCAGTCCTCTCAGGACCGTCTACAGTTGGTCCAGAATGCTATTGCTTGTCTTTTGACTGTAGTCAAGAAGAAGGAGCACATTCCTTCCCGTGGTTCTGTGTGTATTTAAATTCTTGCCCCACCTTACCTCACTGTGCTCCTTTACCCATACTTTCCTTCTCATTGCAACACAGTTAGCTGATCAGCTGCTCCTAGGGTTGTTGAGGTCTAAACCTCAGCTCTGAGGAGATGGAGCTTTTAGTGTTGCTGCTCCAATGTTATGGAATGATTTGCCATTGCATGTTAAAAGTGACCTATTATAGTCCACTTTAAAAACTTAAACTCACCTTAAGACATATTTTTGATCTTATTTTAACCTTAGTCTCCCTTCTCATAAGCAAAGACAATCTGTTGTGATTTACAACCTAGTATTTGAAGGCACACCAGTAACCCCAGCCTGCTAAGCAAATTTGTAGACCCATTAACTGCAAGATTCTGCAGATCACCTTTGCTAGCTTTCTTCTCCTTTTTCCAAATGCCAGTAGGCCCTTTCTTCCAGAAACCAATTTTAATGCTTGTTTTTCCTGAATAAAACTTGAAGTATTGTTTAGTGATTTTTGCATGTGAGCCAAAAACATCCCCAGATCTATGTCAGGTATGATAAACATCAGCCTGTTGGATTACACATGCAATTAAACAAACAACAGCTGGTACATCTTCAATCCTGAATCCTGAAAAAAAAAACTTTTATTATACTTAGCGTGTCTAAGTCTGCTATGATGGCATAAAAAAACAGTTAATAGGAGAGAAAATCCTTTTTTCGTGCCCAAATTTGCCATTAGGATTGTTATTGACCAAAATCGGAACACATTCATAAAATATCTTCTCCATAACAAGAATTGATCCAAAAGGTATTTATTTGTAAAAAAATTATTTATTTATCTATTTTTATGCATAGCACATTTGGAATCCACAGACTTTTCCTGCTCCTCTGGCCCAAACTCCTCCCCTTTTTATAAATTCTTATTTTACACATCCTAACTTCAGATATATATATATATATATATATATATATATATATATATATATATATATATATATATATATATATATATATATATATATATATATATATATAGTAGTGCTGTCAATCGATAAAAAATTTTTAATCGCGATTAATCGCATCAATGCCTAAGTTAACTCGCAATTAATCGCATTTTAATCGCACATTTTTTTCCTGATTGAAAATCATTTAAATACTCTCGATGACATACAAAAAAATACATACAGGCTAGGTTTGTGCCAATGTTCTTTTTTTTAAATGAGAACAGGTCACAGATACTGATTTATGCCCTAGAAACATATGGCAAGAAGATGGGGAGGCATGTAGCAAAAAATAACAAATATGTAGGCAAAAAAAGGGCCCTGAAAACAGGCTGATGTAAAAGACAGTCTTTACAGTTAATACAGTCTTTTGAACAAAGACAAGCATTTTACCCTACTGCTATAAAATGTAGTAGAGTTAAAGGAGAAGTTCGGTTTTTTACACTTTAAGCCCATTTTCTGTAGTGTCCAGGATGAAATCGAATGATCGACACCAAAAGTTTGACAATTGCTCCTGTCTCTGCTTTTTGGCTCATTTAGAATCCCGCCCTGGCTGCTTTAGAATGGCTTCCATTGTGCATGTCCGATAATGTCCTTAAAACAACCTTAAACGTTCTTTTTTTAAAATATGCTACTCACCGGGTCGTCAGCGCTGTTCAATGACGTTCCAAAAAAAGTTTCGTGAAGAGAAAACATTCCTGTAGTGTTTTATTTAGCATTTTGTAAATCCCATTGAGTTCTGTTGGAATAGTCAAGATTCCCCTGCCACCGGAAACGGAAATGGGGCCTGTTTACACAGTTGTAGTCTTTTCGCTTCACTCTGTGTACTCCGACGTCGAGAATCAAGAATCCACCTTTCGTATTCCATTTTCAGAGTTTTTTAAAGTGTTTAACAGAGACGTTAGCACCTCGACGTCGGAGTACACAGAGTGAAGCGAAAAGACTACAACTGTGTAAACAGGCCCCATTTCCGTTTCCGGTGGCAGGGGAATATTGACTATTCCAACAGAACTCAATGGGATTTACAAAATGCTAAATAAAACACTACAGGAACGTTTTTTCTTCACGAAACTTTTTTTGGAACGTCATTGAACAGCGCTGACGACACGGTGAGTAGCATATTTAAAAAAAAGAACGTTTAAGGTTGTTTTAAGGACATTATCGGACATGCACAATGGAAGCCATTCTAAAGCAGCCAGGGGGGGATTCTAAATGAGCCAAAAAGCAGAGACAGGAGCAATTGTCAAACTTTTGGTGTCGATCATTCGATTTCATCCTGGACACTACAGAAAATGGGCTTAAAGTGTAAAAAACCGAACTTCTCCTTTAACATTAGATGTTAATTAACCAAGATAATAATGAACAATTTTCAATCAATACATCAAAATCAATAGACCGACATCACTAGATGGAGGTAGTCTATGCTCTAGAAAGTTACTTTTCAGCCTCTTAACAAAAATGAGAACACACACACAAGCACCCACCCCCCCACACACACATACACACACACACACACACACACACGCGATACTGACCTGTGGCGTACACAGACGGCAAGAGTGCCGTAGCAGATTCCATTTCACCTCAGTAATCTGTTTTCTCAGCGTATTTCAGGTTGCTATTACCAGACACTCAACTTGTTTGTTGGTGGTGGGGCTTAAAGAAAAGGCACTAGCGTCACCCAGTGTATGAGCGTCTTTTTCCCTTGAGGAGCTCCGCTCTCGAAGCCTATGAGAAATGCATACACTGGGGGAAAATAGCCCCGCCTTCTCGCTGGCTGCAGTGGGATGTACTTGGAAAATTGTACCATAAAACCACATAGCGTTAATCTCACGTTAAAAAAATTATCGCCGTTAAAATGGCCTCGCGTTAACGGGTTAATAACGCGATAATTTTGACAGCACATATATATATATATATCACTGTTGCACCGATACCAGTATCGGGCGGGGCCCCGATCCAGCACTAAAATGGTGGTATTGGTATCGACGAATACAGACAAATAGGGCACCAATACCATTTTGAGAGCCAAAAGTTTATTCAGCTATTATCACCCATTCCAGGTAGGCAATAAAAAGTTCTACTGGATTCCCTTTGTATCAGTCTTTTTCCGGCTTCACAAAGGTACACAGCACCTTGCCAAAGCCGTGATGGCAATTATTTTACATCCAAGTAGTATGCAGTTCTTGATACATAGTGCATAATGCATCAATTTCACACTGATGGTATCGGTATCTTATCGGCATCAGCCAATACTGCACAGTCAGGTATCTTGTATCGATTTTGATCAATAAATCTGATGTGGTAGTCTTATGCTTATCAGCATTTGCAAAAACGTCTGTTTTTTGCAAATGCCTTTCTTATGTAGAAAAAAATGAAGAAAACTCCTGGAAACAAGCTGCCTTACATTCATCCCCTCTATTGGATCTTAATGTGGTGCATTTCTAGCAGAAGCTGCTTTCCTATTTGCTGATTAGTAGAAGAAGGTCGTAGCAGCTGTCACATTGTGATATCATAATTTCAAATATCAGACACTGTCAGATAATCATTGCAGGTTATCTTTTTCACAAAATGTGGAAGTGTCCATCCTAGAGCCTGCCTCACACTGCTATGTAACACCATGAATTTATGGCCATGACAATACATTAGATTTCTGCATGATATTTAAACGGCTTTGGTCTGTGACAGCGGATAAGTGCAGTGTATACCTGGGATTAGGCAACCATATTTATATATATATATATATTTATGAATATCCTCACAGCAGCTTAGAGTTATTATAATGGAGAAACACTTTCAGTGATTTAACATACCTTCTTTTAACAAGGAAAATTGGGATTTATTTTAATATTGCTTGTAATTTTATCCACAAGATTTCACACATCCCTAGTTAGTTGGTAAGCTAATGGTTTTTTTTAAGGTTAATGGTAGACTTTGAGTACAGTGTGTGTGTGTTGTGAGTGTGTGTAGCTATTTACAGGTGAGGGGTACCACTATTCTATAGAGCATAAAATAGGACAGATATATGCACACAAATATAAAATTTCATTCCATCTCCGTGTCTCTTTCTCTCACACTCACAGACATAAACACACACATATTCGTTTGGAGAGTGGGGTAATAAAGCCCACCCTTGCAGTGAAATTAAAGCTAGTCAATGACAATGCGTGCTGAGTACACACTAAATCATTTTTATACCCAGATGAAACAGCCAACATAGTACCAGCTCGGCACATGTTTCCAATATCACCTGGAGACTGAGAAAACAAACAAAAAAGCAACTAATCAAATATCATATTGGATGTGTCAGACTTCTGTTGGTACCAGAGATTAATACTAAATATAGGAAATATAGTACAATTCGAGTAAAAGATCTTTTTATATTCAAAATGACCCAGCATAGAGCACATTATGAGATATTGGATTGATAACAGGCTGTGATGCTGTTGTTCACAGAATATAATAGAACAATGACGCTGTTCCTGGGTAAGCAAAGATTGCAATATGATTCTAATGTGTTTTATAGACACAAACCTTTCACTGGTAGGAAATTATATCAATAAATAACCTGGCTCATGTTTTAAAACAAAAGGGATAATAGTCAATGAAACAAAGGGGTAGATGCACTGTAATAGGGTTTTGTTACAAACAAATATCTTAGAGCACAGTAATACATCTCTACACAGCAACAGACACATAACCCCTTCGTGAGGTTAGAACCCCAAGGTTTGCCTTAATTCACTTTTAATCAAAACTATTTCATAGATATTTTTTTTTACTTTAAGAGGCCTAGTGATGTACTATGACTTTACAAATTTCTCTGCCATTAGCTAGCTGTGTTTGCTCACAAGGATCTTACATATTTTTTCTGCTGGACTAATATGTAATTTCTGTGTTTTACACTTTAGTTAGTAAACACATTTGTTTTGTGAATATTTACCACAGGAAGACCACATAATTAGAGGTACAACAATGTCCATGCACACATTGAGTAAACAATGAGATGTACATAGATAGAGCCTTTTTTCTATAGCCTGGCTAGCTAGACTGATACGAGGTATACACGGCGGTAGTCTGGTAAAAGGCTGTTACAACTCGCAGGACTAAGAGGATCAGCCTCATTAGGTTAGAAACAATCAGATACGGATGTGACGTAAAAACTCCAAGCAATGTCCTCAGGTTTTGTTGTTGTAGTGTGTTGGGGCAGCTGGAGTTCGGTTTACACGCATGTACTGGGCAGCATGTTGGATATTAGAAGCTGCCAGTTAATGTCAATCATTCCAGGTTAGAAAGTTACAACGATATTTGTTGATGTTCTTTTATCTGTAATAGTCTACCATCTAAGTAACGTTTATAATCTGATGTATGAGGAAGGAGGGAGGAATGAGATCTCATCGGCAGGTGTACAAATGGCGGTTGATCATTGAAAGGGGGTTGTGTGGTGTATGATGTATGAAAGTAGTTATTCAACCTGGTCTTCTGGACTGGATACACCTGAAGCAACCCACTCCATTTGGGGAGTGTTATTCTAGTGGCAAGAGCAGTGTGCTTGTTGTCTGAGAAGGGTGCAAATACTTGGTTCAATCCCCACACCCTGCACTCTGGCTCCCTGAGCAAGACCCTTAACGCCACATTTCTCCCTGGGTACCACACAATGGCAGCCCACTGCTCCCCTAGGGATGTGTTAAATGCAGAGGTAAATTTCTCCAATGTGAGCTCAATAAAGTTCAATCAATTCATCAATTAACCTTTTACATTATATTGTATGCCATGACACATTTCAAGCTGTTGAAGAAACTCTCCAAAGAATGATTTCTGCAGGTTTCGCCTAAAAAGTCTGAGGATATAAGGTGTTCTATCTTGTCGGTTCATATTTTTTACCACAACATCGCTCCATTGCTACAGCTTCTTGCTATTCTAGCAGAAAAGTGCTGCAGCATTATGGGTAATTTTGGTGCAGAGTGTCACACATAATAAAGTAATGCATCCTGCTCTGTGATTGGTCTGGCCAAATCGGGCCTGAGTCAGCGGTGGTTTAAAGTTGAATACAAGCAGTGAAAGGTTGTTTGGCTGGCCAGGCTATTATCTCTGAAGCAATGGAGCCATGCGAGCCAGTAACACCAGCAAGAGTTGCTAGAGAAAAAAGAAAAGTTTATACAGTATGTATCGTGTATATTTCTCATTGTTCAAGTTTCCAAATTTGGTTACATAAGCTGCCATCAGATGGCCATTAACCATGTTTATGTCTGCTAATAGTGCCCAGTGCAAGACTCTTTTTAACACTCAAAAAACGACTAAATAAACAGGATTAGCACTTGATGTATACTATTTTATTTCAAAATTAAATAATAAATTTCAATGTGTTGACACAATGATTATATGATGTTTAATCAAGGTTCACCTTAATCTTACATATAAAAAAATACATGTATGAAATTTTATGTCTTTCTTTCGCTGTTTTATGCCATGAGCCTTGATATTCATTTTGGACATGGAGGACTAATGTCCACACTGGCTGTTTGAATGTCTAAAAGCTTCACAAGACCCCGTACAATAAACACCCACAGGGACATGCAATCCTGTCCTCCACTGTGGCAGGGGACAAGCATCTACCCACAAACATCTGTCCTCTTGTGCCATGGTAGTGACACATGACGTAGAAAAAAGGAAACATGGCTACATGGACTTTATTCCTCAACCCGTGCTCAATTTCAGTGGTCCTAAAGCCATGTTCAAAACCAGATTTCTGCAAAACAGACTATCTGTAACATTATCTCTCAGTCTATAGAAGTAGACTACCTCAGAAGTTCCACACTTGGATTCAGAACCAAGACACCAAAAAGCTCAAGATCCATCCAGCAACACAGACTGCGAAGAGCTTAATTTATTGTTCTAACACGTAGCCAGTTGAGCTTGTTACAACATGTCTGAGGCGTGTTTGATTAATTAACATATTTGCAGACCCCCTGGGATGGGCAAAGTTTTTTCATAGCAGCTGCTTTTTTTTTCAATCTGTGATAATCTGTATTAGAACAACAGTCAAAACTTTAAAGTTCAACCTCTGTGATTATTTTTCTTTCACATCTAAAATTACACAGCAGTAGCAATACTCTCTGTGTGTAACTTTATCTAATGCTGATATTAATTGTCATTTATCTCCTTCCACGGAACCATGTCAAACACCAAGGAACTTTCAATTTTCTACTTATATCTGCTATTTCAGAACACAACTAAGAACCAAAATAGAAAATAAAGTTATTTGCTGACGTCCTTTGCTGGAGCTTAATTGTCACTGAAGGCCACAAATATGACCTAACCTTCTCAATTCTTGTATTACCGCCCCCCCCGTTCCACCTGCCCCCAACTCAAATTCCCCATTCCATAGTCAAGAAGGATATTTACATGCCCCACACCGTGGAGAGCAAACAAGCTCATTTAAAAGTTCACATGCTAATGTGTGACATTTAATCCAAACTTTACACGGGGAAAAGGACACGCTACAATAGATTTTGATTCTTTTCTTGTCTGTGAATCTCATCATCTTTTGACTTCCATATTTATGAGTTAAAAAGGCAGGACACCTTAGAGGAGAAGGCAGAGGGAGTTTACTCTTACAAAATAGGGCTGAATACTGACAGGTACTTCAGATCTTCCTCTGTTGATATTGCTGATTTGTACAACCTATTGATTGTTCTTAGTATTTACATTCAAAGTAAGTACTACACCTAGGGCTCATTCACACAGCTGGTCTAGTTGGGGGATTGGTTCAAGGATCAGCAAAAGAGAGAAAATATACAACCTTAGTTGGCTTCGTTTTCTTTCACATTGAGATTTTTAAACTGGGCCATACAAAATCATGCAGTTGCACTGGATTTTTTCTTTTTAGAATATCAGCCAATTTCTGGTCAAAGTACTTTAAAAGGCAGTATCTGTCAACTCAGTCAACAGTCAGACAATTTAACACTTAATGTTCATAGTCTTTTTTTTTTTAAAGAGTTATAAAATAGGAAGTGGAAATAAAGTAAAAAGTCAGCCAACGTAGCTGTGGTCAGTTTTGTGTGGGAATTTGTGTGTGGTAAAATCGGGTAGGGAGGCTATCACAAAACACATGGGAATGTTGCATTCCCATGGGCCAATTATCTCTGATTTATATTATAATATTTTTAGTTTAGATCTTTTGCATAGGCCTAATGTAAGTTACACATAAAAAGGAGGGCTTATCAAGGATGAAGAAAGCAAAGAATTTCCTTCTCATAACTCATGTTGTGTTTTTTTTACTTACATTTACTGTAAGGGAAAATAAATTAATAACAGTTACAGAAAAAAAAAAAAAAGTGTTGCTGTGTATCTCTTTAACTGCATTCATTCACACAATTAAACTTACACGAAGGGACTTTACCCAAGTTGAAACTGGATGTTTACATATCAAATATAAAAGTTTTATAACATTTATTTATCACTGTTTGGTATCAAATCCAACTAAACTCCTCCCTGTCGATACGAGATTACTGAAATCATTTATATTTTACACTAGAAGAAGAGTCTTTAATTAGATTTCTTATAACAATTTTTAATGATTAGATTACAATGCTTACTTTATAAACAACCTGGAAATGTATATTTCCATCTTTTGATGTGTTTTGGTATTTAAGGGCTTCTTGGTAAGGTCATGTTTTTAACTTAGAACTGGCTGGTACAATTGTAGGCTGCTTATTTGTGTGACGTCATTAGAAAATCAAAAGAAATCTATCAAAAATATACCCACGCTGAATCTCTCCCAATCTTTTTCAACTTACAATGCAGGATTTTTGATGTGATGCTTATCTGTTCAAACTTTTATACAGAATTCTAAAACACAAAACATAATACTGTTTTTGAAGGGAAAGCATTTGTGTTTTATAGCTTTGTTTTGTGAACAACCTCGGAATAGGGGTAAAAGATGTCCAAATGTTGACTGAATTAGGGAAGAGAAAATGAGGAAACTTGCATGCCTGAGATTGGGGTGGTCCTCTAAAGGTACTGATCCCATGCTCATACAAACGTTGTGGGTGGAGCTGGAAAGGTGTGTCCAAGCAAGGAGGTCCACAAACTTGACTTACTTGCTACTTGCAGCTCTATATAGATGACTTGTGCAAAATGCTACTAACTATAGGATTCTGAACTTTTTTGGCTGAAGTATTAAGATTCAAAAGACAAACCTACCAATAATAGAGGAAAGTACAACAAAAAATTACTTTAACCACCCTAATATATTATTTAGATATTTAGCTAAAGAAATCATTTTATTTCATAATACTTGAGAAAAAATAAAGGGCTATCCCATGTCCAAGTAAATTTCTTTTCAGTTGTAAGAATTGCTTTTATTTAGTTCACCTATATGAATCACATTATATTGGGCAAAATAAGATATTATGTCAAGTATATACGGTAAGGAAAATAAGTATTTTGAACATCCGGATATTTTGCAAGTTCTCCCACTTAGAAATCATATAGGGGTCACTGTGAGAGACATAATCTAAAATATAAATCCAATAATCACAACATATAATTTTTATTTGTATGATACAGCTGGAAATAAATATTTTAACACCTGAGAAATCCTGTCCAATGTGCAGAAAAACCCCCCTAATGCATGATGCTACCACCCACATGCTTCACAGTAAAGACGTTGTTTTCGGGATGGTACTAATCATTCTTCTTCATCCAAACATGGTTAGTGGAATTATGACCAAAAAGTTTAATTATTTAGATCTGAAGTGACCACATAACTTTCTCCCATGACTCGTCTGGATAATCGAAATGGCCATTGGCAAACTTAAGATGGACCTTGATGTGTGCTGGTTTAAGCAGTGTCATGCATGATTTCAAACCACGTCTTAGTGTATTACCAACAGCAACCATTCAATTCAATTAGATTCAGTTTATTTATATAGTGCCAATTAACAACACATGTCATCTTAAGGCACTTTACAATTCAACCAGATCAAACAGTCAAATTGATTCAAAGTTTTCTCTCTAAGGAAAGCCAGTTGATTGTATTGATTCATTGAAACTTGGAACAATGGAAACGAATTCCAGCTATTTTCAGGTCATTGACCAGCTCCTCCCCTGTAGTTCTTGGAAGGCTCATTGAGACCCCATGACGTGAGATTTTGCATGGAGCCCACGTCAGAGGTGGATTGACAGTCATGTTTAGCTTTTACATTTTATAATGATTGCTTCAACAGAGGACCTTTTTTAGTCCTTTCCAGCTTTGTGGAGATGTACAGTTTTGTCTCTAGTGTATTTGGACAACTCTTTGGTCTTGGTCATGTTAGCATGGTCTTGTGCCATACTAGTTACTATGTCCATGAGCCATGTTTGATCCTTACTAATTGTATGGGGTGGACATGTGTCTTTAAGCACCTAACGACCTCAAACAGGTGCATCTAATTCAGGACAATATATGGAGTGGAGGTGGATATTTTAAAGGCAGACTAACAGGTCTTTGAGGGTCAGGGTTCTAGCTGATAGATAGGTGTTGAAATACTTATTTGCAGCTGTATCATACAAATAAATAGTTTAAAAATCATATATTGTTATTTCTGGTTTTCTTTTTAGATTATGTGTCTCACAGTGAACATGCACCTATATGACAATTTCAGAGCCCACCATGATTTCTAAGTGGGAGAACTTGAAAAATAGAAGGGTCTTCAAATAATGCACTTGATTTACTCACTGTACGTAAAGCCACAGACTCCATTTCAATTTCCCCTTTTTCAATAATGTACAAAAAATAAGGGCTTTGCATTCAAAATATAGGGAATCTTTCTATTTCTCTTGGTAGTTAGTTCTTTATGAACCATGGAGAAAAGAAATGCTTCAATCCCCCTTTTGAAGATTTTAAATTACACCATTTTTTTCAGGAGAAAGGTTCTTATCCCCATTTTGGTAGCTGATTCGAAAAAGATTATGACTCTCAAAGAAGAATAAGGCATCTTTATTTTACTTATAAGGCCATTATAAAATTATGCTAGGAAATCTGGCACAAATGCAACATATAAAGCACAGACAGACATTACAAACGCATATAGAAAAAAATCTAAATTATAAAAATATTAATAAATTGCTTGGGTTACCAGTGGTCAAGAGGTAGAGGGCGGACCTGTAACCAGTGTGTTGCAGGTGGTGCAACTGTATGGCGGCCTTGCTTCCGCTGGTTAGTTAGTTCCAGGGAGGCAGTTTGTGCAATGTTTGCTTACCTTCATCATATAGATTAATAGACACACTTGTTTTGTCTTAGGAGGGGCATGTGTTGTGTGTGTGTGATCTTGTTTAACCACAATATGAGGTAAGTATTTAGTAAAATATCCTACATGCTGGGACTTGCAGTAGAGGTGCATATGATGAGATTCAACTGGTCCCCATATGGTAAAGTTCTGTTCTTGAGCTGAGGTTAGGTGCAGGACTAAGGTCTGAATTCAGTTTAGGTTAGGGTAAGGGTATGTATATGTTGGTAATAGTTAGGGTTAGGGAAAGGGTTTGGGTTAGGCCATATAAAATGAATGCCAGTCAATGAACTGTCCCCATATGTTATGAAAATAAAGCTCAGGGGTGTCATTTGTAAAGAGGCTACAAAAAAAAAAAAAAACATCTCTATGCAGTACACTATGAGTGTATAATAGAAAAATTCTGGAAATCAATGGTTGTTAAAGCAGTAACAAAACAGCATAAAGGTAGCAACAAATACTAAAAATTCTGATACTACAAAAAGCTTTAGTGCAGATGGCTAATTTTGTACCTAAAGGCTTCTTGAAAAGTTAACTGGTTAAATAAACATGTTACAAGAATACTAATGATGTTTTTTTTCTAATTTTAGGTCTATTATTTGTATATTTAGTAACCTGCTGTTTTTAGAGCTAACTGAAAGGTTATTTGTCCTCTATCATACAGAGACTTAAAGCACACTTAGAAAACCAGTGTGGGCTGACAATTAATTGGCATGACAACTGATGTAATCCTATCAAAAAATCATCTCTGGGTGCAACGATGAAAGGAAAAGGCTTATGATGTACAAAGAGTCATTTTTAGTCCCGCTCTGCCCCCTACTCTCATTCTTTTTCTCTCTAAAACACTTACTTGAGCCCCCCAAACACACATACACACAAAGATCGACCAGGACAGGCCAGGGATGAGCACACCCCATCTGATCTGTGGCCCGTTCATTCATTAGACCCATGCTCCCCCCTATTGATTTCAGCTTAAGTAATGAGAAAGCTTATCCAAAAATCTTTAGCATTTGGGCTCCAACTTAAGGGAATCGATGGGGCCGTTTCCCATTTTAAACAGCCCATATGCAGGGGTTTTATGTATGGTGAACAGGACAAATCCAGATGCTGATAAATCAATAGAGTTTTTTTTGTCAATGGAGGAGCATGCGTGCACACACACATGCATGCATTCATGAACACATTCAGATGATAAATTGTATTTTTGAAGCAATTAAAGTGAGCTGTAAACATATGAAGGACAATCAATTGGTCAGTGAGGTCTATTATCAAGGCTTTAACACTGATTTAGATGGGGCTTTATGTGTGGCACAGTCACTTATGCAGATGAGTAGAAGCTAGAGACCTGCAAGCATCTGGTTGCTCTGTGCTCAGTTGCTCAAACAGCATGAGATAAATCACACAGACCCCAAAACTACTGAGACACAGGCATACAAAGTCTGTTACTGATGATTAGAGAGTCATAAATACAGTTTTTTATTATTATTGCTGCATAGGTTCAGTCAGTTTTGCTTTTTTTTGTCAAAGTACAATCAAACAAGACAGAGTTTGATACTAGCTTTCATTTGGCCGGTTATAAAATAATCCTAGGTGCAAACTTCAATTTACATTGAGCTGTTAACTAGGCATACTGTGTCCTACAAAGGGATTCATACTTATTAAACTTTTACATGTTTGACTCGAATGCTCTAATGACAAGAAAACTAACTTTCAAACCTCTAAAATGTTTTTGTACTGTTCTCTCTATGTGTTTTGCTCTTGCGTGAACACAGATAAACAGCCAGCCAAACTCCTTATTCAAGAGCCAGGAAGTGAGCGGCTTGCTCCTTTATTGTCTTCTTACAAATTTAGTCAGCATTTCTGACTGCATTGAATTCGGTGTAAAACTAGAAAAGAAAGATACAAAAAAAATGTCTTAAACAGCCATGTAAATATCAGTATTAACGTATCAAAGTATTAGCTGCTTAATATTAACTCAACAGGTATTCTCACAACAGGCTAGCACAGCAGCAAATTAGCAAGTAAACACAACACACACTGCTGTCACACAAAATATCAATAAAAGATATCAACACTTCTTATCGAATCTATAAACAAGGAGTAACACTTACAACCATTGCTTTCTGAGAGATTAGCTGCATTTTTGCATTCCTGAGATGATGTATACACGTTTTTTTTCTCCTGCTTACGTTTTTACTTCCTACTTCCGGTTCGGCGAATTTTCAAAATAAAAGCACCCGAAAATACATAGAAAAATAAAGAACAGTATATTAACATTTTGAAGTTGTTTTTAAGTGTCTTTTAAACATATTAAACATATTCAGGGCAGAACACTCCCCGTCTGGCATTTACTGATGCCACTTAAGATTTAAATGTCCCGATTTGACCTCTGGCTTTCCTTTGCCAGGAGTAAGACCACCTCAGTAACAGGCCTTAAGAATGTCTTTACTTTATCCTGTGATGTTGTCCTAACCTCAACTTTGCTGACTTTCCCATCACCGCTTGGGCTCGTAGATGTGACCAGACCCATTGGCCACTCGTTGCGGGGGGAATCACTCTGTTTAAGTAGCACAATGTCTCCGACTTCCAAGTTGCGACATGCTGTGTGCCACTTACGCCTTGGTTGAAGGGTATGGAGGTATTCAGCTCTCCATCGTCTCCAAAACTCATTAGCAAGTGCCTGCACCTGTCTCCACTGACACTTGAAAAGATCCTTTTCGTCGAAACTGCCGTGTGGAGGAGACACACCTGGTTTTTGGGTCAGCAGCATAGCAGGGGTCAGCAGCATTGGAGAGGAGGGATCGGAGGAGACTGGGACTAACGGTCTGGCGTTGATTATAGCGCACACCTCTGCCATTAAAGTACAGAGCACATCATGAGTCAGGTGAGTACGCTTGGTTCTTAGCAGCATGGAATCGAGTATCCTCCGGGTCACGCCAATCATGCGTTCCCACACCCCTCCCATATGGGATGCATGTGGGGGGTTGAATTCCCATGTGCAACCATTCTCATTTAAGTACTTTGAAATGCTGGTTTGCTTTGGATCGTCCGGTCCCATGCCCAGTTCGGAGCTGGCTCCAATAAAGTTTGTGCCCTGATCTGATCTCAGCTGCTTCGCTGGCCCTCTTAAAGCGAAAAACCTTCGGAGGGCGTTAATGCAGCTGGCTGTATCCATCGACTCTATGACTTCCACATGCACAGCTCTGGTGCTCATGCATGTAAAAAGTATGGCCCAGCGCTTGCTCTGAGCTGTGCCACCTCTGGTGCGTCGGGTGAGGACTTCCCAGGGGCCAAAAACGTCTAATCCTACATAGGTAAATGGCGCTGAAGAGCTCAGACGCTCGGGAGGGAGGTCAGCCATCTTTTGGACCTCAAGTCTTCCCCTCAGCTTGCGGCAGGTGACACAACGATGAAGGACTGAACTTATTAACCTTTTGCCAGCCACAATCCACAGGCCTGCAGCCCTGATTGCACCCTCTGTGAATTGTCGCCCTTGGTGTTCAACTTTCATGTGGTAATGATTCACCAGTAGTGTTGTGACATGACTTTGCCTTGGGAGAATGAGTGGATTTCTCACCTCTGGACTGATTGATGCATGTCTCAGACGTCCTCCGATCCGTAAGAGGTCATCGTTCATGAAAGGATCGAGGTTCAGGATTGCGCTTGTTCTTGAAATTGCTCTGTCTTCTTGCAGTGCAGTGTACTCTTCTGGGTAAGCCTCCCTTTGAACAGACTTGAGTATGACCCGCTTCGCTGCTGTCAACTCTTCTGGAGTACGAAGTCTGCTGCATCGATGCCATCCTTTACATGTAGCTGATGAGTCAGATCTGAATGAACGAGTTTGATGGATCAAAAAGGAAACTGCCCTCAGCAAAGACCCCCAAGTGGAGAAACGTTGGAAACGTCCTGAGGTGAGTTCACATTCATTAATGCAGGTAGCAAGGGTGGTCAGTTGAGGTCTTACATCTGGATCTGTTTCGGGATCCACCAACTTAAAGGTCTCTTGTGCTTCAGCCAGGAATGGTTTGTGAAGGAACTCTGGCCCCGTAAACCACATGCTGTTGGTAAGTTGAGATGCTGGAACAGATCTGGTGGCCAGATCAGCTGGATTTTGACCTGTAGGCACATAATGCCACTGTTGAGGGGAAGTTGTCTTGCATATGCGGTGAACACGGTTGTGTACATACACAAAGAATCGCTTTGTTTCATTGCATATATAACCAAGGACAACTTTACTGTCACAATAAAACCTCACTGCATCTGGTTTGTGGTCAAGCTCGTCAAGGATCAGTTCAGCCATCTCGACGGCCAGCACAGCTCCACACAGTTCGAGGCGAGGGATGGTGGGTTCGGGTTGAGGAGCCAGCTTAGCCTTTCCGAGCACAAAGCCAACTCGACACTGCCCATCTGTCATGACAACTCTGAGGTAAGCTACTGCCCCTATTGCCCAGTTTGAAGCATCAGAAAAAACACATAATTCTGTATATGTGGCACTGGAGAGTGACCGTTGTATGTAGGAGCGAGGTAGATGGAGGTCACTCAGGTTCTTTAACGATTCTTTCCATGTTTCCCATTTGTTTAACTTGTCTGCAGGAAGTTCAGTGTCCCACTCGTGAATGTCAGCAGAAAGTTCTCTGAGCAAAGCTCGCCCTTTGATGGTCACAGGCGCAACCAAGCCCAATGGGTCGAAGACGCTATTAACGGTGGATAGCACTCCACGACGGGTGAACGGCTTGTCGTTGACTGCCACTTTAAATGTGAAGGTGTCAGAGTCTATGTTCCAGCACAAACCGAGACTTCTTTGCACTGGAAGCTCTTCTTTGTCGAGGCCCAGGTCTCTCAGGCCTGCAGCCAGGTCTTCAGGTTTGAAGGCTTGCATCACTGTGATGCTGTTAGAGGCGATTTTATGCAGTTTCAGATTTGATTCTGCCAGCGAAGCTTGAGTACGCTTGAGCAGATCAATAGCTTCAGTCTCTGACGGGAGGGAGATGAGCCCATCATCCACATAAAAGTGTCTTTCAACGAAGTGGCGAGAGTCAGAGCCATACTTTTGTTCGCCTTCTTGGGCAGCTCTCCGGAGGCCGTATATAGCAACTGCCGGCGAAGGGCTGTTCCCGAAGACATGTACTCGCATCCTGAGCTCCATCACTTCCTTAGTCAGATCGTTATCCTTGTGCCAGAGGAATCTTAAGAAGTCTCTGTGGTCTTCTCTCACCAAGAATCCATAGAACATTTGTTGGATATCGGCAGTCAGTGCAACAAGCTCCTTTCTGAATCTTAGCAGCACTCCCAGGAGTGAGTTATTTAAGTCAGGGCCTGAAAGCAGGACGTTGTTAAGAGAGATGCCACATTCTTGTGCGCTCGAGTCAAATACAACTCGTATCTGACCCGGCTTCTGGGGGTGGTACACTCCGAAAATGGGTAAGTACCAACACTCTGCATTCTCAGGAATAGGGGGAGCTTCTTCAGCATGTCCGTTTAAAAAAAGCCTCTCCATAAAGGCAACAAACTGTTCTTTCATTTCAGGATTTTTGTTCAGTGTACGTCGCAAGGAGTGGAGACGGGAGAGGGCTTGAGCACGATTATTTGGAAGGCGTGGCCTGGGGAACCTGAAAGGTAGGGGAGCAGTCCAGCTGTTCTTTTCATCTCTGTGGAACTCCTTTTCCATGACCTCCAGAAACTTTTCGTCCTCGAAAGATAAGGCCGGTTTGTCATCATTCTCTGTTCTCACGAACACACAGCATCCAAGCTTGTCCTGAGATGCTATGCCGTTGCCAGAACAGCTGGAGAGATGAGTAGAGGTGCCAGGTCTGTGCTCCCCGCCGTAGCTCACCTTTTCTTTGATGCTGATGTGTTCCTGACAGGGCGTCAGATAGGATGGACGTCCGTTCTGCAGGATGTTGGTCTTATAGACAGCCACAGTGGGTTTGTGAGCACTATCAATACAAACTTCCCCCACTATCACCCACCCCAAATCCAAACGCTGGGCAAAAGGTGCTTCGTGGGGCCCATTGATTTGCTGTCTCACCTTATGGACACGTATGAGGTCTCTCCCCAGTAAGATCAGGATCTGCGCCTCAGGATCAGGCTCTGGGATGTAAGGCGCAACAGGTCTCAAGTGAGCGTGGGAAAGAGCGACCTCCGGTGAGGGGATTTCTGATCGATTGCTCATGATCTCATTACATTCAATGAGTGGTGGTAAGTCTAAACACAATTCACTATTTACTGCTTGTACCTGGAAGCCGACTGCCTTCCTTCCAGTCATTTCAACAGTGCCGGCACAAGTTCTCATCAGGTAGGGTGAAGGGTTGCCTTGGACACCAAAAAGCTGGAAAAACTCAGTTCTAGCCAGCGAACGATTGCTTTGGTCATCAAGGATGGCGTACATCTTGACTGAGCGTTCTTTCTGTCCTTGTGGGAAAACTTGAACTAAGCATATCTTTGCACAAGATCGTGCTGGGAAGCCTTCTCCGCAGACCTCAGTGCACCTTGATGTAATCTCTGAAGGCGTGTGGTTTTGCTGTTCTGTGTCTGGCTCAGCCATAGATGACACTGCTGGTGAGAGGTGTATATCTGGATGCATGGCTGTGCAGTGTCGATCACTTTCACATTCGTAGCATTTCAGCTCAAGAGAACAGTCTTTAGCCATGTGAGTAGCAGAGCAGCACCTAAAACATCGTCTGTGATCTCTTAGCAATCCTTTTCGTTCTGTTAGCGGTTTCATTTTAAAGGCTCTGCACTTTTCCAGAGGATGAGATTTGTTATGAAGTGGGCAGTATTTAGCTGGATCACCACTGTTTTTCTTCTCCATCTCTGCTCTATACATTGAGTTTGAACCTGCAGCCGCTGACAAGTCCGTCTTATGGACGGCTATAGTCGTTCTCACACCGTCATGCTTTCCTATGGGCCTCTCATTACGGCAATAAGGGCGGCTGTTGTTTGTCAAGACAAAGCTGGGGTCATTTCTAGCTTTTGCTTCACTATTGACAAAGTCAGCAAAGAAGGAAAATGGGGGATAACTTACAGCATACTGTTCTTTGTATCTTGATCCAGTAGACAGCCATTTTTCTTGCAGGTTTATTGGCAGCTTTTCAACAATGGGTTTAATGCCCCGAGGTGTGTCAAGGTAGCTGAGTCCAGGTAAGTATCCATCATCTTTGGCTGAGAGCAGCTCCATGAGCAGGTCGCTAAGTTCTCTTAGTTTGATGTTCTCCCTTGAAGTGAGACGAGGAAAACTGTCCAACCGTTTGAATAGAGCACTCTCTATCACTTCGGGGGTGGCGTAGCACTCTCTGAGCCTTGTCCAAGACATATGAAGAGCAGCTTCAGGGTTAGTGACATGTACTGCTCGAATTCTTTTAATGTGTTCAGATGATTCCTTTCCTAGCCATTTTACTAGGAGATCTAACTCTTCACTAGCTGTTAGGTGTAAGTCTTGAGTGGCGTTAAGGAAGGAGGACTGCCACGCTCTGAAGCTCTCAGGCTGATCATCAAACTTGGTAAGACCTGTCGTTACTAACTCTCGGCGTGCCAGATATTTAGCAAAGTCCATCATGTTAGCAGCTGGATTAATAGCAGAAGCCCTTGTGTGTCTTGGTGTGGTGGGTGAACCAACATGGTGGTAGTTGGGGCTTAATTCAGGGACCTCCTGCCTTGTCATTGGCTGTGTCTCTTTTATATGGGGAGGAGACAGTGTGTCTGAGGCAGGTGTGTCAGGAGTGAACCTGGTCTGAGCTTGATGGTTCAGGTATGCCTCCGTTCGCCGTTGAACTACCTGTGGTGAGACGTCACTCCTGATGACACTGCCTATGTCCTCATATTCTGATCGTGCCGCAGCTTCTAAAATCTCAGCCTCTGCATTAGCAGCAGCAGCATCTTTTTCAAGTTCTAGTGCTTCTAGGTCTGCTTCTAGTGTAGCTTTTTCCAAATCTAATTTGGCTCTCTGTTTTTTCAATTCCAACTCTTTTTGTCCATATGTGACCCTGGTGCGTGCAGCTTCAGCTGCAGCTCTGGCCTTAGCAGCAGCGCTAGCCACTGAATGCTTGGAGGAAGACGTGCGCTTTGAGCTGGCTACTGATGCTGCCTTTTCATCCTTTTGCGTTGTCTGGGCTTCCATAACTGCAGCAGGCAAATCCCTCTGATGAAATGGTTTTTTACTGTACTGTTCTCTCTATGTGTTTTGCTCTTGCGTGAACACAGATAAACAGCCAGCCAAACTCCTTATTCAAGAGCCAGGAAGTGAGCGGCTTGCTCCTTTATTGTCTTCTTACAAATTTAGTCAGCATTTCTGACTGCATTGAATTCGGTGTAAAACTAGAAAAGAAAGATACAAAAAAAATGTCTTAAACAGCCATGTAAATATCAGTATTAACGTATCAAAGTATTAGCTGCTTAATATTAACTCAACAGGTATTCTCACAACAGGCTAGCACAGCAGCAAATTAGCAAGTAAACACAACACACACTGCTGTCACACAAAATATCAATAAAAGATATCAACACTTCTTATCGAATCTATAAACAAGGAGTAACACTTACAACCATTGCTTTCTGAGAGATTAGCTGCATTTTTGCATTCCTGAGATGATGTATACACGTTTTTTTTCTCCTGCTTACGTTTTTACTTCCTACTTCCGGTTCGGCGAATTTTCAAAATAAAAGCACCCGAAAATACATAGAAAAATAAAGAACAGTATATTAACATTTTGAAGTTGTTTTTAAGTGTCTTTTAAACATATTAAACATATTCAGGGCAGAACAGTTTTCTCCCAACTTCCTATCAGTTTATACCAGCTCCCCTGGCTTTCCTGATGAAAGGCATCCCCCACTGCTTGTTGCTCTTCCTTCTTGTTTTTCCATGTGGATTGCATGTTTAGAGAATCTAGTAATAGTTTCTGCCACATGTTGAGTTTTGCCTGTAGGGTGAAGTGTGAAGGGTGTTCCCATCTGACCTAAGCACCTTCATACACATTTGCTAAATCCTACATGTGACAAACTGCAACCAGGGCTTCTTTTGTGTTTCATCCAAAAATGGCTTTGTTCTTGTAAATCAGTCCATGACCAGAGCTGGGTCACTACATACATTTGCTCTCATAAGTGTACTTCTTAAAAAAATGTTTCATAGCCATATTGAGATATATTGTGAGGTATTCCTACGCTTATGTTGCATTTCGGGGTACTCTGGTCACATAGTTGCTTCACTGAATGAAGGGCAGGCTTGTTTTTAACTAAAATAAATGAGACAGACAAAACTATAGTTAATACTAGAGTGAGACTTCCCTTGTACAAAAGTTTTGATGTTTCATTGATACCTGTTGAGCTCACTGTGGCATTTAGAGGTAAAATAAATATCCAGTAAACCGTATATTGTCACTGGAGCAGCTGCTTAAAAAGAAAATAAGGCATAAAGGAAAAAGATGGATTTGGTATTCTGCCTGATTTTATTCTTCTTACTGGAGCATGTAGATGACCACTGTAGTATCATCACAGATACATTCTGAATCTCATAAGTTTGAGCCACTTTCTTGAATTTGCTGACTTAGCAATGCCTGAAACCGGTGATGGCAAAGTGACGTTGGACAGAAAGACTTGCTGGAGAGGCATGTGCCTAATGGCTTGTTGACTACAGGTTAAGTTGATGAAAGACTGTACTACAGACTGTGCTGTAGGTGTGTACCAGCATTTAACACTTGTAACAATAGGATTTGACCTCTTAGTGCAGTACTAAGATGATTTTGAGACAAACAAAGCTGGCTTAAAATCTCACATGAAAATAAAAAAAACCCTCAGTAACATAAAAGTGGCATCCCAAAGATTATATAGTTAACATGCAAAATATTAGATTTTAGGGTGAAATACACTTTAAAATTGGTCTAGATGCCTGTAAATATATTTTTGCCTGCTTGGTTATCTAATTACATCCCAGATGTAATAAGTTATTCAGTACTGGAGAAGCCATTTTATTTATGAATAATTCTTCCTTTTGGAGTAATTCCATGTACTGTATGCGCATTTTTTACTTTTTCATGTTGTTGTTTAGAGCTCAGGCCCACATGCAGATACACTTAAGAGACAAATTAGATGGTTTGATTCTTTATCTATTAATTAGAGTGAGATCTTCCTGCACAGAAATGCAGGACAACTAGAAAGCGGTTTATCTAGAAGATTCAGACAGTTAGATGGGGAACCAGATTCAGAGAATGTGCGGCCCAAATGAGACTTTTCTAGATTAGAGGCCAGAGATCCAGAAAAGGTAGTTTGTAGATGGTGGAGTTTACCAGAGTCAAAGAGTGTTGAAAGGAGATCCAGGTTCGACTGATTATCTTAAATGAATAAAGAGCGGACCACCACCAACCCTGGACAGAGAATCAAGAAATTTACTGAACGATTCAATTTAATTCAGTTTCAATTTGGTTTGTTTATATAGTGCCAATTCACAACACATGTCATCTCAAGGCACTTTACAATTCAACCAGATCATACAGCCAAATTGATTCAAAGTTTTCTATCAAAGGAAAACCAGCTGATTGCATCAATCAATTGACTCGAAGGCAATCCTTCATGCAGAGTCAGACTTTCTACAATTAGACAAGACAAGGATCCAGGAAGCAGATCTCCTGAAAAGAAGGTGCAGGGCAGGTAAGCAAAGTAGTGATTCTCTTTTTTATTACAGTTTTTGGGTGCTTCATCTACCATAAGTAATGGCCTTTGGCTGAGAAAGGTTAAATGGAATGAGTTTCTTCTCAGCTCCTCTATCTTTTGTAGGCTTTTCCATCAGTTATTAATTATCCATTCATTCCATCCATCCATTATCTGACACGCTTGTCCCGAGTGGGGTCGTGATGGGTGCTGGTGCCTATCTCTAGCAGTCAATGGGCGAGAAGCGGGGTACACCCTGGACAGGTCGCCAGTCCATCGCAGCGCAACACAGAGACAAACAGGACAAACAACCATTCACAGAAGCACTCACACCTAAGGAGAATTTAGAGAAGTTATTAACCTAACAGTCATGTTTTTGGACTGTGGGAGGAAGCCGGAGTACCCAGAGAGAACCCACGCATGCTCAGGGAGAACATGCAAACTCCATGCAGAAAGATTTATTATTATTATTATTATTATTATTATTATTATTATTATTACAGTTATTAATATTTTAGTACCTGGTTAGATGTGCTTCAAAGTGCACTGAGTCATTCTGAAAATGCTACATCAAAGAATATGACTTAGTGATTGAGTTGTGGTTTGTTTCACAAATAAATATAATGCTAACTAATACTTTTAGCTATTAAAAATTGTTGTACACTAGGGGTTTTGTACATTTGACAGCACTTTAGCATTAGGAATTATGAGCTCAACCTCACATTTTCTCCAACTCATTTTAAACCACTCCATTGGTTCCCTTTCTCTCCTTGACTTATCTAGTTGTTCTGTTGCTCTGTTGTTTTTACCCTGAGTTTGACAAAAATCAAAGATTAAAAAGCAGTCTGTTGTTTTTTACTCAACCAATTACATCATGTTCGTATTTCTGACTTTGGGGCATGTTTTTGATAATCTTTGTATATTGAAATAATACTCAATTTCAATGAAAAAAAGCTAAACAATATAGCATAAAACCAAACTGAGATGACTTGTTGAAGTATACTAAAGGAAAAGGTGCATAATAGTTGTCTCTTTAATAGATATTCCAACCAGGGATCTGAGAGTTGGCGTGGGCATCTTGGACAGCTGTTTTCCTGGTTAATGGTCCTTTGCCAAACCCATAGGTTTTGGTAGACAGCTATGTCTTTGGATGTTCACAGTTGTACCATACTCTTTTTTTTTTTTTTTTTTTTTTAACGGATGATGGTTTGAAAAGTGCTTCATAAAATGTTCAAAGCGTCAGATATTGGTCAATAACACAAGCCCGCATAATGTTCTCTGTGACTTCACCCATACTGTAGGCTCTCAGGTCTGCTTGACAAAATTTGCACTGACATAATTAGCTTATTTCATTATTTTCACTGAATTGTTTATATTATCATTAGGTTGCATAGATGTTTATTTAGCAGTTATAATCCCAAAGGGCGATTGGTTGTGCTGACATTTAATTAGGGATATGAAACTGAATAATGAGTGAACATAAATGCATGCCATTCTTTTCAAAATTTTCTAACAATATACATTTTTTCTCAATTTCACAAAAAAAGAACTGCACCGTGGTTGTATATAAAGAAAAATAATGAAATTGGAACAAAACACTTCAAAGCCTGTGAACACCTTTCTGCAAGGCACTGTAAATATTTTAAGGGAGTGGAAAGTGCTTCACACACCTCTATATATAACACCAAATTGGTTACCTTCCTAGATAAAACATACTAATGTTGAAATGTATACATTTCAGTAAAATAACCCACCATCTCTCTCTTTTACTCTGGTCTCTGCTTTCACTTTTTCAGTCAGGTAGCTCTCATACTCCTGTATGTAATTTGCTGAGGCATGACATTTCATATGTGCATCCAATCAAACAGAAATGCAGTAAGGAAGGTTGATGAGAGATGAGGGGTGCCGAGCTGTATTGAGGGTTTTAAAGCAACCGTTACCATGGTGAATCATCTCTGTCAAAACCACCAAGGTCACAAAAGCTGACCTTGAGTGTTACGGGGTTTCTGATTAGCAAACTGTTCATGGAGATTTTTGTTAAAGACATTTTTGACAAAGACATTATTTCTTTTCGGCTTTTATCTGATTATTGTTTTGTTTCTTATAAAAAAAATACAAAACAACCCTTCATTTTGCCTTTCATTCCTTTTTTTATACGTAAGATGGACTAAATGTGTCATTATGAGACCTGTGGTGTCTCTGAATTCATTATGTATGGCCTGCACTGCCAGTAGGTCTGAACTCAGTCAGCTTTGAGTCATTACGATTCATTTAGCCAACACACAGCCATTGTACTTGTGTGGGGTTAGGGGAGATGCTATAATAAAATATTGAGGGCGAGCAAGGCAGCTGCAGATGCTAGCTGTCATGTGTGAGCGAATGAATGTTATGACAAGCATGTTTAAACATTCATGTGGGGAGGATAGTTTAGGAGGGCTTTTCATTAACACCAATATGTCTTCGTCTCCCTGGTGCAGATACTGCTGGTAGAAGCATGGCAACAAAAGGGAGGAGAGGAATCAACATCTCATGAGGAAACTGTCAGACTCAGACACACAAAGCCACTCACACACAAAGGTAGAAACATTCAGTCCTGCGCAGAAGGACAAGCAGGCACACACATTTTAGGTTGGATGACTAAATCAAACAGACACCCAAACAACTTTCTCTTATTTACCAAGACAAGTATGTCAAATCGTAACATCATGTTTGGAGCTGATCAAACAGCTTGAAGCAGAAGTGAGCAACATGTTCAAATGAGAAGGAACAGGAGTGCAATGCACTCACATCAACTGCAACTATGATGGGAAGAATATTATTCTTCAAATGAAGAAGAGGGATGTAGGAGGTTTCAATGCCAAGTGCACATCATCTTCACGCTGTTAGGTTATCAGAACTTTCAACCTGGTAGTAGGGAAAAAAAGCTGTCTGAGACATTTTTTGAAAGTAGAGTGATGTTGAATCTGTTTGGGTAACCCTTTCAGTGATAGATAAAGGCCCACTTAATCAGGAAAGGCTGAAAATAAATCCATTTAAGAAAAATCACAAACATTTTCATCTTCCCTTATTAACACATCTGAAGTGTAAGTACCGTGTGATGAAAGGAGCATGACAGGAAAATTATGAACCTGTCGCAAAACATCTTCACATTATCATGTTGATACTATGGCATGAGGTACATGCAGAGTATCTCCCTAAAACTTCATCTAACAAAGTACAGAATCAATACCTATGCAAATCATCCCATGAAGTTACATCAAGGCAAAGGAAAAAAGGAGCATCACATATTCTCAACTTAAGTGGCTTTGACTTGAAAGATGTGTTTGCATAACATGAGCTATACTTAATGTCATAAATGGCTTTAAATGCTGCAAGATGCATTAAAAATATGCATAGTCATCTATTTTATCTACACCTTGATGCAAAGATCTTAAATTAATCTAGTTTTTACTGGTTAAGCAATTCCATTTTGATATTCAAATTTTGCAAGTAAGTGAGCCAGTGCATGCTCTTGCAAGCCTGATCTAATCAGGCCTAAATCAGTTAATAAGCCAAGGACACAGAGGAGATGACTCAGCTGATGCGAGCATAAGCTAATATTAGCATCTCAACCATTTGAGGCCTACGGTGCACAGAGCAGCATCTTGGGTCAGGTGCTGTGCATGCTTTGGACATTAAAGAGGCAGTTAAGCTCATCCTCAAAATTTCATTAGCACATCAGTAAAAGATGTATGACCCTCTGCAAAGGATGGGTGAAGACTGCTGCATCTTTTGAAATTCAATTAAAGAATATCCATATGATTGCTGCTAAACATTAAGATAACTCAGAATTGTGGTTAAAAATGTATACTATATAATAAAAATGTATAAAAATAAAGAAACTTACTCCTACTGCTGTCAAATTACAATATGTTTGCTTTTGTATAGCCGTTCTTATATTAAATTAGCTTTATTTATGTTTATTTTGATAAAGAACTATGAAAACATATGTAAAAGAAAATATTTAGTTTAGAATTAAGAATTAGTTGTGTATAATTATAAGTCATTGTTCTCAGTTGGATTTTAGTGTGATAGAAGTAAGTTTGTAAAATTGTATTTGTATAGCACATTTAAGGACATTTCAAGGCAATTCAAAATGCTTTACAGCATTGAAAACTTCAGAATGAATGTGCAATAAAATCATTAACATCATTTAAAACATTAATCAAGCACAGAGCAGAACCTCAGAATCTAGTCACAAAATCACAAAAATCATAAACCTAGTATGTAGGCAAAAACATACACGACAGTCATAGGGAGATTGTTAATGTGGAATTAGATGTTTTGCTTAGATTAGCTTTTCACCTGAATTTGTTTACAAACCACTAATCAAATTCAGCTCTAAACAGATGGGTCCTCAGCCTCAATTTAAAGGAATAATAGTATTTCAGCTGTTTAGCAGATTTCTGGGAGTTCGTTCCAGAATGAAGGCGAATCAAATTTGAGAGCTGCTTCTCCTGTTTTGGTTCTAGTTCTGGGGATAAAAAGTAGACTGGAACCAGAGGGCCTGAAAGTTCTGAAATTTTGATACCATGATAGTGTCATGTTCTTGGCGATTATGTCTGACTTCATTACTCATTTCCTTCAGTTGCTTAGCTCCCCCCAGTTTGTAATTGCCATTCATCTGATCCACCTGCTCAGCTTCTATTTAACCAGCCCTTAAACCAGTGTCATAGCCAGATTAGTCTTGAACCACTTGGGAGAGTGTTCCAGCATTATCTTAGTGTTTCTGATTACCTTATCCTGACCTGTTCTGCCACTCAACCACTGAGCATGCCTGTCCCATTTCTGATCTGTTTTCATGACATGTCTATGGGCTTCTGCTGGATTCTGCCAGTATACTGAATATGGAACTGCTTCCTGACACCATTCTGGATTTCCCTTCTGAACCTCTTGGGACTTATGATCTCCTGGTTTTGAATCCTGAACTTGTCCACAACACCGGCTTTTGCTCCACCCTCTGGATTTTCCTGCCTTTCTTTGTCTGCTCAGCTCTGATCCCCTGCTTGTTCTCCGTCCCCTGGGACTACGGCATCTGGTACTCTATGGGGGGCACCCTTGAATCAACGGTCGGTGTGCTGCCACGTGCAGTGGCGATGAGGTCAACCTCATTCTCTGGGCACAGAGTGAACTATGAAACCAGGTTAGTGACTCACACGTTCATAATCATCCTCCGTCAGATATACATGGTCACTAACCTGTGTTTTCCTCCTGCAGAGGTTCCTACCTCTTCCATTTTTTAGATGAACACTTTCGAATTATCCGACTGTCTATCTGCCTTGAATACTGAGTCCTCTGTTCTGAGCCTTGACAGACAGTAGGTCTTTAATGTATTGTATTGTATCGTATGTATGCGATTTATAAACTACTTGAAGTATTTAAAAGTCTATTTTCTGAGCTACAGGTAGGCCATGTAAAGACAAATTAACAGTCCAGATTGTTCAAAGAGAAAGTCATTGTAAATTTTAAGTGGTATGGTTTAAAACAGCAGCTTGCTGCAGCATGACACCAGTGCAAAAACGTCAAAATCATCCATTCTCCTGACCATCCTCTTAGATGGCTCAATATAAGAGTTAAAGTTAATCTGTTAATGTGACCTTATTGCTGGAACAGTCTCTCTTGAAAAAAAAAAATATTTCTTAGTACACTCTATCTAGTCAAAAGGCCTAGTAGCAAGAGACTTTAAAACTGGTCTTCATGGAACATTAACAAGGAGAACTTTGTTGTTAGGAAATGTTATAAGAAGCAGAACTATTGCTTTAATTCATGTAGGCCACACAGCATACCTGTTTAAGAATATGCTGTAGTTTAGTTCAAATTGAAACCTTTTTTTCTTGATAAAAAAAATCTGTTTGAGAACACAAAAAATTATTGCCCCCCTAAAACATTCCCTCTAAAAAACAAGATTGGTGCAGTATCAGGCTCTGAAGACACTTTATCTTCAGCAGGTACAGGTGGGCAGGTCTGAGCTGATGGGAAGGTGGATGAAGCTAAGCATTAGGATATCATGCAGGCACTCCAGACTTAAATGGAAAAAAATGCTTAAAATGGATCTAGAGATAGACCTTGCAGCAAGACCTACTATAGAATAGCTTTCATAAAAGCAAAATCATTTGTTAGAATGGCCCAGTCCAAGTCCAGACCTAAATGTGACTTGTGGCTGCAGATGAGTAAAATCCACAAATTGCGGATTTTTTTGAAAGAAAAAAAAGAAAAATGAACATTGCCTCTAAAGATTCTCCCTGAACTTCCTAAATATGCCACTTTATGTATTTATGTTATTTTATTTCATAAATTTCCCCCAAAATAAAGCAGTCTTTGTTCTTTTAAAGTCACATAATGTGAAATAGTTCAAAGCTTGTGTATATCTTTGCAAAGTACTTTTACCACCAAATTGTTTAGCAGCTACATGCATAATTCTTACAAATTTATGCATAGCCCAAACCGATAAGAGAATTCACCAATAAGCACACACATAAACAAATAAAAAAGCCCATAAATAAAAAGCAAGAGCAGAGCTTTGACTTAGATTAAGCAGTTTCCAAAGCCTCCAAATCTTGAAGACTTCCTGTAAGACATGAATCTCTTGCATTCTCACTGTGTCCCTGGCACAGGCACAACAAAGACTGTCTTGTGTAAGTGTCTCCCTTCCCTTCTCCTCCTCCTCCTCCTCCTCCACCTCCTCCTCCTCATTCATTAGAAGCAAAAGCAGCTGTAGTCAGGTTCAAAGACAATCTAAATTCTTTCTCTTCCAGTCACGCATTAAGTCCCTATGTCTTTCCTTTTCTGGTTTCCTCTCATTTTTAATCATTTTCCCCCTTTTTGTCCCTCTTCAAGAACCCCACCACCACCACCAAAACCGCCACCACCTCTCTCGCTCTCCTCTCAAAACAATGTCTTCTCCACATGGCCCAGATAATGAGTGGTGGAGCTAAACGAGAGGAAACACAGCTCACTATTAGGAGGGAACACTGACTGAAGGGTTTAAATAAACGGAGAGGACTTGAGGCCAAATGGTATTTCCAAAGACATAAACTAATGGAGCAGGCAGACATTCTCTGAACAAATACACACTCTTTAAAATACCATAATAGTTGTGAAAATATACATACTGATGTTGAGCTAACTAAGAGACAGACTGGCAGAGAGCAGAGAGAAATATGCGGTATGTGGGTGCAATGAAAATAATGCATCCCTAACACCTTATTTCTATTAAAATGGAAAGCTTCTTACCAGGCATTCATCAGCAGAACAGTTGTTAAATGAAAACGCTCGTCTTTGTCATTAAAAACTAATTAGGCAAACATGCTTTCTTAAGTGCCTTTAATATGCTCTCTGGCATAGAAATCCACACCCACCTATAAGCACAAAGAGCAGACTTCTCTGATGCACTCTATGAGGTTAATTGGGTTATCTAGGCTTATTAGCATAACTAATTAGGATCCTTGTTAACGGATAAGTGATATTTATTCAATTAGCTCTGTGTGTATTATGAAACTCTACACAGATCTGTGGGGTCCTTGGCAAAAGTTCAAATGAAAACAAAGCTAAGCTGAATCAGCATGAAGTTAAATCTAAGGTTGATGTGTGTATTCACCTCATCATTTATCTTTCTTACTTAGATGTTTATCAGGTGCCATAGACCAACTATAAAGATATGCAAAAACACACAAAGTTTGCTATATTCTAGCTCCTCGATTCCTCATAATAATTCATGGTGTATCTTAACATGTTAACAGAGAACAACAGAACTCCAGGCTGTGCCAATCACTATTTGGGGTTTGCTACTTCTGAATTTTCTCACTGTGTGCTACCTGATGATGCCACAGTATTGTTTACAGTGCATACCATGGCAATTTGAGCAAAAAGTGTCCAAAGTGATGTTGATCTTTTGTGAAGTAAAACAACTTGCAAAGTGAAACTGCTCTTGAACGTACCTCATTTGACAGAACAATGCTGAGCTCATTTCACCAATTTATTCATTCATGTTAGCAAATGCAGACGCTAGTCTTTGCGATGCTTAACATGCGCTTAAGGCCGACAGTAAACACTAGAAAAGGCAAATCAACAGCACTTGAGCTCGCAAGTGAAAACTCACAAACAGGCTCCAACACTCACAAATAAGCGAGGGGTTGGGGGGGTTGAAAGAGAGAGACATAGAGAAGGAGCGCTACATTTACTGAAATTAAACATTTTCTCATCAGCCTGAGGGTGCAGCAGGCCCACTAATGTATTATTCATCCCCACTTCACAAAGGAACATTAATCAATTATGAAGATATGAGGATCTTAAAGTATAGAGGAGAGACGAAGTACGGCTCATTCGTATTAATATGCGGCCGCAATCCTGCACCACCCCCACCCCCCCAACACACACACACACACACACACACACACACGGTACTCAAATCAATATTTTGCAGATTAATTTGGAGCGGTTGTGGCGAGATGGCAGGAAGTAGGGGTGTGGGGGTGGAGGAGAGGAGAGTGTCTGAGGTCTGAATTAAGGTGATATTATTTTTTTTCTTCAGAACTTCAGAGTGTCTGTCCATTGGCATGATGTCTTTGGTACAGCTAAAGGAAGCCTTCATCAAAATACAATACAAAATATAACACAGTACAATACAATACACAATACAGTAAAAAAGAATCACAAAGTTGTGGCCTATCAAAGCCTCAATATCTGGAAGATCTGTAAAGATACTCAGCTCAGGTGAGGAAATCTGTTGATAAATCTGGTCTCATTGGGCTATTTGCAAATAGGATAATATAGCCAGAGATTTTAATTTAGGGTTATTTTAATAACCCTAAATCCTCCCGTGTACATCACAAACTAATCTGATGAACTCAATAATCCTACAGTTTTGCTTTAAATAGAGAACCCTATGGGAAACTGAAAACTAACAAGAAACATCATACAACATACCTTAACTAGAATAAAGTAGGCATGCATTTCACAGCCCATCTGTGATAGTATAAACAGCATGGGGCAGCAGATTTCTGCTTGACTGTCCACGAAAAAGAAGCATAATGGTGTGTAATGTTGAGTATGAGAGTTTACATACAAAACTGATCAGAACAGGTGATTGTAAGCAAACTATATTAAACATTAAGCATCAACAAGTTTGGCTGTCTAATCTACAGAGAAAACACAGGCCATCTAATAATGCAGGGACAGAAAACATTGGTCCTTGACTGCCGCTTTTTCATGCATCCCCGCTCCAACACACCTGAAACAAAAGGCCAAATTACCTCCTTGCTATGTTAGTAAGTAGCAGAGGCCTGGCCATGAACCATGTATTTGGTCCAAGTGTGTTGAAGAAGGGATGCATGCAAAGGATGCAGGACAGTGACATTGAAGCTGTCAGGATCATGGCGCTGATGACTGGCTTGATTATTTGCCTGATTGCCTGATCCTGACCCATTCTGCCTTTGGACTTCTGATTATGCCTGTATACCAAACCTGAAACTGCTTCCTCACACTGTCCTGGATATCCCTTCTGTACCTCTTCCGATCTCTGATCTTCTGGCCCGGACTGCTGTGCACCTCCTCGACACCAGTTTTGGCTTTACCCTCTGGATTATCCTGCCTTCCTTTGTCTGCTCAGATCTGATCTCCTGCCTGTTATTTGGTCTTCAGGCCTTCAACGTCTAGGATTCTCCGGGCACGGTCCACAGCATCTTGTTGGCAGCCGACCGGCTAAAACCTAACTCGTCCTCTGGGCACGGACTGAATTTTAAGACCAGAGGTTCCTGCTTTAGATGCCCTAGCTGTTTAATGCTGATCCGTCCCTTTAAATAAACTCTTTTTGAGATATCATACTGTCAGTGCTTGGGAATGTGCACCCAGCTAGCTAAACAGAGTAGCTTTATAAGTCTTGAATAATTAGGTAGAATTCCTAACTCTCTTGAAAATGATAAATGGATTTTCTAACATTAGAAAATTTAAAGAAGACAAACCAAAAATATAGTCTGCTTCTTTTCTTTAACCCAGTTTAGACAATTTTGTCTACTTCTATGAAGCTCGGTAAATTAATTAGTCACTAGCAGCAGTAATAAATTTACCTCACAGATCAGAGCAATGTTGTTAGCAACTTTACAAAGACTTAAGTCTAGGCATTTTGTTCTCTTCAATGCTCGTCTTCTACTCTTCTCTTCCTCCTCTTCTCTTACCTTCATCTACTTATTTCTTTTCCATTTTTTCCTTTGTTTTCATGACCTCTACTTCCCTGCCTTCCTTTTATGTTTGGCCCAGGTTTACCCCCCCAACCCTTTTGTAGTTAAAATCATTGTGAGAACTTTAGTTGTGGTTCACAGTGAAGACCATGTAATACCCACCCGATACAGCTGCCTCTTGCTCATTTCCATTGATGCGAATTCTCTCAGCTTCTGTGATATTGAATGTAACCTTTTGTTTTTTTTTTAAAGAAAAAATGAGAAATTCCAGGTAGACACACAAAAAAAAAAAAAAAACAGCTGGCAAATGAAACAAATGCCATTGAATTTTGACCAGGTGACAAGAACAACAGCGTGATTCCTGTGAATCAGCAAATAATATTTAAAGTTAGCTATGTTTTCTATAAAGGTATTCAGAACTAAAATGAGGCTAAAAGATCTTTAAAAGTACTTAAAAGAAGTCTATATATACCTGCTGGCTAATTCACGGCCAACCTGATTTAAAACATTTGTAAATTACCGCATGTCGTCTGACGACAGTGTCTAACTTCACTTTTGCCGTTTTTTTCTGTTAACATGGTAAAGCCCTCCGGAGCATCCGGGACCAGGCAACACATGATTGAAAATAGCCAATGAGCTATCAGTCTGGCTTACTGCTGCAAGCTCTTTTTAGACACAGCACGCAAACCAAGCCGGGTGATGGGAAAGAAGGAGAAGAGATGATGAGAAAAAGAAAGCAGAGAAAGTTTGAACTTTTGGAAGAACTTTGGTGAACTGGTGCCAGAAAAGTGAAATGGCGTGCTCAAAGATGACCCTGCACATTTTGAGTTTGTTTGGCTTACCCTGCTGCTGTGAAGCAAGATTCTCCACCATGAACATAATAAAAAATAAATATAGATCCAGAATAATGAATAAGCACCTTGATATGTACTGGAGAATGGGTTTTTCGCCATTAAAACACAGTTTTAAAAGGCTTAAAAGCCATAAAGCCCACATTAAGCAATACAAAAGAAAGAAAAAAAAACAAACAAGGTTCAGGTGTTTTATAATATATGTGAATCACGAAATTATCTATATACCAAAATGAATGATTGTGGTTCTCTACTTCAAAAAACACTTTAGATTTAAAAATAGAAAATTTTTCTTTTTTTAATATATTTTTTTATTTATAAAGTCAATGTATAAAAAGGATGCATAAACACCTTATTTCATTTCAGTGTTTTATTCTGTTTAAAGTAACAGATTATAATTGAAAATATCTCCGGACCTTTACTGGTTGCTGATTTTCTTTATTCGGACCAACAACTGTATCTCCAACAATATGCTGGATTTCAAAATAAAGGAGGATTTTTTTTGAAAACACACAGTAAAATGATGGATCTATATTCACCACATATGACTGCCATTTTTGTGATACTAACCTTAACAGTTGAAATGGTATGTGGCTTTAGCTCCTAAAATAAATTATTAATTACTTCTTACAGTAGGAGAGATGTTCTTTTATCATCTTATACAGCAGTTCTTAAAAAGAAATTGGACCATCCCAACTGAGGTCTGCTAAAACCTAAGAAAGCACATGGATCTGTCTCTTTACTGCCATCAGAGAATAAAAACAAATAAACGGATGGATGGATGGATGGATGGATGGATGGATGGATGGATGGATGGATGGATGGATGGATGGATGGATGGATGGATTTCAGTATTTAAATAAAAAGATTTATAATGAGTCTAGTGTATACTTTAGATTTTTGTCTATATGTCTGTTAAACAGGGTTTGATAAACTGTGTAAAACCCTATAAATATACCAATGTCATAAAAGTACATTTCTATTTGGCCAAATAATATGGAATTAAAAGTTTAAGAAATACAATGTGACAAGGTTGTTTTGGTTCAAGTGAGACAGCTTGTGTAGTTCGAGAGCAAAATTTAAAAGCAGCACAAGCAGAAGAAAAAAACAAACATTTGCTGAAAATATCATGAAGAAAACAACCTACGTATACTTTAATTGCTGCTCTAAGCCTCTGTAATTACACAAGCCACCAATTAGTAACAGTACAAATGAATCAACTCTCTTGCAGCCTAGATAAATGGTAACCATACAACAAGCACATAAACAACTAACAACACTGGGTTTGCCACAAACACATATGACTGTGGGTTTAATTTCTGCAGGCCTATGAGTGTGAGTTAGCGTGTGTTTTAACCAGAAGCCACAGAAGACAGTAAAACAGCAGTGGGTATAATTTAGTGACACCCTGTAAGGAGGTGTGGGAAGGCCGTAAAAAACTCTCCCTTTTTAATCCCAGCCGGCGATGCCATGTTTGTTACCCAGGGCTGTGAGATATGCTGGTAATTCATCACACACGCCATGGTTTCCTGTTAAATCTGGCTGCACATGAAGCGCCTGTAGCACAGCTGCCAAACCAATATCATAAAAAAGACTTTGCCACTTCTCAGGCGCGTTTCTAAACAAGAATCGTGCAACAAAACAGTCTCTTAAATTAGGTATTAACTAGTTTGGTCAGTCTTGAAGGATCACTGAAAAATTATATTAAGATATTTTTTTTCAGTATTGCTTTTATTTACGGTACTTATTTAGATAAATATATAGACAGACAGACAGATAGGGATGGATGGACGGACAGACGGACCTGCCAATTTGTTCAGTTTGTTCTGATATGAAATTCTCTTTGACCTTCATCTCAAGAGGTGCCCCTGTCTTGGTTTTGCAACTTAATGACTTGTACTAGAATACTTTAAGTAAGAGGAGTAAACTGCCTAAAAGGATATTGAAACATATCAATACTACAAAAAGGAATATCTACCTGTATGTATAAACTCAAAATATATAACTGTTTGTGTGCCGTTATACATTTCTCTTAACACTGCTGATCTACTCTTACACTTTCTGATAATCAATACCATTGTTTGTATGATAAAGTCACATCTATGCAATGCACATATACAGCAGTAATGGATTCTAAAAGAAAAACAACAAGTAGAATGTCTATATACTATAGCTTGAAAATTATTCATCCAATGCTTCATAAATGCAGGATATGTGTATATTGTGTTTATTGGGATAAAATATATTACATTTGAAACTCCTAAAGCGGTGCTACAAATGAAGAAAAAAAAAATCTGTGCTAGTAGACAGCAGCTACATTTGATACTTGTCTTTATGTTGGTTTTTCTGTTTCCCAACGGTAAAAATGTATTAACTCTGCCCAAGACACCTTTCTGATTCACTAGTGACAGCTGTCACACACCCGAGATGGAAGATCAGGGATATGAAACAGATCTTCTACCACTATGTGGAGCAAATTCACAAACACACAAGCATGTACAAAGGCATGCTGACACACACATATAATTTTATATTTACCAGCCTCATGAGATGAGCTATTCTGCTGAAACTTTGTGCAGATTAAAAATGTTAAACTTACATTTGATCAAGCACGTCTAGACATTTGCGCCAAGCAGAGAAGGAATGGCAGGATTTGACAACAGTGACATCTGAGTAGATAGAGAGCGCTGAGAGTTAAATCTTCGACTCAAGAAAAAAAAGAAAAAAACAACTTTTCATTCAACTGCAGTAGTATAATTCGCAGAGGGAAATTGGAAAAAAGCTGACTTTAAATTACAAGTCTGTTTTAGCGTCTATGAGAGAATAGGAAAATGTGTGCAGTGCTTTTAGTTCACTTGATAATTTTTACATTTTTGATCTTACCTCAAAACCTCAGCTCCACTTTTCTGGGCCATTACTGAGCAGAGAATGCGTTTTAAAATCGAGGTGCCTAAGAAAAAAAGTATGAAAGAGATGCAGATATTTTCAAGTTACACTGTTGCAAAAGAAAAGATAAAACATTTCACAGAAAAAGTAAGTACTTTTAGTTTTTCTTTTATTAAAAAAAGGTTTGCTTAAATTGTGTGGGTTTAACTTTTAAACTTTTGTTTTTATATTTTAAAGTAAATACAAAACAATAACATTTTAAGGTACTAAAAACCTGAAATAAGGAGAAATTCAACCAGGAAAATAAATGTAACATAAAGCAGTTGTGGTCCACCTTTTCCAGGTTATGCAGCTGGGATCGATTCATGTATTAAACATTAATTTCTGTGCTGGATACCGTTGAAATAAACATCAATCACATTAGCCATAGGACCACATAGAAACAGATGTAATTTATTTGATCTAAAAGCCCTTAAAACTCTTAATTTGTGTTATTGGACCACAGGAAGTTCTCCTTGTAAAATTAAAAAAAGTTTTATGTGGACATTAATGATTTCTTTTGGCAAGTAAAATGCAAATTGCACTGATTCTTGTCTGCAAAATGTCAAAATGCAAATTTATTCATGCCTGTGTTTGACTGTTGTTGTAGGTCATGATTATGCATGTAACAAACGAGTCCACAGAACTTACAATATTATTATATACAATAAGTAGTTGCACTAAAAAAATGGCACCATGTCAAACCAACAAATGAACACAGCATTCCGATTTAGAGCAATAAGCTTTGTTATGATTAGCTTGTGGACAAACATGAATGAATGTGACTAACGGCCGTGTGTGTGTGTATCACTGAGCACGTGTGATATTAAAGCAAGCTCTCGATTTCTCAAGCTGTCACTCAGGCCTATTAAGCATGGCTAACCAAATTAGTCATGAATATGCAGTAATAACATGCAAATTGCCACCACCTCCCCCCACCCCAAGACCATATGTGTGTGTATGTGTTTGCCCTCAGGGCTATAGACATTGGCTCTGTAAACCCAATTCTTTCTACATCATTACAGCAACAAGGCATCATTCATAAGAATAATATAAACATACATGTAGTCTGACATGTATGCATGATCACCTACACAAAAGGACAAAGGTCCCCCCACCCCCACCCCACCCTCCTCATAGGACAGGTTGTGTGCAGTGTCTTTTTCTTTTTGATATTGAAGAACTGATTTGGGGGTTCCTATCTACATGTTAGAGCTTGTAAACACACCAACACGTAGATAGTCTGTTGCCTCCAAGTCCCCAGGGTGATGTTTAACACACCCTGGGTGCTGCCACAGCAATTAACCTCCTTGTTAATGAGAGGAACTCTGTCAAGCAGCCAGATGGCACCGCCTGGCAAGCTGCCATGCGCACACATGCATGCACATATGCCCACACCAGTGCTCTCATAGAAGCACACTCCGGCATACTGAGGAGCACACACACATTAGAGAACACCCCCCCCCCCACACACACACCCCTACACAGTCAGGTCTCCCCCCTCTGTACATTTAACTGTTGCTGGTTGTCAGCGTCCTTCAGCAATTCCTACGGCGCCAATCCTTCCTCACTCTTCACCAACGTTGTCTTCTCTTCACAGCTTCCCCCTGCTCTCCTTAGCACCATCTCTGGCAGCTGCTTATCCATGTTACAGCGCTGCACATGTCAACTTGATGACATCTGCATAACAGATGACAGCTTGTGAGATAGGAACAGCAGGGGAAGAGAGTGGAGGAAATAATTAAAGGAAAAGGATGAGTTTTCTTTATGTATATAATTACCAGAAAAACAATTAACTGAATTAAGATGTAGAAACTAATGAATGATCGGACTATAAACTTTTTCCGCAATTCCATTATTTTTTTACTTTTTTCATATACTGTTAACCAATCAAAAGACATATAATTAAAAATCAGGTATAAACCAGAATCGGTCAGTTAACGCTTGACAGCCCCTGAATGATTATCTGCTGATTTGAACAACAAAACCCTCTTCAGATCAGAATCTTTTACTAATCGAAGAAGAAAACTAGCATCTCTAAGTACCATTCATTTGTTTTAAAGAGAATTGTGAGCAAGTGCAGAACATCTCAGACGCTTCTAGAAAGTCATTTATATTTTCTACTTTGTCCCAATTATAGTAAAAACTTACTCTACAGAAAATAGACACTCAGGCTGTTGATAACAGTAAGTAATGCTTACTCTGTTAATCATATTAATCGCTAATATATGCTGCAGAAAATTTAATTTGTATAACAATTATGCCGCCTCTGCTGCTAATATAAATTGTAAATGAAAAATCACAGAAGGAGGTCTTAAGGCCCCTATATTAATACAATAAATGAATGATTAAACAGTTTAACCCATCCGTCAAAAAAAGATTACTGAGCGTTCTTGCAAAAACCATAAAGAAGATGTGCTGTGATTAATTTATTATATGTTACATGTACAGAAACAGTTTTCCAATAACAACCCAGTGGATTATTCCGAGTGATGTAGAAAGTTATAGCTTTGCAACTGTTGTGGAGTTCTGAGAAAATCCTACCAATTTTTCTTAATACTTCTTTTTTTTAAATACAGATGTTTATTTTTTGTGAAAGAAACAAAAATGTAATACACGAAAATCAGTAGATACGTCAAAGCTTTACAAAATTGATTGGTGCAAAAGCTCTGATTAGTAAACCCTAAGTGCTTTTAGCATAAAAGTAAACAAAAAATTGGATATGTAGGCTATGTGTGTTTGCTTGTAAATGAGCATAGTACTTGACCAGGACACAGTCCTCTGTGTGTGCCTGCTTGCATGTTCATATGGCAGCCCACCGGGCCCACGTATTGATCAGTGAGCTTGGCCTAATAGGAGAAGAGGAGCCTGACCTGGGAAAGTCAATATGGAGAAAAAGAGACATATCCTCCTCCTGTCCTCAGACAAGTGGGAGAGAGAGGTAAGTAGAAAAATAAACAGAGGGCAGAGACATAGACAAAGGTAAGACTACTGTAGGTGCAAGGGGAAAAAATAGTAAGGTATGAGGTCAGTGACTGCCATAAAAACAGCTGGACAATAAAAAAACAAGGAATGCAGTGATGGAAAGTCTTTAAATAAAGATTATGAACTTACCTTTCCTTGCAGCCTAAATATCTTATTACTTCTGTTAACGGGAGAAAGTTTTGAGTTTGAAGAAGAACAGATGCTCTGAGGGATACTGCCTGTGTGTGAAATAAGTTTCTACCTCTCCCATATGACAATCAGGATATTCTGTCAAAGCATCTTTTTTTTTTCCTAACTAACTTTCAGCATTTGACTGTCTCTGCCAAAGAAAACAGCTTTCAGGGTAACTCAAGAGTAAAAAAAAAACTCTGCAGGAGATTATACTGAGGAAAAATAATTAAAATATTGTGGGAGATGGAAAAAAAAATGACATCCACTCACACTTCAATACATTGATAGATCAATGTGTGTGTGTGTGTGTGTGTGGGTGTGTGTGTTCTGTGCACCATTTCCAGAAATATATAAATAAATTTGTAGATAAACAAAAAAAACAAAAAAAAACATAAGAAATAGAGAGTAGATAAAAGACTTAGGGTTTCACCAAGTGAAAAACACACACACATACACACTGGCATACCTGGCTGAGTGATGCTACCCTGGAGGGTGGCTTCAATCTGATGGTGTTTAATGTTGACGCTAGTGGCAAGAAACACACACACTCACCCGCTGTTTAAACCTGCCTGTCATTTCATTTCATGAGACCTGATATACTCATTTAATTTATTTCATTTTTTTATATTATTACTTTTGCACCCATTTAAAACGCTAAAGGTGTGATTCAAATCCCCACATCTCTGACAGCGAATGCGCTGACAGAGGATCCATCACGGCCTTTTACACACATGGGAAGGGAACCTTGCAGGGCACCAAACTCAGCTGTGACACGTTGTATAAGACCACTGATTCCTGCTTGGCCAGCTGCTTTAATTGGCTGCTCTACAGGCTGTCAAACCACTGACTGTTACTTTTGACCATATTTGGATGTGTTTTGGTTTCAAATGACGGATTGTAGAAAATCACAAGTTAATGCCATTGTATCCACTTGTTTGGAAATGACTTAAAACTTTTTTTTATCAGAAAGTGTTGTAATGTCATCCTTTAGAATAGTGGGAAGCTTCTGCAAATAAATTACATCAAAAACATACAGATGAGTCAAATACAAATACAGAACTTTTTTTTTTTGCAAAGCACCTGTGCTCTGATAAATTTGATTGTCTTTCTAGACTGAAAGAAATCTGGAGTAATCAGATTTGTGATATTGAATATCTGATACTATATTAGCTTTGTCAAAAAATTGTGAAACTTGGAATACATATCTTCCACTAGAAAAAAACGACTTAAGGTTTAAAACAGGGCAAGTCTTTAGGGAATTTAGAGCACTGCATGGTTGGAAATATCACACAGGGGATTTGCATATTGCCATGGGGACAGTGGTGTTGCAGTAGCTCCCTGAGGAACCTAACCTCCCTAAGGATAGACATGGTCCCTTAGGCCAGTTGTTACCTTTCTCTGCTGGTAGATATTTGAGCATATTTGTGGGTACATGTGAGGCTGATTCAGAGAGTTAATGGCCATTTTAGTCAAGGAAATATACCTTTTTTTTTAGATGAAGCCATTTTTATCTGGATAATAAGGAAGGAATGTTGGTTCCAACTCAGCTAAATGGACAGCAAATGCATTCATGCCCCGGATGGAAACCATATATCCAGTATGTTTATCTGGAATCTGTCATCTAAGCTCAAAGTATTTTAACTACAGTGATAAAATAAAATATTGATGATTTAGAATCAAGTTGCAAAATGTTCAGAACTATTTTGTCTGTTAACAACCATTAAGTCCAAAATCTGACACATTAAATTACAATGTGATCCTTGAAGAAATGATTTGCTTAAACAAGACCTTTCCGTTATATGCCTGATTTTATCTCTTACTTAATTGTGTATGAATTTAAATGGTTTTACCTTTAAAATAATCCCGGTACTGGTGGATGTTTGTAGTTCTATTCAGGTTGGAAAAGTCCAGAGTTTCAGCAAAAGAAACCCGCCCCAAATAATGATGCTGCCTTCACCGTTTGTTATTGTTGTTGGTGTTTATTTGTTCATGTATAGTTTTTATCCTTAGAAAATACATTTAGAAATCTTCAACCAATTCAACCTATTTTCTCTTAAAGTTCTGGGAGATTTCAGCCATTCGTGGACATTTACTTAAACTTCAGCTTCTTAAACCCTCAATTTAACTGGACATAATGGAGAGTAGACAAGAGTGTGGTTTTGTGTCCTATATAGCTCGTAATTGCCAGAAATAGCCCTTTTTATTCCTCTCAGGCAAGATTTCTTTTAGGCTCACCAGTTTTAGAGGAACTGCAGTTATTGGTAAAATCATTGTTTTGCCACTTTTTCTTCACTTGATAAAAAAGGTAATGCTTTGAAATTGTCCTTCTTCCTTAAAAGTTTTTTTTTTTAGTTTTTACAGCACTAGTGGCTTTTTTTAGACAGTAGGCTGATAGGAAACGGGGTATAAGAGAGTGGGAGAGACATGCGGCAAAGGACCACAGGTCGGATTTGAGCCGGGTCGGCCTTGTCGAGGACTAAGGCCTCCATACATGGATTGTGCATGCTAAAAACTGCACCACCAAAGCATGACCCACTTACTGTCTCTTTTAAACCATTTTCACGTTAAGAGACCTTTTAAGGCTTTACTGATAATCATTATTGCTGTACGTTAGCGCTAAAAGTCAAGGTCTATCAAATCAGGGTAACTTTAATTTGGGTTAGTCAAAGTAAATTTAAATGATGGCGAATGTGTAGGTTATATTTAAATTGAGTTTTAATGTGGTGTTTAATTACAACCACTGGCACATCCACAGAGACCTTGAAGCCAAATTATTATATATTTTTTTCCCTCCTAACAGAATTCATATTCTTGAAAGTTAAAGTAATAAATCATATTTAAGATTGAAAACGTTCAGAAATTTTATATCTTGCTCTCATTTTTTACTTGTCATTTTTATATAGGTTGTATCATTTTAGATCTGCTGAAATTCAATTTTAGGATTTATAAAATAAAATAGCTGATAGAATGAAAATTAGGAAGTAAAAACAGACTTTATATGCATTATAAATTGTGATGAGGTTTGACAGCTCCCAGGGGCTTTGAATGTGAGGAGTGTCATTGCTGACTAAAGCTGAGAACTATCATCTCATTAACAAAGCAAAATGACAATATTATCAAGGGGAAAAGGACACAATATGAAAAAAAAGATAGTACAAAAACTATAATAAAGGTAAAGTTATATAAACAAATAAATGCTGACAAAGACTGAGTTAGTCCAAAAATAATATTATCAACGATGGTAGAATAAATGAGGCTCTAATCTTTACTCTGGGTTTCCTCTTTGGAGAGTTAAAAAGACTATATCTCACACAGCTGTAGTGTCAGATGCCACTTGCTTTAAAAAGGAGATGATCAAAAATAGAGATTCTGGATGTGAAAAGATACTTAACAAAAAAACATGTCAAAAAGACATCCACACAGAGTCTCCAGCTTAAGAATCTGTGGCATTTTCGTGTTCCACTTGAATGTGACTTTTTTCTGTCAAACATTTGAAAAAAAAAAAAGAGGAAATATATGTTATCACATTTCACTTTCTGAAAGGCATGCGGCGACAAACAAAAATTCAAAATGTGGAAAAATATAAGCAAGAGAGATGAGTTTAATACAGAACACAAAGAGGGAAAGCCAAAGGCTTTATATATAGAGAGAGAGGGAGAGAGAGAGAGACACACAGCAGCACTGCTGAAATATCGGCTACTCTATTGCTGTGGTGACTGGGGTCACTTTTAGAAAAGGAAATCAATTGTGGCAGCAGTGACTCACAGGTCAACACATAGAGGGAGTATATGTGTGTTTGAGAGCGCTGTAAGTAAAAACCAGAGTGTGTGCTTCAATTATGCATATGCTTACTGAGCGCATATGTGAAACTGTGTATATCTGGCTATAAAATAGCATTGCACAGAAAATACCCAACAGATTTAAGGAAGTACATAGGAAGCAGAACGATGGTAAAGATCGTATTCTACTGTCTAATGACTGACAAAATGTATATATATTTTTTTTGAAACATTTAAAACAGAACAGAAAATAAACCTGGGTTCAAAGATAAATTAAGTTTTATGTGTTCGTGCCTTAGAATGGGTCTCAAGTCCATCCAAGGACCAACATAGAAAGTCACAATATGAATTTACTCCCTCCAGTTTAGACCATTTAGAATGTCCAAACTAAAAAAAACAGCATTTCTTTTTTTCTTTTTAGCAAAACACAACAGAAATACCTGAACTCAAAGTTCAGTCACTCCAATGTTCTTCAGTTTGTAGGATGTCAGTATTGGATATTACACTTAAGTTTAACAGCTCCCACATACAGTCGTTAGCATGGGCCTATTTTTAGCTTTATGATTATTTATCTTTATCTCCCTCATTAGCTGCAGAGAAAAATGAGAAAAAGTCTGATTGTCTTCATTTGTCTTGATGATTCTATTTGTTTACTAAACTTATCCAAGAGCTCCCCTTAGTCTCATGTAAAAACTGCATCTATACTGAGATTAAACTGATGATTTACTTTCAAACGCTATTTGTTGCCCTGGTTTTACTTGGTAGTGAAAGGGTTCAATGCAAATAAAAACCCCTAATTTTAAGGTATTTGATTGACTGTATGATCTGGTTGAACTGTAAAGTGCCTTGAGATGACATGTGTTGTGAATTTGGCGCTATATAAATAAACTGAATTGAAATTGAATTGAACCAGCACAATCTTTGTTAGGTCTTTCGCATAAAATCCAAACAACATAACCTAACGTTTTGGTTGTTAAAAAAATGTGTTCAAATGGCACAACAAACTTTGTAAGACAGTAAGCAGCGTAAGCAGGCCCAGAATGTCGATCACTTCCAACCATTTGCATATCCAGCTCCCCATGCAGGTTAATCACCTGATTTTAAGGAAACAGGATGAAGGAAACCAAGGCAGGGTTTTTGTTTTCTTGACCTGGATTATCCACCTCTGCCTGTAAGACATCTGCTTCAGACTTGTAAGTCAGAAAGAAAAGAATGTGTAGCTCACACTTTTGCATCTTGTTTGTGTTTTTCCATGTTAGAACTAATGCTTGAGATCGAAAAAAATAAAATAAAATTTTAGGGATGACCATGGCATGAGGTTTCAAATGGATTAAATTCAACAAACTAGACAAAATTATTCTCTGGAAAAAAACTATGGCGAAAAACAAAAACAACAAACCTCTTTCCCCTTTATAAAAAGATAATGTTCCATCGCAGCTGCAGTGTGACAATAAGAGGACCTGGCAATTGTAGAGGTCAGTGGCTGAGATAGGTAGACTATGTGTGTTTAGTAGTGTAGCTGCATGGAATTGTGTACGAATGTCTTATATACCCTTGGGTTAGCAGGAGTTACGACCTGCTTACATTATTAAGGTGAGTAGTAGGCTGTGTTATGTATGCCTAAACAGCCAGTCAATTCATTACAGATGCAATCCCTTAAGTAAATGAATAAGCCCATTGCCCTCCCTCGTGTGCTGCCTCTATGAACTGTAAAGGGTGCAAAATATTGGTGTGATGCAAAGAGCTTTAGATAAATCAGAAACACGAACAAATTAATAATAAAGAATAAAACAACATTAGCTGATTAAGTATGTATAGCAGAGTGGCGGCTGTAATTTACAGGCAGCTGGCTTGGGTGTCCGGAATAAGGTCTCATTAGAGATCACTGTGTGTTGTGTTTGTGTGTGATTGTATGTGTCCGTCCATCCTGTTAGTAATCTGTCACCAGTGGACTCAAGTTTATGAAAAGGCCTGCAATATATGATAATAAGCCATGGGAGGGTTATGACTACAGTAAATGCATTCGTTAGCAGGATTGCCTTTTTATGTGTAATAACAGAATATCATTTTGTGGTGGGATAATGGACTACCATAAACTAAGTCTGTATTTTACTTCTAGAATAATTTCATCCGATAGACCGGTTGCGTTTGTCGGCTGTAAATAAAAACAATCCTGTTTGTACACAGCAATAACTGTCTATGTGAACCCAAACAGCTTATTCAGTAAACTATTAAATGCAGGCAATTTGTGGACCATCTGAATCAGGTTGTTGCCATTTTGTTGCTTTACTATTTATCTGTTGAAATGTTACTTATTGTTTTAACATCCACATTTTTGGGGGGCAGTAAAAAATAATCATCTGTCACACAAGGTTCCATACATCATTTTCAGGCTGCAATGGGGACAGTTAAAACTGATTACTTAAAGCAATAGTGTATGAGCTCCTCTTAGTAAACTGTAAAGCTCGTAGGTCATTTTACTCCAAAAAAAATATTTTTCACCAACAGGCAGCTTCTCGATAACCAGTTATATATTCATATTTTCAATGACTGAAACAGGTGCCATAATCATAATGTTAAGGCACAACATAAAGTCATTTGTAATCATGATGTCTTGCTCTTTTTATTGCTGTAGAATTGCAAAGCTATATCATGGACGTCCAGCTAGACATTCAGCAAAGCTGGCGTTTTTCTCCATTACTGCATTTTGTACTCAGAGTTAAAGGATGCCAAAGCAAATGTAAATTCCCAAGTTCCTGGGGGCCCCATAAAACTCTGTTGACATGTATGATTAATACCACTATTCTTTCTTTGTGCACATTAATTATGTTTTTGATAAAATGCCATCAGAATGCTTATAATCTTGAGTGTCTCTCACCCCCCTTCAATGTCCAACACATTGAATCAGTCCATTTGCTACACATGTTCGGAATGGTCCAAAAAGACACCAGCAAACCATTTCAAAACAAACTGTGAGAAGCGCAATGTTGCAAACTTAGCACTTTTGTTGCTATATTTAGCGACTTTTCAGACCACTCTAGCACTTTTATTTAAAAAAAAGCGCCTAGTGACAAATCTTTTTTTTTTTTTTTTTATGACATTAGTCGCTTGTTTTTTCGAAAGTAGGCTGAAATGAAAGGGGGTATGGGCCACCTGCACGCCCCCTAGTGCCAAATCTAGAAAGTTTCTTTCGCTACTGGAGACTTTGGTGACAACATATAAAAGCACCAAACTCTGCTCTCCAGAGCAAGTACATTAGAAACCCTGTCCCCTGCTCTCCTCTATCTTGTCTGCTGTCATGATTAATGCAGCTATTATTTCATACAAATGAAAAATGGTGAACAGATAAGCAGATCATGCCTTCTCTACAATGAAAAGAAGGACTGTGTTCTTTACTTTTGCTGTCGCCTTTTTAGAAACACAGGAAGGAGCAATTGGTTAAGTGAGCTTAGTGCTTGGAAAAAATCTTTCATTCCTTCTGAGACAGCATGAAAAGTCAGCTGAGTACAAGACATATAGAAGAAAACAACAAGACAATGGGACAAACTTAGAAAAAATAATGTATTCTAGTCCAATCTATTCAATAAAAATGTCTGTATCTGTAAAATGGGTCTGTTTTCTGTGTTGTCTTCTCAATTAAATCAAATCGTCCCTCATCAAGTTTGCAATCAAATGACGAACCTGTCCTTGGAGGATCATGATCGGAAAGTTGAAATAACTCTTTTTTTTACTATTGCACATGGGAATTGTCAGTTTATATATACTTCCTGGCCTGCGGATTTCAATGAGGAAGTGCTCTCAAAAATCTTAAATAATTGTTGTTGATTGCAGCTGCGTCTAGTAGTTCCAAATGATTTTGCTTGTAAAGCGGGTAGAATGGCACTAGGCTCAATGCACCGTGATGTCACTGCCAGAGTATGTCAGGAGTGAGGTGTTACTATACTTGGGCAAAAATAGCCGGTCCCAGACTCAGTGATCGTGCCGAAAATTATCTTTTTTATTTTTTTTTTCTGATTAATGCTAAATTCATTACATCATTACAAAGGTATTAGTTTTAGGTATAAATAATGACCCATTGGTTTTTCCTTGCTGACGGGACTTTTCCTTTAAACAAGTGTTTATTTCATTAATTTGTCTGTAATTTTCCATTAGATTTTGGGGGTTTTAAAACTGTTTTTTTTTTTTTATTTCTTATACTTGTCTCCGTTGTAGCGATCATAAAGATTTCAACACCTTTGTCACTGTGTAGAGGGAGCAACATGGAAAGTAAATCACATTTCTTAATAATAATAGAGGAACCCCTTCATATCTAATTCATTTTTCATCTAAATAATTTGCCTTTAACCAAACCCTTAGACGCCGTTTGTGCACTCTCTGCACCCATAGATTTATTTTTGTGTCTTTTGATATAATAAAAAAAAAAAATCCCTTTAAGTAGTTATTGCATCTGTTCATTCTCATCCAGTCATAATCTCTTAAACTTGGTCAAGTGCAGACAACAGGAGAGGACCCAGCTAAAGCAGGAATGCTGTATGTTTGTTCTGAGCCAACAGTTCTTTTAGCTCTCAGTGATGGTGAATATACTATAGGAGCTCACCGGATGCTTGTTCTATGATGACCTACACATTACATTCTTACAGTGCGGAGAATTTGTACAACAGCCTGGTATTAAATTCAGATATAAAGTGATGCAACAATGCAGATACCCTGAAAGAATTAGGGAAAAAAAGGTTGCTGAAGAGTAGAAAGTAGAAGAGGAATATTGGATCATATGTACAAAATAAAACCCTGCATGTAGCAGTAATTACCAGAAGATGGAAGATTGTTTTGCTCATCAGCAAGGAAAAAAATATATCTTTTCTAGCAGCACATCAACTCTTATATGATAAGAGTTTGAAAAACAGCAATATAATTAAATTTCTTCTTAAAGATCATATTTAATGTAATGTTTATTTCTAGGGTTATACCAAAATCAGCTTTTCTATATCTTAAAAGAAAGGCAACAGCAAATACTTTTAAGGGGTTTATTCTTTACTTCAACACCACATAAGGTGAGAAGTTAAAAAATTTCCATCAAAATTTCGATTTTGATGGATTATTTAAAATCCATCAAAATGTTCTTACATAATCTTTTATTTACCAAATAATTCAGAAAAATATTGACAAATTAATTTTTTTTTTTCAATGAATAATTATTAATAATCTAAAGCTTACCTTAACATTCAGTCAGGAGTTATTTGTTCTTTATCATTAACAATCACTGTTACTAACACATTTTAGCCCAACCTGCTTAACTTTTATTCAAATTATTGAGGGGTGACAGTATTTCTCTCCTAAAAAAGTGTAGTTGGTCAAAAACTCAACTTTGGGTGAAGCACTATAACACACTTTACCATTTTCCTTATTAAATTAAGACACCTGAAACTGAAAAAAACTATGTTCATTGTTCTTGGTTTTGTTCTTGCGCTTTTTCTTATTCCTCCTATTATTATTTCTATTGTTGATGTTACTTTTTATAAGCATCTTATAAAGATTTGCTTACCCATGATAACGTGTTACTTATTTTTATCGATTCCCAGTTATTTCTGGTTCTGAAATACAGCAGCTGTGTTTTATCCAGAGTGCGGTCTACAGGTTGGTGTGTTCTGGAGTGTCTCTCCTTACCTTCTTCCTTGCACTGTGTGACTTGCAGGTGTTTTCCCACTTCCTCATCTTATCAGGACTAATCAGGAGTAGCACAGAGACCAGCAGCCAACCTGAGAAAGCCGCAAGCTTGTTTTGCTCATCAGCAAGGAAACAATTCTAAGTTCATATTAAAGTTCATATGTTCCTTGGATTGTTGATGAAACCTTCTCAAGTACCACATTTGTGAATCTTCTAACTGCCCCAAACAGAGTGCTCAACAACTTCTCACTCTGACCCCCTATCCAGCATTCAATGCTTACAATCGAAGGTAATTTCTGAAAGAATAAAACAAAACTCTGCAGTGCCAACCCTTCCTTCCCCACATCCTGTCAGTCTCAGTTGATTTGCTTACCTCCTCCACTTCAAAATGATCTAGAAATAAGTCAGAATTTCTGAAATTAAGTGTATTTATCCTTAATTTGAGTAAATTAATAAGATGATTTGTCAATGGAATTAGTATTTACTCTTGATAAAAATATATTTAGATAATATGCACCGGAAATAAGACAATACAACTGTTCTTTTTTTTCTTCTTTTCAATGTAAATTGTCTTGTTCCATTGGCAAAGTGTCTCAGGTACCTCCTCAATTAAGGAACAAAATCACTTATTTTGAAAAGAAGTTACTTATTTAGATTTATTTTTTTCAGTGTCCCGGACCTCCTCCATCATCGCTAGAGTAAGAATCTGCATCATTTCTTTATTATCTTTTTCTTTTTCAAAAAATACTTACCTCTCCTCCTTAGTGCCAAACCAGAACCCTGCTCAGAAGATCAGTTCAACTCATTGCTCCAATTGAAACTTTCATCTTGTGTTTATGATTCTTGCCAGCTCTAGTCTTATTAAGAACAATCACAACAAGCTGTTTTTTTATTTGAATGCATTGTAGTGAAACTTGTATTAAAGCTGTCCACTAAACCTTTGTTTTGCTATTAAAATAAAACTGAAACAAATAATCACAGCAGGGAGTCACAGCTTATCAGATGGACTTGTTACAGTTCCATCCTGTGGCAGATTCATTAGCAAAGGTTTACAAGGGCATAGCTTTACATATGTAAGTTTGGCCTTCTGGCTGACCTTACAATGCACTTAGTATCCTGTACAGGGAGTAATGCTGCAACCACTCCTACAAGCCATTTATTGCAGCTAACGACCGTCAAGCATTCATAAATCAGCATTAGGAACCTCTTTCGCCCTCTTTCTCTCTCGTTTAGTCTCCCCTCTCTTTGGCTCCCTCCATTCCTCTGATGTTTTCTGTCTATTTCTTTCATGCTTTCTTTTCCGCACTCTAGTTTACTCATTTTATGTCCTCGGTTTTGTCATTTAAAAACTTGTAACGATGCTCCCTTTAACTCTCTTTAAACGGCTCTTTCTTGGTCCTCTAATTCTTCTTTTTATTCCATCCCCCAGTTGGTTGATTTCCACAGGCCCTTTTTACTTTGTCCTGCTCCTCTTGTTTTTTTTTTAATCTTCTTGTGTTGATGTATCAATCCTTTCTTTTTTACCTTCACTTTGATCAAATTCATTTTCCTGCAGGAAAGAAAAAAAAAAGATGTTGTCCCTGAAATGTCCAAAGTGGTATTGGCACTTCTATTGATTTTAATTAAGCTAATTAGTTCATTATTCCAAGGATCAAACAGGGGCATTCATTACTGCCTAGAGAAAAAAAGCAAGTGTGGGCTATAGTTGTGCTGGGCAGCAAAGTTAATATGGTAATGAAAACGATCAATTATCACTCACAGCAAAGTCATTAACAACAGCATTAGAATAGTCAACCGCCACAACCCTTTGACCTCCTCTGCTCCGTCTTTTTCATTTTCACTCCTATTTACCTCCAAGCTGCTGCTACACAAGCAAATACTTGCGCCTGTGTGAGGGCATAAGGGGGGCAGGGGCGTGAGGAGAGAGAATGATAAAGGTCACACGGTTCAAAGTCTGCTTTTGATGCAATGCTGAGTTGATTTTATACATTTTCTCGTCAGCTTGAGCGGAGCCATCACTACAACTCAGGGTAAGCCAGGTTTGAAGCAAATGCTTTCTTCATTATGTTCAGTGAATGAGCAGCACATAACCAAGCTGGAGTTATAATGCTATTCATCCTTTATCGCACAAAAATGTATATAAATATTACCGTTGGAATTAATTTAACTGAAGGGTTGAGGAAATGGCTGTAAATATATTTGTGTCGCTGCTCTCCCATTGAAACAGATTAAAGTGTGTGTTAATGCACCCACATGTGCGGTTGTAAAGCTAACAGTTGTGGTCATTCTGCTCATGGGGTTGCTTGATTGATTCCAGAAACATTTCTCTTTTGAAGATCAAGAGGTTTTCAACAGCCAGAGTAACTTACAGACACTCTTCATGTTGTACTATTTTTGTTTTAATAACAGCCTAGATAGCAGAGTTGGGAATACGATTTAAAGTATAAAATGGGCTCCACTTGGCAAGAATATTTTTTTCTCATTATCATCGATTAGGTCATGGGATTCATTTTCTCTTTTTTGTAGCCTACACTTTAAAATCTTAATATGGATGTGTGGGAATGAAAGGCTCTATGAATTTGAAAGGCCACAATTCTGAGATTCATTGCAGATATTACTCTTTTTTAAAAGTACTTGTAAAAAAACAAAAAACAATATAATTCAGTTTCTTTTTAAAGATCCCATTTAATGTAAAGTTTATTTCCAGGGTCAGACCAAAATCTGTTTTTCAACATTTTAGCTCAACCTGTTTAACTTTTATTCAGGTTATTAAGGACTTACAGTATTACTTCCTTAAAAATCTATATTTGGTCAACAAAACTTGGGCTGAAACACTTTAGTAACTTTTATCATTTTCATCAATAAGGGTTTTGTTGTACAAGTGTTATTGTATTTGCCTTGAAAATCCTCAGACCTATTTTAGATGAGGTTTAGAAGTCTTTAGATTTCAGTCTTAAAGACTTTTTTATCCTTTTAATAACTAATTTCGGTCTATCATTTCAATTTCACAATTTATACCTTTAAACATCACATTCAACTTGAAAGTCTTTGACAGCGAAAGAGGGTCGAGGTCTATACTAATTCACAGAGGGAATAAAAACAAACTCATAATGATCATGAGCTGTATGACAATGTCATAGTGGCACACTTGGCTAACACAGAGAGCAGAGACTCTTGATGATTCTTTTGTATCTGTCTAACCTGAGAATTACATTTATTTGCAAAATCAGATACAGATGACATCACATTAAAGTGGGAGAACAGCAGACTGTGGATTAATGAGTAAAGCAGACATTTTGGAATTCGAAAGTTGGAGGTTTGATTCCAGACTATTACAAATGGATGTGTCCCTTGCTCCTAAATACCAGGTAAGCTAACAATCTGGTCATTTTGTATTAATAGGAATGCAACAGACTAAATTTAGCTTTGGAGTAAAACAAATGTTTGTTTGACCTAAAAAGCTTCGTATCAAATATGACTCGATATGATAGAATTCAACTTTATTGTCATTACGTTGTCACAAGTGCAAAACACTGAAATTAATTCTCTGCATTTAATCCATCCCCTTGGGGAGCAGTGGGCTGCCATTGTGCAGCGCCCGGGGAGCACTGTGGGGTTAAGGGTATTTGCAACCTTCTCAGAGCACAAGCGCACTGCTCTTACCACTTGGCCACCACTCCCGTTCAAAATAATAAAAGGAATATAAGGTTTGGTTGTATTAAGATCACTTTAATGCATTTTGACTGTCTGCATTATGACCCAAACACATGCCACACAGATATATTTTCCAAACTGTTTTCTTAAGCAATGCTCTTCTTAAGCAATGCCCTGACAGTTGCAAAATGTATATCACTCTCTATTTTTTAGAACAGTATGATAGCCTTTAACAAGCCAAAATGTGTGAGCTGGCCTGCTTGCATTGAAGTCTTGAGTCATCTCTCAGGTTTAAAACTACATTACCCATAATTCTCTTAGGCTGCATAACTTTCATTCAATATAATCAGAAAATTATTATAAATATTCAAGATCCATTCAATATAATCCAAATTTCATTCAATATATCCAAGTTTGATTCAATATATTTTGATTCATTTCAATATAAATATAATAATAATTTCCTAAACGGCATGCCATATTTAATATATGTTTGAATATACTTACTGAAAGTCTGCATTTTCAATAAAATGTATATTTTCTTCAGCAACTGAATGGTGTAGAAAAAGTTTCATAAACATGAACATGACATAATCAGTATATATTAATCTGAAACATCATTCCATACATCACAAATTAAGCTAATACTCTCATCAAGAATAGTGTTGTTTTAAAGATAAAATAAAGATCCAAATTGTGTTTTTAGTATAACACTTAAAATAATGTTTAAACATTTTTCTATTTGTTTATCTGACACATCATCTCAAAACGAGTAACTTCATTAAATAAGGTACAAAGCAAGGTATAATCTCAAATATCTACCAAAGGGGCAAGGAGTGTTGGAAAAATTGATTTGGCATATATATTTTTGATTTTCTGCCTCCTGATATAATATTGATTTTGAATTATTATTTTTTTTAACTTTTTTCCCGAAAGCAATTGGGGGAAATCCGTTACTTCTGCACCGTCGCTCCGGTAGATGGAGCCATGGATCCCTTTTACTGTGCAGAATCGTGCATTTCTGTACCATAATAGATGCAAATCACAGTGGCAGACACTTAACATTGCTACTAAAACAACTTCTGATGAACATATTAATCACTTACATTTTATATTTACATTTAATTTGATATTGGCCTGGTAGAATATCAGGATATATATCATGATACTGTAATATTGTGATAATACCATATCATGACTCAAGTATCATGATGCGTATTGTTTCACAACACACTAGCACAGCAATTTCCAAAGAAAATAAAGGGTTGATCATCATACGTTATTAAAGAAGAAACATATAAAAATAAATACAGGATTGTGGTAAAATAATGAGCATATTTTGATTTTTAAGCCAATTTTACAAAGGCCAGACAGAATAATAATATATCTGCCCTTTAGACAACAGAAAACTGTTTTCTTAAGCCACAAATTATTAAGTCCTCAAAAGGACTTCAAATGTGTAGTTGTGGTATGTAACCTCATGCACATACATATGATATACACATCTTAATCTGTCTACAGAAAGTGATGTTAGGATTGTATGCAGAGGGTATTTTAAGAGTGTTCCAGTCTCTCCATCAATGACAAACAGGGGACAGGCTAATTGTGGTAGTCTAAAACAGAGAATACAAGCACTGGGTTTGATGACATTATGACCGCAAAACAAACTCTGTTTAGTGTCCATTAGAGTTCAGCCCTTTTGTGCATCAACAAGACCATACACTACGATTCAATCAGACTTTAGCCAAGCTCTTATTACAGAGCTCACTGCATCGTTTTCATGGTGGAACGGTCCATAAGTACCTCTAAATGCTCCTCATTTGATTGGATTTCACATTACGGACATCAGAGCAGAAACACACTATTGTCCCCTGACTATCCTAATAGACTGTTGAGTGAGGCAGTCCATTTGTTTGTATTTGTTTACCAATGTAGACCCTGAAAATATACAAAGTAACATAAAAAGACTGCGAGGGCATCTTTTAAAATGGGTGAAAATTGAGAATAATAGGCTAACAACATGGAGCAGTAGCAGTAACAAATGACATTTTTTTTCTTTGCACAGCTTCATTTTGGAAACCAAAATAAGCAACTACGTAAATACAGTTACACCAAGGTATTAGGATACAGTCTCTCCAGTAAGATTTTATATCTATTTTTACTTTGGGTGTTTTCTTTGCAATTTGTAGATGTCAGAAACGTTAATTAGAGCAAGAAATCGAAAATACAAAACATTGTTTATTATTCTGTTAAAAAAAAAAGTCTTGGCGCACATATATGCTTTGCTTTTATACCTAAAGTAGCTTTGAAATAATGATTTGATTTATTAATCACTACAAAACCTGTAAAATACTAGTTCCGTCAATAACTGAACTTGTTTTGTCACTATTGGAAGGAACTAATGCCAAAGACTTTGGAGTAACAATAAATCATTTGCATTTCTCTGGAGGGTAATTTGCACAATGATTCAGTTTTTGTTCATAGAAAGCATATTCAAGGGCAGATCACAGGATCTCAATAAAATTTAAAGCCGGATTTTACTGTGCAATTCTAAAGCCTTTTTTTTTTCTCTGGCTATTGAGAGTTAGACTTGCTAGCACTCCACAGAACATTATTTCGCTAGGTGAACTTATGCGTAAGGTCATGAAACAAGAACATTTTCCTTAAAATTGTTTTTTTAGAGTTCATGGTCCATCAATCACATAACAAAGCAGCCAAAGACACTTGGGCAAAACACTTCATCCACTTTGCCTGTTTTTAGTAATCAGAGGTCCCAGTGGTGCAGATTGTGTGACTTCGGTCAGTCTGTTCAAGGCACTAGAGGCTTCAAAGTTCCTTTCTATCATCAGTGTGTGAATGTGTGCATTAATGGGAGAATGACTGATTAGTGTGAAGTGCTTTGGAGCCCTCAGACTTGATAAAGTGATATCCAAGTACAAGCTACTAACTGTAAGATTGTTTTCTTTTTCCGAAATGCAGTCAGATTTTTTTAAGAGAGAACCATATGCAAACCTTCACAATTTTTTGTCCCCAAAGATTTTTAATAACAATAAAAGTGGGCCTATGGGTTTTTTCAGTCATCAGTGGTTTTGGCTGATGAGCTCTTCATGGATGCCATTCTTGTCCAGTCTCTGGCTAATTGCATAAACACTTATCTTAAGCGCCTTTGTTTCTCATTCAGAACATTACATTTTTTTTTTTTTTTTTTTTATTAAGCTCAAGTTTTTTCATTCAACTTGATGTTTTCAAACTGGGACTCTTGAATGATTTCATGACCCTGCAACTATTGAAGCAATCAATTCTAGATGTGACTAGTAAAATAAATAAATAAATAAAATGATTGTGAATTCATTATTAAGTGAAGATGAATTTTTACACAGAGAAGATTCATTAATTTTTCTTTCCTTTCTTTAATGAAAATATTTTAAATAGAATTTGTGTCTTGTGTTTACATACTCATTTATATTTCACGATATGAAACATTCAGTTGAGTGAAAAGCAGACACAGAAGAAATACATACAGTAAAACAAAGTACAGTGAAATGGAATCTGCAAAGATTCTGACATTTTGTTGGTGGAGCAAAGTCATTTCAATAAATTAAGTTCTGCATCAAAATGCATAAAAATTACTGTATGGCTTTCAGAACCAAGAAATGCAACTCGGAGTTACAATAACCTCTATAGTTGCAGTGTAGACAGCACGTAAAGCTATTCCTCTGACCTTCTCTGTAATAGCAGGTAAGTACTTTCATGCATAATAGGCCTATAATTACTTTACTGTGTGCAAAAATCAGTAACATGAGCGAAAACTGATAGAAGTCAGAGCATAAGTAAAATGGAACAATAACTTAAGGTCACTACATTAAGTGGTGCTGATGTCTTTAGTCCTGCCTCGTGTTGATGCAGTCTTTTAAAGAAGACTGCACTATTCAGTCTAAACGTAAGGAAATAATTTATCTTTTTTTTTTTTTGCTTTCAACCTTTATCCCCCCAAAAAAGTGGAAGATAATTTGTAGTTTTCTCAAGAATATGGTTGAAGTCACAACCTTCACAGGTAATTACAGTCGACATTCTGTACTTGACTTATTCTTTAGTTTAAATTCAAAAGTTGAATGTATTTTTAACAAAGAGTGCTTGCCATTCTGCAAAAGAAACAGAAAACTGATGCACAGCTCCATGCTGCTCCTAATTGCTTTTCTATATGCCATTATTCTACAAAATTATATTACTCTATGCAACCAATAAAGAACTGTCACAAACTGTACTATTAACCATATTCATTGTGATAGCCATTGGCTGAATATATTAGGTTGTAAATGGTTCCATGTCCATTAGTGAACACAAACAAAAGATCCAGATACAATAGTATTGGAGAAAAGAAAACCATGAACTGCTCTTCTCTCCTTTTCTCATTTTACTACATTAAATAAATTATTTTAACTGTCATCCTCATGCATACTTGATATTGTTTACAAGTAGCCTCCTCATATTATTGACATATTTTACCCTGCTGACTGCTGAGTACTTAATAAACATCCCGGGTCAACAGAGATAATAGTTGAGCTAAAATATTAATAGCATTTATTTCAATACAGAGCTAGGTTCCTCTGAGTGTTACTATTGTTTGTTTGTATTTTATTAAGTGATATACTTGTTGAAAAAAATTATAGATTATTTGAATTTTAATTAATTCACCTGACTGAAAACCCTTTTATTATCACAATCACCCCGCACCTACTCAGAAATTAAAAAAGTTTTTAATTATCACCATCTATTATATTTTTGCGTGGATTAATTTAATTTCAATTCAGTTTATTCATATAGCGCCAATTCACAACATATGTAATCACAAGGCACTTTACAGTGACAATTTAATCTGCTCTTTCAAAAAAAACATGGTGACACATTTCTTGCTAATCTTTATTCTTCTCTTACTGTACAGCTGTTCGCTTAGATGGAGCAGGTGGCTGTTTATTTCAAGCCTGGGACCTGTATAAGAGACCTCAGACTTCAATAGATTTTCACTGTACTTCTGCCGAAGACTGCATGCTGCTCAGATTTTTCTGGCGATATCTATTAGAACCACTTTTAGGGAGTCGCTGCCTGAAGTTCCTGAATGACCACAGGCATTACTTCTGTTTTCAACTGCCAGAAACACTCTTGCTTTTCCCTTAGCCCTTGCTATCACTCTGCTCTCTCGTAATCCTCTGTCTGTAATGTTACCGTCGTTTAGGATGGTCATATCAATCACAGGGCCGGTCCTCTCCTGCTTATCAATGATCACATTGTCCAACTGGACAGTCATAACCACTTTGTCTGCTCCTCTCTTAAAGACAGAATCTAATCTTATTTTTTTATTCTTTTTGACCTCCTTACTAGGTGACACCAACTTTTATTTAGAAAAATCAAGTTCAGATTCCTCACAAATGTTCCTGTAGTTACGGGGATATGGTGTTTCTGTCCGTTCATCAAACCATCTTCCACCTCTTGTCCGTCAGGGTCATGATTGCTGGTGTCTATCTCCAGCAGTCTATGAGAAAAGTAGAAAACACCTAAGACATGTCCTTAATTCATCATGAAACAACTTTATCAAAGGAAACATAAAATACACATTCTTCTATTTCATAGCTTTTTGATTTGAAATTCCATAAGAAAAGCATCCTTATGATCCCTATATTTTTAACACAGCTAATAGAGACTAAAGGGTAAAAGAAAATCTGAGTCATCATCATCATATCAGTATGATTAAAAAACAAGTAAAACCACAAACTCTTGATAATAAACTTTGTGGAGATTTTTAAAACCTGTGGTCCACAATAAAGACATTATCAGATGATTTTGCTAGAACATGCAAACTGATGGGGCGACAGTTGCCAGCCACATCTCATGATCTCCATCACCGTTTATGAACTTTTGAACAGACACCTCTCTGATCTTTGATCCAATTTTCCTTAGTGACAAACACACTCACAGCTGCAGCATTTTCGTACCTTCTCAAAAGTTCTGCAGCACAAAAAGGGCTCTAATCAGGGGCGGATCTAGAAAAATATTTATGGGGTGGCAAGAGGGGGGCAGGAATTTTTTAGGGGTGGCAACATATGGCATTTGTTTACACCGAATTTATTCACAGTTATCACAGTTTGGTGAGAATAGTATGTACAGTACTAGTGTTTCATGTGAAACAGTTCATATTAGAAATACATCATACAATGAGATCTCACTTAATAGGAGATAGAAGAATGATAACACTACTTCTAGAGGGGCATTATCACAGGAAAGGTATTAAGGTAAGACACAGGTGCTGAGTCGCAGATGTGACAGATTGACTGTCAGAGAAGCAGCTTTGCAGCATTTGCACAAGAAGAAACTATAGAAAGAAAAAGTTACTGATCAGAGATCTATGGACTGAGCTGTACTAAAGTGAGCAGAACTACACAGTAGAAATAAATGGGTCAAGGCACCTGACAAGGTACTGGACATCTATGTATTGTTTACTCTGAACACACATTTACCCCATTTGTTCCTCAGTAACTTGACATACAGCAGTTACGGCAACATGAAAGGGACATTTCATGCATGTAAATATGCTGTAGATAGAGCTGTATATGGAGGACCAACTCTGCCATATTTAAAAATAAATACAGAAATAAATAAATGCTCAATAAATAAATAAACATACAATTAATTGCCACCAAAAGTACAACCAACAAATAAATGTAATTAGAAATTATATTATAATGGCAGGCAGAAATTTTAAAAGGGCAGGCAGAAAGAAATAGCGGCGAAGAAATAACTAGGGTAAAAAAATACAAAGGAAGAATAAAACAGACAAAAATATGATAACATGCACATAAATAAATACTTAAAAATATAAGTAATGAAAAAATGAAGTTGAAGATAATAAATGACAAAAAAAATAAATAAGGTAAATTTTAAAAAGGCAAAGAAATAAAGAAGCCAATTAAAAGAGTTATATACCTTTATGACTAGCTGTATAATTTAATTTCTACTTACATTTATTTGTTGTTTGTATTTTTGGTGGCAATTAATTGTATGCTTATTTATTTATTAAGCATTTATTTATTTATGTATTTATTTTTAAATATGGCAGAGTTGGTCCTCCATACTGCTGTATCAACAAATCAACAAAAAGGCGGGTTCTGTATGTTACATCAAAATCTCCACAAATCTGAAAAGAAGCAACATAAAAATACATTTTGCTTGTGAGTAGGTTCATACAGGTCATTTCTGGATAGTTTCATGTTATATATACAAAAAAAGAAACAACAACTCTGCTTCATATTAAGCAGGATTCACACCAGTATCACATTTTTAACTTTTAACACTTTTGGTTTTATTTAAGGAAATATCAGATTTTCTCAGGTGCCAAAACAAAATGTAACAGCTCTGTAAAGGTTCACCAGAGAGCAGAACATAAAGTTAACATGACTATAACAGCTGAATGCAGTGATTTCCATGTTGCTCAGCAAAACGCTTCACAACTTTATTTAGATCCAATGCCTTTGTGCGTTTTGATTTGAGTGCAACCAAACTATATAGTCTCTTTTCTGTCATAGTTGACCGCAAATATGTCTTTATGAGCCTGAGACGTCAGGCCTAACTAACATCATAGTTAGAGAAATAACGTTCTGCAACCTGATTTTTATCATCTCAAAATCAGCCTTGCAGCTATGCTAGCAACATTGTACTTTCATTATGATTTCATTTCTCGATAGATAGTTAATCAGTTTTTACCTATTTCATCCCGTGTCTCCTCTCCACATCACCCCTGGCTCCCTCGCTTTGCCCCGCTCGGTTTTCAAAACAAATCAGTCTCAGTCGCTCTCGCGTCATCTCGTGCTGCATTCACTGCAGTCCGACATTGGAAATTAGCGGTCGCAATTCTCAAATGATCCATAATTTATAAGCCTCGCCACCCCTACCGCCAACTGGGGTGGCAGCTGGGGTGGCAAGGCTGTCATTTAGGGTGGCAGTTGCCACCCTATGCCACCCCAGTAGATCCGCCTATGGCTCTAATTGTACTCTGAAAGAAAAACAACAGCAGGTAACATCATACATTTCCAATAATAAAGGCGTTATTATAATATAGGTTGAAGTAAAAAAATAATTGTTTGACTTCTGTTCAATTAGAACCATAAAATTAAAACGTTAAATACATACTGTCTTGTTTGTAACCTCGCATGACCTTGCAGAATTTATTTTTTTAAAGAAAGCGAATGATAATACACTGCAAAATCATTTTTTCAGGGTTAGTAGTAGGCTTGAGTTATTCAGCATCAATGTATTTGTTCTTTCTCCTTTAAGAGTCAGGTAAAAAACAAGAAATAAAGCACAACTGTTTGAGATGCAAACAAAGCCTCCAATCAACTCCTGCTAGCTAAAATATTCACAGAACAACCAACTTTCCAACCCCAGATGGAAGAAATTGTATGTAGAATCAGGAGGAACTTGAAACACAATGGGCTACAGGGCCAGTTCACCTGAAAAAAGCCAGTACCATGAATAATTGCATGGGCTAGCTACAAAATGCACTATGTATGGCTATAATAAGTTAAAATGATGGTCGTATGTTATTAAAATATAATGAACTTTTTAGTTCAGAAACTTTAGATGCGTTTTACTTTCTTATTCTAACATAATAAGTTTACTTTTGATTGGCTATATCACTAGCCAATGGCAAGTGATGTAGTCATTCAGGTCTTTCACTTTACACAAGTCAATATCCTAAGGTAGCCATCTTATCTTAAGCTCCTTGTTCATATTGAGCCACTGTTGGGCTCAATTTACATACAGTTTATGCAAAATATCTACAGGTTCTCAAAGCCTATCAGGAAGAATGGACAGATTTATATTTTCAGAAACTAGAGATACTGATCAGCAAATACCATTAAAGACTTAAAAATGCAATTAAGTTTAAAGAGACATTTTGTATGTTTTTGGTGAAAAATATATTTACAGTCATCTTTTAGTTCAGTGCCAATGCATCTACGACCCTGTAGCCTATTTCCCCTGAAATACTTGGGGTCGGAAGTTCCTGCGCTGTTCTGCAGATGTGACGTCAAGTGTGTCGATGTTAAATGGGCCCAACCTAGTAAACAATCGAAGGGTTTTATTGAAGATGGATTTTGTGGATACTCAGAAGCAACCAGAATCCAGCTCAACTCAGACACCAATGGCAATGCTATATAAGGTGAAAAAGTAAAAAAAAAACAACCAAAAAAGTACTTTAAGTATGAGCACTACTGATAATTAGCAGTAGAGTACTGTAGTTCTGTGTTTTGGCCACAGGTGGTAGTATCATTAGAAAACTCTGATACCTCTTTAACAGGTCGATAAACATGATTAAGAACAAAGCTATGTAAATCCTTTTCAAGGTAATTTCAATTACGGCTGCTCCACATACTCCAAGTTTATCAGTATTGCATTATTACCATGTATAGTAATAATACTGCAGAAAAACATCTTGGACTTTATTAAATGTATCTACTTAGACAATTGCCATGCAAGTGTAATATTTGCTGATGTGATTTGGTTATGACATACTTCGTTTGGAGGGCATTACAATATTTGTATAAAGTCATTAGGAAACCCAATGATGGAGAAAGGCTCCATAAACAACAGCCCCAAACCACACACCCCCACGCACACACTTTTTCAAAAAGCTCCGTGCAGATATCACTGTAGAGGTTTGCGAGGAGTTAGAAAGTAGACACTGTTCTCCCAGCAAATACTATTAAAAACTATTTAAGACACTGTTTTTATTACTGTCTCAAAGGAAGTTGATATTACAACTATTATATCGTACTATACTATAATATAAAGTATGGTTTCCAAAATATATTTGAAATACTAATTTTTTTCATACACTTTTTTTCTTTCAAAAACAGTTCTATGTCCTTTTTCCATTTGGTGATTTTGCATGGCTATAAATCAGCAGCATACCATGACAATGATTAGAGCTTTACTGAAATACAAAGGCACAGATTTATTACTGAAACATTTTGTAGGGCATATAAAAAAAAACCTATAGTAAAAAAAAAAGGAAAGAAAAAAAATATGTAAAAAATACAACGCTAAAAACACAAATGGCAACTCTAAGAGTACCTTTGTATAACATGAGGTTTAAGAAACCATTATTCTAATTTATTTATTTTTTTTAGTTCTGGATACATTGTTTGTGAAAACTGCTAAAAGTATTATTATGTTTAAGTAAAAAAAACAAAACAAAAAACAACTGAATAAACATGATCTGAATTTCTTATTAGCGATTTACTCAAATATTTCAGGAACATCATATTTCCTGAAATGAATCCCTTCAATGAGTTGAACAAAGGATCAGTGTTATACTTTCAGAGGACAAACCTTATGATTAACTGACCACATCAACCTATAAGACCTGAGCGCTCCTGGGTTCTAAACACATAACCTTGTTAGGTGGGCCTTCGACTGGGGCCAGCTGACCGAAAGCCATCTCTGAAACCTTGTTATTTTTGCTTTGATGCACAGTCCAGCTCACACAGGCTACATTCGGCAACTAAATGATCTCACATGACAATCCTGATGATTAGAAACCCTTCTTTTTTAAATATGGGTGTGGAACAGTGCTCCTGATCTCTGTTGCTCAGATGGAAACATAACGAAATTTGCCACCTGTTACAAGTGCTGCGGCTTTATGAAAGCAGCGCTGTGCTTCCTCCTGTCATTTGTCTGACAGGACAGAGGTCATCCTCTGGTGCTTAAGTCAGGGGTGGACATGATACTCTGACTGAAAATGGATGGATTATAACCTAATCAAAGTATGTCAAAACTACACATAACATTGATACACTAATATATCAGCGTGATGTATGTGTTTAAGATACATTTTGCACACTTGCTAATTCAGTCAGCAAATTCAGTTAGATATCCGAAAGAATAGAAATGCAGAATGTACCCAGTTAAAACCCGGGGTTAACCCAATCATCATAAGATAATTTATACTTACACAATGAGGATGGAATTTAAGCTTTTTATATTTGAATCAGACCTTTGCAATATAAAAACAAGACAAAGGGAAGCAAAAATTAGAGCAAAATACATAAGCATTGACTAAGAAAATAGTTCAAAGGAAAATAGTATGCCTTTATTTGTATCAGAGACTACATCTTTTGCCATTTTAACTCAGATTTAAGGTTTTTTCTAAGACTAGTGCTTATGAACCACTGGCTTAAGTGTCTTAGAGGCACAACTTCTAACCTTTTTTTGGAAGTGGCCACCTATTAATTAGAGAACAGGGCACTTACTTTGATTCCCTGAGCAAGATCCTTTGCCAGATTTCTCATCTCCCACTACTCGGTGTGGAAACACTTTGTTCATTAAAGGATGTGTTACATTTAGAGGAAACATTTCCTGACCATGGGGCACATGTGTGGGCTTAATCTTTTCATTCTTTACCATTTTTGACTTACCAGAATTTGCAGTCAACCTCTGATACTGGTCTGATATTGCTTGGTAAAATATATTTTTAATGTTAAGTCATATATCTTAAATGCAATATCATCGTAAGATAACCAGTGCTTAAAAAGTATTTTTTATGAAATCCATATTCGGAATTGCTTGAGTAATTTCTTCCATGGCTACTTTTTACTTTTAAATGTACTTCAGTATACATACTTTAAAGAAATGCTTTACTGACTTTAGTAAAGTTTTCGGCTTGTCTATCCACCTGATAAATTCGAAAATTATAAATTGGCAGGCAGGCAATTCAGTCTAAGTGACGTATCTCTAGATTTCTGCCTGCATTCCACATGCAGGTTTTGAAAAGTTACAGGCTGTCACATCATTGTTATTATTATTTTTACTTAATTAATGTTTGTTTGATAATTAAATATATTTAAACTTAACATGAGGGGTAAATCATTATTTAATGTGCTGCTTTATGCAAATTAATGTTGAGTTACCGCTCTTTTGGTTGTTAGACATAATTTAAGCACAGAATGGAACAAATATTGATAACTTTCCATCTGTTTTTTTGTTTTGCTTTTATTGCAAAAAAAGAACATTCATGACCAATATAGAACATTAATAATTACAAACATATACAACAACAAAGGGCTTTACAGAACAAAACTATTATTTTAAAAGGTCAAAATCAAATCTATGCTCGAGGGTTATAATTCTTTAGAATTTGCATGGCTTTAGCATTTTAACTAAATTTTAAGGATTCTATATTAATAGTAGATAATAAAATCTGGAAATTAGCTTTTTGTTGTAAATATTTGGAGGTGTGAATATGATATTTACCATAAATAAAAAAACATTTATAACATATAAAAATTCTATTTTGACAAGTTCACATTTCTCCATCCCAAACATCCTTACCTGTTTAAGTAATGTTAAGATTTTTTTTATGGAAAAAAAATTGACATATCTCTCTAGAATATTTTGTTATAATTAGAATCCCCCCACAAAAGATGAATAAGCTTTTCTACATTATTTTTACAAAAAGTACACATTGGGTCCAAATCCCAATTATATCTTTTTATCGAAAATGCTTTAGCAGGATAAACATCATGAATAATTTTATTAGAAATTCCTCTTACTATATTGTTTATTAAGTATTTTTTAAGGAGCAACCAAGTCCACTTCCATCTGTTTAAGTGGGTATGTGACTCTCTGGGTGCTTCGTCTTGCTATTGGTTGATTTCCTTCCTGACCTTGTCAATCACATTGTTCTTTTATACTAATGGTCATGTTCCTTTAAGGGGCGGGGCTTAGCTGCAGAAACCGGAAAAACAAGCTGTCTTCAACAGATCAGGGGCCGATCGGTTGAATTTAGCTTTCACCGATAAGAAATGGGTAAGAAAGCATTTATCAGAGTTCCTTGGAAGCTACTTCCCTTTTAATCCGAATAATGGCACATCTGCGTCGTTTAGTTTTGGGTTAAAACGCAGCTTCTACTTCAACATTGCGGTTCTGCAGTGTTTTTTCTCTACATGTGTTCTACTTTTTCATTTGCTTCGTCTTTGCATTTAAAATTAAATTGATTGCGTGTGTCTATCGGCATGCTTAATACATGCAGCATACAGCTCGAACGATCAAATATACTGGGAATTATTAATCAATGTGTGTGTGGTGCAGGTGTATGTAAACCTAATGAAACTTTGATTAGTAACCTTGAAAGACTTTGAGCTTCTTTAAGATTATGTTCTGCATCCACGCACATAATTCCATTATTCCACAAAATAATCAGGGCTAGAGATCAAAACCTTCCGCACTGAGATTCAAGGCAAAGTTGATCTTATTGATTTTTTTTCTTTTGGAGACTTCATTCCTCTCAACCCCATCATCTCTTCTCTCCCCTTATCTGTCTTTTGGTTATATCTCTCTTTTCCAGTGCTGACTGTACTGCTTGCACAACCTGCTGCATAAATCAAATCCCCGTGTTCTGATTAGCACATAAAGCCCCTGCATTATTATCAAAATAGAACAGATTTAAGGTATTTCTGTTATTAAAGGTCCATTAACAAAGTTTTGATGAGGGGAATACAATTGTAATTCATTTAAGATTCTAGTATGTGATTGTTGTTTCCAGAGACTTGCTTTCAGCCTAAAAAATACAAGTTTGGAAATATCAGTGACATATAAATAACCTTTCCATAAATCAGTTTATTTTTATTCTCTTTTAAAATTAAGTCAGAAGATAATTACAGAACACAATATATTATTATCTCTTCATCTATATAAAAAAAACCTTTATATATCCACAAAGTCGATTAAAGCCTTCACCTTAATTAAAGATTAATAAAAAAAATAAACTTAGGATTAAAATATCCTTTGCAACTATTGCTGCCTTCATGTGGTATCGTAATAATAGTAAAACTAATGGTAAAACCAAAAAACGACATAAAAATTGCACAAAGCACCAACTAATGTAATTTCCACTGAAAAGCTGGAAAAATGTTATGATACCTGAGTTGCCGAGGCGACGTAAACTTTAACCTTTTAACATTAATTAATTGATTGATTGACTTTATTGATCTCACAGTGGAGAAATGTTTTGGTTATATTGGCTCAGTAGTCAAAAAGAAGAAGAAGGTGCCAAATGTATATACAGTTTATATATATATCAGTGTATACAGTGTGTCCTCATATATATACACAGTATATATATATATATATATATTTGGAGGACAGCACCAAAACTATTCTGTATGTTGATGAGTTGATTAGTGTGTTTGTAGCCTATACAATGTTGTGAAGTCGTTTTGTTTCACAATATCGCAGTTTAATTTGTGTTTATTTTAAAATAACTTATGATGTTCAATTTTATCAGATACTAGCTAGCTAGTAGTCTGTCAAGGATAGCAGTCAGTAGAGTGCTGTGTGATCTGTGTTCTAACAGAAACAATTTTCTTATTCGATCTGTATTTTAGCACATGATTTAGTGGAACCAGGAGATGACCCTATGACTATCTTGCCCTAGTGACATGTCAGGATAATCTGTGGATCAACCGTGTTCCTCTTCTCCACCACAGCAAAAGCACTTTGACCTCAATGTGATGGAAATTTCCCCTTTACAAGTGGAAAACATCTTTACCAGACTTCATGAAGGCAGCTGTAGACAACTTTGGGTTTTTGCATAATTTTGAGGCCAGATACTGTTGTTAAATGACTAACGGCTCAAATTCAAAGGTTTTCTTCATCTTACTAGTGTTCCTTCAGATTGTTGTCAGGACTTTGCGCAGGTCAGACAAGTTCTTCCACACCAACATTTCTCATCCATGCCTTTACGGAACTGGCATTGTGCATTGCCACAGAGTCATTTTAGAACAGGAAAGAGTCATCCCTTAACTGTTTTCACTAAATTTAGAGAATTAAATATTCCAAGACGTCTTGATATACTAAAATATTTGGAGTTCCTTTCACTCAAACTACCGGTAAGTGGCTGAGAGACTCAAGCCTATCTTTTGGGATGCCAGGTAAACAGGTGTGATTCACCACTGCAGAGTTCTCAATTTCTTCATGTCCCATCTTAATTTGGGAGCAGGTTTGGGCATTTTCAACTAACTTCTTGTGATCAGATGGAGGATCGCTTCCCAATGAAGTGTCTGCAAAACTGACTATATTTGAAACCAGCTCCTAGAGTAGATAGATTTAAAGCCAGCCAGCACTGCCGTTGTATTGTCAGCCCATCCACCGAATGTCTAAACACTGGTTGGTTTGTGTAATCACAAGCAACAACAGTGAACTTTAGATATGAAGCGCTTTTTTTTTTTAGAATCTACTTTAGAAGCTGTTTAATTCATTGTGTATATTACATTTACACATTTTGCTCCTCTGTCATTGGTCTATAAAACACTTCTTCTCTCCGTTCTGCGATTATCGTTTTCATCTTGCTTCTTCTTCTGGTTTTACTCAAACTTTAATATGCAGGATCCCTAACTTGGGTCTGTGTGGACTGATCCCACAATATATAGCAGACCTTTTCCAGATTCCTTTTTTTTTTCTGTTGACCAGCTTCAGCTCATGGTGCTAAAGACCAGACTTAAAATCAGGGGAGACAGACTCTCTCTGCAGTTGGCTCCAGACTCTTCACGTCCAAGACCTACTTTTACTCTTTGGCTTTTAAAAAAAAACCTTGAATTGTGTGATTCTCTGTATATAATTACTTTTAATTGCTTTTTTGTTAGTAGTACAGTGTTTCATTCACTGCTATACATTTGTTTTCCTAATTCGTGCAGCACTTTGAAACATTTCTTGTTATTTAAATGTACTGTAGAAGTAAAGTGGATCAGATTAGTGGTGATGTACTTTTTTACCACTGCCTCTTGCATTGCAATTGGTGATCAAAGGCTTGGTTTTAGCTGCTCAGCTATTGAAACACATTCCATTAAGCTTTCTTCTCTGTTTTTGAGCTAATCTAGGAGCCACATTGAGTTTATAGAATATGCAGATATTGAATCTGCAGAATGTTTGAGAACTTTGCACATCCTCTTTACCTATGTGATTTTGCCTGGCCGATTACTTTGTAGCTGAGTTGCTGTCATTCCCAATCTTTTTCCTGTTGTAACCATACTTCAAAGCTCTTAACTTATTTCAAGTCTTTGGAAAGATAAGGAAGGGAAACAAAATAAGACATTCCAGTGGCCTTTTGTTTTTACTTTTTATTTGTAACTTTTTTTTGGCAGGTCTGAATATAATTTCAATCTTAAAGACATAGTATTAAGACCATTAATGAATTTAAGAGCCATTAAAATCATACTTGCACATGTAGACCTAAGATTGATATTTAAATGCTCTCCTTCTGTTTATCAAGGGCCTTGAGCAGATGAATTTTAGTTGTAGTTAAAGAGGAGCTTTGCTATTATTAGGATGACTATAGGGCAAAACTTTGCAATTACAGTTTCTATGTTGAAAGTGATAAAAATATACATTCAAATCCTTGCATTGGACCCAAAGGAAAAATAGCTAATCTTGAGGAGGTCAAAAATAATCTTGCATAAGATTAAACAAACATTTTGATCAAGAATTACACCAATGACACACTTCTTCTCTTTTTTTCTTATCCTGTTGTACTGACAATACGTAACACTTAAAATTGTTGGACCAGATATGAACCTTGTTGAACTTCTATAAGGTTTTAATGTTTGCATAAAAATCAATGTATCACATAGAATTTGAACCCATTAACAATAAATCTAATAAGGGAAAGGTTATCAGCTTTATCAGAGGACCCACTTAGTTCTTTAATTAAAAATAATGTACAATAAAGAAAAATAAAGCCTTCCCACATTTTAAATGTACACAGAAAATATTATTTGATTCTTAACTAATATCTGATTTATTATTAATTTAGTAAGTTATTTCAATATCACTCTGTATTTGAAATATTTGCAGACACAATAGAAATCAGATGTGGTTAGCTTCTAACAATTTATTTTACATGAAAATATTTTGTAAATCCAAAGTATTTTTATTGAAAAATAATCCATTTCCAATTGAAATTGTATCAGACCCTTTAAAAGTAGCTTCTATACTTTGAGTTTGATTGACTATGTTAACTGTAGCCTTCACATTCTCCCACATTTTTTACTGTAGACAAGCAACAGCTTCATCTCACTGTTTTATTTTTTTTCACCTAACAGTCCTGTGAATAGCTGGAAAGATTTAAAAAGCAGATAACTTTTTAATTTTCTTTTTTTATGTTCATCTATTATCCCTGAGCTTTTTTATCTATAAAGACAGGCTGAGAAAAAAAAACATGCTGGTCAAATATTCAACAGGATTACATGTTTTATTTGCATGACTTGCTCTCTCATTGATTCTTAAGGAACACGCAAATTCAGTTCTCGCATTCATTAGGTGCTCTGCGTTTTCCTCTGCATTCATTGTGCTTTTCTGCTGTTTAATGTTTCATGACTTTTTAAGTTTTTTGCTGCAGACTGCCGTTCTTATTACTCGTACAGTTTTAGCATACTCAACCTTCGTACTCATGAAATCAATTAACTCCTCTAAATAATTAACCTTTTGAGGAAACCCAAATAAGGAGAAGACATTTTTGTGCATTGCATGTACTGTTCTAGCTGGTGTATTTTTTTGTGCATGCATTAACTTGGCTTTTATCCAGTGGCTCAAAGGAGTCTTGGGTGATTAGGGAAAGAGGGGGAAGCCTTGATAAAGCATTAGTGTGTGATGCACACACAGCCCAAAGACCCCTCTGTGCATCAACTCACATAAATTTTTCATGAAACAGACTCATAACAATTAGTCTACCTACCGCCTGGGTGATCTTAGTGTCCCCCATAATGCCTGCTGTCTGACATCACTCTTCGAAGTTTAAAATTTGGCATTCTCATCTATGTTTATATTGTGGACATTAGCAAGCGTTGACAAATACTGTAGGTCCTAACTCATTCTTGGTGCTAGAGACGTCGTAAGGACGAAAGAAAATTGGCTTGCTTAGAGATTTGTTTTAAATATATTTTCCTACCAAAGCTTTTACAGCAATTAATTTGCATGCATAAAAAAGAAAGAAAATGGATTGGTGTAAATATGCATGCTTTGTCAATGTAAAGCTTAATTCTCTCTCAAAGCATCATAGAAAACCTAGTGAACATATGCAGCATTTCAGCAAATACATTATGCAAATACCACACCTACAGTAAGTGCATAGTAATTCAAGTGTTATAATACATAGAAAACCAAACTGAGATGTTTTGGACAGGCTGTTAGCAGCGACAGGGAATGATAGGATGAGTGGCTTTGAAATAAAAAAGGGGGCAAAATGCTGTTCCCTAGACACTGTCCATGTTCCCAGCCCCTCAGTCTTCAGACCCCTGTGCTAAACACCCTCCTGCTCTCCCCAGACACCAAAGCCAAGGTCAAGAAGAAAGTGAGGTCTTCCTTTTTCTATAGGCTATTCCCCTGATCCCCACACCTCAGTGTGACAGAGCTGTGTGTGCTACAGGAATGGTACCCCCTTCTTTGTTGTGACCATCATCCTCAAGGTCAACTCCTAGAGAAGGTTTAAGCTTATCTGCAACCCCCCTGCTTTGTCGCCACAGTTTTTCTAGTTATCTTTCAGTCCTTTTTTTTGTCTTGGTGTATCTGTAGACCTTAGCTCAGAGCTCCCATCTATGGTCTCATGACATGCCAGCTGACATCTCTTTTTTGTCTATGCATCATTTTGTAGAGTAGCTGGCATTATGGTCTATTGTATAGCTTTCAGAGAAGCCGTTTCTACTCCAAAGCTTTAGGCTGATGTTCTGTGTGCTTTTGTAGCCTCTCTTCTCCTTTCTCACACTGGTCATAGCCTTTTTTGCCTCGGAGCAGTGTTACAGTGGGTTTCATGTTAGATTGGATATTTTTGTTGTAGTTGTCCCAAAGCTATTGCAGTCAGCCTTGAGTCAGTGAGCTATCTTTGTATAAATAGCATGCACAAGCTAATGAAACAAGAAGAGAACCGTCTCTGATCTGAATTGAAATAGCTTTTAACATTCCAAGGAAAGTGATTTTCTTTTTACACGTCTGATTTTAAAAAAAGGAATGAAATTCATTTTCATGCGCCACCAACCTCCATAAATATTTCTTCTTTTAATTTGTGTGTTGGTGGGATGACCAAAACAATTTCTAAATTGATATCCACCCAAAAAAATCAGTTAAAATAAATAAATCTTTTATACTTGTAGCATAATCTCACAAGTATCACAAGTACCTGATAGGTATTAATAGTTGTACAATAAATTTGCTGCAAGGGTACAGTTAATTATATTATTTATTTTAAAAAGTAGCTATCCTTTAATGTGAAGTGTGTGAAATTTCGTTTCAAGTATTATTCCTAGTATATAAAATACATTTATTTTAAGGCTTTTTCTACATCATGGGTGGTAATGGCTGAGGCTGCCACTGTATATATAAAAACTATAAATAAAAATTGTATTTTCCTATATCTGTGATCTGTCAGGTTTGTCTGGGAACTGCATGGCCTCTTTACACACCCTGTCAGAGCTGCCTAAACACTTGTATCGACTGTGACTTTTGAGTATTACATAAGAAACATGGATTTCCAGTTGTCCACGGTAAAAGCCATGTAAATTCAAATGCTTAATTTTTATAGGCAGCCCGGCATTGACTGAAGTGCCTGCTTGTTATGTATTTGCCAAGTCCTGCAAGTCTGAAGGGAAGCTGTCAATAACAATCCCAGCTATTGATATGGCAGTGGGCAGGAGATGTTACTTGGCCCTCAACTTCAGCTTCCCTCTGATCCCTCTACATCATAATTACATTAATATTGACAGACCCTTGACAATAGTCACATTACTATTGATAGGTGGTTGTCAATACTGTGTTTCCCCAAATAAAACATATTCATTCATAACTTGTAAACTGCTCGATAAAAGGCTTTGAAAAGACTATTGGACCCGGTTGAGTTTGCTCTCCCGAGAGTGCTGCTGCTGTGACGGGGATTTCCACCACCTGGCACTGTGTGTATTTGTCGATGTATGTGTGTGTGTGTCAGCTATAGACTGATAGATTAACTTAGTGTTGCATTAAAACCCCACATAGATCAAGGCCTTGCTTGGCATACATTCATAGGCAGACACACATGCACATAATCTTTAAATTTTCCTCCATCAAAGGGAAACTTTCAGATTAGGCTGAACAAATAGAGCCTGTTTATAGGTTAGAGACACATTCAAACTACCTCTATTTTTCTTTTCTTTTTTTCTTTTTTTAATCCTAACTCCTCTCCCTTCACAGACAAGGTCCTGGTCGCTTAACATGGCAGCTTTTCAAATGAAGCTCAATAAATTTGTCATACCTGCTTAGGTCGGCGGAAATTCACTTTTTTTCATCGGTGTGCTAATTCCCACTTATTTGGATGGGGTATCTTGGCTCTATTTAAATGTCTTGAATGCACAAACAGTCCTGTGCATCTCAATGCAACCTCAGAATTGGCCCAGCATGTTAGGATTGGCTTTTTTTAACCTCCTTGAGAAGCATCTAAAGTGACCATCATCCCTCTCTCTTTCTGTCAAAACTGCCATATTTACCCAGCGGAAATCTCTTTTAAAGCCTCGTGACAAATCCTGTTCATGGAGACACAAAAGCTACTGTCAAGGAAAGGCCTCTCTGTGTGTCTGTCTCTCTCTCACTCTATTGGTGGCCTTTTTTAGCCTGTCTTTCCCCGTATTAGTTAGTCTTCCACTTCTCTGAGATTTCAGTTGGGCAAAGGGCAGATAAAACTGGAGAACTTAACAGTTTTTGCAAATGTATGCAGGGCAAAGTGGCCTAGACACTACAATGGTGAGATCCCATATGGAGCCGAATCTTGGGAGGTGGGGGGTTGGATGGAATTGTTCCACATTTGGCAGATGTTCACGGTGTACCAGAGACTGTGCCGTTAGCCTAATCCCTGGTGATGTGATTTGTACACACACTCCTATCTCCAGAGGGAGCAGGCACCAATGGCCCCTTGGCTTTGCCTTCTGTGTGTTTGTGTGTGCAGTGTGGTGTGTGTTTGTACAGTGGGGAAAGCATTCTAAGACCCCCTGCTCCACCGTATGCCATAGCTCAAAGCTTGCATTAAGGATGGGTTTTACATGTGAAAAGTGATTTCCTTTTCTGTGTTAAGAAAAATAACCTTTCTAACAGGATGGGTTTCACCTCCAGGGCCTCTTTACTCCTTATGACAAACTTGTTTATTATTTGAAGTGCTTCTATATATTGCTCATAACTTGTATGGATCAGTTATTGGAGTCTGTGATAATTACCATATGACACATGTTCACTGGATCTTTAGTTGCGAGATATTGCCATAGTATATTTATTTGACAAAGAAAAAAGTATGGGAAAATATGTAGTTCAGTTGTATATAGGCAATAAAGTCTGGGAGGTAAATATGCTGAATGTTGTTTCCTTTCTTCACTACTTGTTGGCTTCCTTTTGCTTTCAAACGGACTACACCAAAATCTACAATAAATGTGTCAGAACTTTAAGAGAAATCCACCTCTTTATTTGTTCAATTTTTGAAACTGTTACTTAAAAACTAGAGCAAACTGTCTGTGTCCTGTTTTTTTGTATCTTTAAGCTAGATGTTAGTTTTTTTTAAATTTTTTGTTCTTTATGCGTAACATTTTGTAACAATATATCGTTGAACTGGTGCATAAGGTTAAACATAGTGACAATATCTCTTTGAAAATTCACACAGTCAGCATTTGTCTGTTTTCAGAATATTTGAACTAGTTCAAACTATATCCTGAAAACCTTAGTAGTTTTTAACTAAAGTCTATTTTTTGCTACTTTCTTTAGCAGGTTTGACCAGAGACCACAACCACAGGACAGCTGGAAATTGTGATTCAGATTCGGCAGTCAACCTACAGACACCAGTTTTGCGCATCAGCCAGCTGGATGCCCATGAGCTGGACTCGGCCCTTGAGCAATTGCTGTGGACCCAGTTTACCCAGTGTTTCCAGAACTGCCCCCCAGGGGTGCTCACTCCGGTGGAGCCTGAACTGAAAGCTCTACTCTATCTGCTGCTATGGAGGTTCACTCTTTATTCTAGCAGTGCCACAGTAGGTCAGTCTTTACTGAGTCTGCGCTATCAAAGCACAACAGTATCTTCACACTACAAGCCACTGTCTTCTCGTCAGAAGTTAGGTCTTGCCTTACTTACTCTCGTCCCTCGTTGGCTGCAGGAGCGTTCCTACAGGCTCATTTCATATTTCGGTTTAAGCGCAAGAGGGGCTTTGTCAGAAATGGATGATGGATTGCTCCAGCGAGGTCTTCGAAAAGCCCTGGTTCTCGTTTCTGGTCTGGCAAAGTTTGCAACCCTTGTAAACTTCCTTGTTTTCCTAAGGAACGGCCGTCACCCTGTCCTAGCTGAAAGAATCGCAGGAGCCCAGACAGTTTTCAGTAAACCCAATGTGGTTCGAGATGTAAATTACCAGTACATGAACAGGGAACTGCTTTGGCATGGCTTTGCGGAGTTCCTCATCTTCCTGTTACCACTGGTCAATTTAAGGAAACTCAAAAGTACTGTTTTATTACATGTGCTTGGGGGAAAAAGTTCCAATGAAGAAGGAGCAAGGATGCCACAAGATGTGTGGAAATACTGTGGACTATGTGGAGAATGGCCAACAATGCCTCATACAGTGGGATGCGGGCATGTTTTTTGCTACTACTGCATAAAAAGCCACAGCATTGCAGACCCTTACCTTTCATGTCCACAATGTGGGGCAGAAGCAGGGACACCTAAGATGTTCGAGATCAAGATGCAGGTTGGAGGCAGGTGACGGTTTCATCCAGCTAAACGGGAATTCTTTAAAACCTCTCGTGAATGAAATGGATACTTAAGGAACGTTTCAATGACATATTGTTAAAATGTGTTAGATTGGCCATATCTTATGTTCTGCAGATAACTCTAACCATCGTCATCTTCCAAAAAAATACACATTAATTGGGCCCTGTGGCTAAAGGCTTTGACCAAAGTAGACCTCTATTAGCTTAATACAGCCTAAGTAGAAACCGCATAGCCTTCTTTGGCAACACTTCATAAAAGGCTCAAACCAAACATCGGTTTGGTTTACATTTAAGACTGGATTGCCGCCAGAGATACCGAAGTGGCTTAAATAAGAAAGAAATACAAACTAATGGATTTGTATGTGTCTTTTATATCAGTTACTTTGATTGGAAACACTAAGATAATTGGTTCTTACTAAGAGTTAGATATATATAAAGATCCTTAACCTGCTTCGTATTTAGAGAATGGATTCACTTCAAGTCAACAGAAGTCTACTTTGATATCGGCCTCTATCAGATGAACCATTTTCTTCACATCCAAAATCCATCTTATTTAGATTTATACAAATTGGGATGTTATGAAATGTAGTTATGCTGGTATTTTTTTATTACTGTCAACCTTTCAACACATGGTTTTAAAAATGATTGAATGATCCCTTTAAACGGGAAACAGAAATGGAAACACAAATGGGTGGAGACAGTAAATTCTAAACAAATAAGCTGTCAGTTCTCACTATTTGCTCTTTTTTTCAAATATTTAGCCATGTATGACTTCATGATAGAACTTTTATTATGTCTTTTCTGAGCACACAGTCATCTTTTATGTTTAATGTGTGTGCATATATTGACAGTCTTCTGTGCCCTCTGTTTCTTTGGCTGGACTTTGGGTAGAATTATTTGTCTTTGGTGCACTGGACAGACTGCAGAGTACGACACAGAGCATATATTTGATGAGTGAATGTGTTGATTTATGCTCCAAATTGGCTCTGTGATGGGGCGCGTGGATGTGTGTGTGTGTTTGTTGAAATGGAAATATTTGTTCTGATGAAAAATGCAGAAAGTCAGCTGAATAAATAATGGGAAGAATTTCTGATGCCTCTCATCATGGCCAAATTAGCATTTGTTGTGTATTTTGTGCCTAAATTGTATTTCAACATCATTAAAATTGATAGAGCACTACCTCTTGGGTGTTTATTTAGTTAAGTGGAGGAGTGAGAGAGAGTGAGAGATGAGGGAAAGTTATAACAATCAGTACACTTCTCTCTAGACAGGCCTGGTCGTTCTAACTCCCATTATCCGTTTTCACAGCACCCCAACATGCTCAAGATCAAGGGGGCAGCCGGGGGCTTGGATTGACTCACACACACTTGACAGCCATCCTCTCTTTTCCCTTGGCCTTTCTCTCTTTTGCTGCCTTTCCATCTCTCTCCTTCTGTAATCTCAAGGGCCCTCGCCCCTATAAGACTGTAGTAAACTGTACCAAAACCCTGGCAGTCGTCTCTTTCCTCGCAGGCGAATTACTCCCTAATCCCTGTAATGAGTCCAAAGATGCTTATTTATGCCGGAGTTAACCTCCACCAGTGAGCCCAGCCCCAGGCCAAACTCTACCCAGCTGAGTGAAGCCTTTCCTGGGCTTACAAGAGAGGAGCGGGATACTGGGGATGTAGGGGGGTCGGGGCGGTTGTTACCCACCCCCACCCCCCATTTTTTCCTTGCTGTGATCACCAGTGCTTAATTGCTGATTGCCAAGATGATCAATCAGAACTGCAGACGCAATGGAGAGCAAGAAGAGTTGATTTCAGTTCTTTTGGCACAATTTTCACTCAAGTAAGGTTTTTGGTTTGGAGAATAAAGCGTGCAATATCTGACCTGATGAGGCCCTGAAGAACACTGGGTTGGTTTGCTGACTTGATCTTTTTTGAATAATTTATATGATACGGAACAATGTGATCTTTCTTTGTCCTAGAACCTCTCCAGGTCTCTATGGGCAATGTCCTTTGTGGTAATTCAAGGCCATAATTAATCAATTGTATGGTTTAAAGCACCTATAGAAGTAATGACAGAGCCCTGTGATGTAGTAAAAGGAAACCTAAACCTTGAAGAGGTTGATACATACCTAGAAGATGATTGAGTTGACATTCTGTTGAAAACAGGGATTCTTAGAAGTTCTTTTGTATATCAAGGCCATTTTGACTAATTAATGCAATACTCATACGTATAAACCTCAGACAGAAACACTGGTGGTCAATATTTTATTCACTACATTAAACTAATGTTGAACAATTCCCAGAAATTGAGATAAGGTTGAGATTTAAGATTAAGGATGCACATACTGTATGATAAACCTTAATGCCTCTGGGACTTGTCATTGTCTTAACATTCAGTCCAAACCCTTTTTTTGCTGACACTTCTCTAAAATTCTTAATTGAAGCCCCCAGTCCCCAGTAAAGAAAAGTAATAAGGAAGAAGCAACGCATTAAAGTCTATTAATTGAGTTAGGACATGTATTAAATTAGTGGAAAGTTTGAACAGGGCTCTGGACTCAAAGAAGGTAGCTGTGGCTCAGTTAAGCCTATCTGTCTTTGGATCTTTTCTAATTCTCAGGCTCTATGTGGAGAAGAAAAAGAGGAGGAAGCCCACATTCCCAGCGGCTATGCAAAGCAATCTGCACATTCACACGCAGCCATTTAGGGAGCAAATTGGCCCTGTGCCCCCTCTGACGAAGGTTTTAAGAGAAAGTGAATTAGGGCGTTGAATCCCTAACTAGATCTCCTTCTTTTTTGAGCCTCTTTATCCGCCTGTCCCTCATCTCCATTTCTTTGATGTGAAGCGTTGATTTTCCTGATTAAATAGTTTTTTAAGTAAAAAGCTCTTCTCTAGGCTCTCTAATACTGGGTACTTTACTGTACCTATTGTAGGTTCGTTTGTGTGCATGCTTGTTGAATGGTCCATCCGTGGTATTCTCTAATTGGAACAGAGCCTTTGGCTTTCAGATAATGGTAAGGATAGAACATGCGTATTTTTCTAAGAAAAAATGTTATCATTAAAGCTCATGCCTGGCTTTTACCTGTTAATTTAAAATGGCTAGAAGGTTTGGATAGCCCTATGATTCACTAATAAAATTAAAGAGGGAAAACATCTGCGCTTTTTTTGTTCAACTAAATTCAGTCTGTGATCCTTCTCCTGACAGCCTGAGCTTTTTACCCACTTTTGTACAGGTAAGGGAATTATTTCCCTTATGTATTGGCTAGATTCTTCTAACAACTGACATCACTTTCAAAGGCAGAATGACATTATTCTCCATGCCAAGAAAAGATGAAACAAAAATGCTCTATTTATTTGTTGACATCTCTGAGGATTCTTGACACCTGTATGCCTTTTTTCTTGTGGCATGTCCAATACGTCAATAGGCGTTACAAGTAGCTCATATTTAATCTATTCAATAAAAGAAACGCTAAACATAAAACGCAAAAATTCCTCGAAGGTAGACAAATCATAGGTGTGCTGAAGTTCAGGGTTGCAGCCGCTGCTGGTACCTGTATTATGAGACTTTTTTCAACACCTGCCGGGCTTTGGATACCACCGGGCCCAATTATCTAAGTCTGCCTCTTCTTTTTAACCACCTCTTCAGTCTAACAGGTCAAGGGGACAATCAATCAGACCTAAAATAAGGAAAGTAATTTCCTTTGCTTTTATCATGATGTTTAGGTTTTGTCTGGTTGTATTTCACACAAAGCTAGAACAGCTATGGTTTGGGAATTTGGCCTTCCCTTTTTGATCTTGGGTCCCAGGGTAATTTGGGGGGGTTTATGTTATCATACTTCCAACCCAATATGTATAAGGGCAATCATGAGGATGCACTGTAAACTGCTGCATGTCATGACGCAGATCGATAAAGATTTTTTTCTCTTCAGAAATTTAAAAGCTGAATCTGCCTATGCCACATTGAAGACAAATCATGTTGACGTGTGTGTATATAGTCCAGAGAATGATGAGTGAATATTGCCTTATTTCTATCTTACTACATCTATTTGACATGTTTTGCTTCTTTTTACCTTATCCCACGATTTGAAAAAAGGAGCATTGGTTAATAATAACTTTTGTTCATTTTAGAATTATAATGTGTCAGCATAAATGCTGGGCTTTGCAGTTGATTTATAACATTTTTATATTAGTTTAGATTTCTCTTAAGAAAAAAATGTAAAAAGCAATGCAGACAATAGGTTTTTGGCCTCCCCTGTTGTCCTCTGTGTAGCACAGGGGTGGAGAAATTATTTGCAAAACTCTAATTATAGAGGTTTTTCATACATGATTAATGGCAACAAACTTTGGGTTTTTTAGTGTTTTCAACTTTCACCGTATCCTTTTACAGTAAATTACACTGTTCTGTTCTATGCAGCTTCTGTGTGACATGACCCACTCTGTCAGCGGTCAGGTCTCAGACACACAGACAGACAGACTTGTGGGAGCACAGAGCAAAGAAACTCTGTTCTCTGTGACTGTATTGTGTGGACTTTAACAAAGGGGAAATATATTTTGAGCCAAAGTATCAGTTATCTTACAACACTGAGAAAGTGAACTAGAGTTTGTGTGTAATTCAGCAAACCCTCCCAGTCCTGCTGACTATATTTAGCAAATACTAAAACCCATCTAGTGGTTGTTCATCCACAAAGAGACTAGCAACAACCTTTTCTGTGTTATTGGAGATACACGGTAAATCAGAGGCTTCCCAGATGCCGTCAAATAAGTTCTCACCCTGAGATTATCTTCGTCTAAAATTACTGCATCTGTCTTTGGATCCTTCAGAACCTCAATTTAATATTATTAAATAGAAGATGTTATTTTGTGTTATACTAAATAAACCATTATTTTACTCTGGCTTAGTTCCTGAAAGGACTTTGTCACTATTCAAATGCTTGTGCCATTAGCCACAAGAGGTGAGGCACAGCTAATCACTGCCTTGACTTTCCAGCCTAACTTGAATCGGCAATCCATAAATTCAGCCATGTGACCATTTGAAATATTAAACTCTTAACAGAAAACAAATTTATTTAAGAGTCAAGTGGAGAAATTTTTAGTTTTCTCTCTTTTTGAGTCATAGCATTATCCTTGCCACTGTAGGCAATGACTCTACGTCATGGTGGTGTAGTGTAAAGGCACACAGCAAGCACAACACATAACAGATGTAATTCATAAGGCATTCGAATATAAGATAAAAATCTTAAAAACTCTTGAGTTCAGAAAGAACAATTACAATAGTGTGGACAAATTTTAACATGAAAAAATTAGAATACTTGTTTCTTCTCAAAACACCCCCCATACACCAGGCCAATACAATTCAACATGTTGAATATCAATTTGAAGTCGGAGCGATCCCAGAGTCCTGGATCAGTCTTCACACAGCACACCCAGCAGGTGGATCTCATCTTTAGAGCCCTCACAATGTTATGTCCGATGGATTGAAGGAAGAGGAAGATCAGGGCAAATGTGTTCACAACTCTCCTGCTGTGTAAACCAGGCATCCCCTTCACATGGTCAATTATTTTAATTAGATGGTATCTCTTAGTGAGTTAAAAGCACAACACCCAGCCTACACTTTCAAAATGTTACAGGATGTTAGCATTACACACTATACAACCTTTGCATCATAAAATAACAAGATAGCGTTGTCGTGATGGTTGAGTAGAATATGAAACTAATGTAACAAGGCCTCGGGCTTCATTGCTACTGTCCTGGCTTTGAGTCCCAACCCTCGAACCTTGGCTTTATGTTCTGTCCTCTCTTAACCCAATTTCCTGTCGGAAAACTTCTGAATATAGTGGTTAGCAAAAAATTCAATATTGTATGTATACACATATATATATATATATATATATATATATATATATATATATATATGTATATATATATATATATATATATATGTATATATATATATATATATATATATATATATATGTATATATATATATATATATATATATATATGTGTTAACACATGGACAAAATTGTTTCCACATCTTGCTTGATGAAAGAAGGCCCATGATGTCAAAGTCAGACATTGCTTTTCAATAATTACAAAAGAAAAAAATCTCACTGAACAGATCTGAACAAAAATGATAGAACTGAAAAATTTATCTGTTACAGTCATATGTTAAATCAATGTCTGTCCACCAATTAGCATTACATGTGTCTACAGTCTTGCAATCATTGAAATACAACCCAAGAATTGTTGAAAACGAATAATAAAAAAGCCAGACTGGAATTTACCCAACAACATGTTGGAAGGCCACAGAGCTTTTGGGGTAGTATCTTATTAACAGATGAGACAAAAATTGCACTTTTGGCCATGCATATAAGCCCCTATGTTTTCAGAAAAAAAAAAAAAAATATATATATATATATATATATATATATATTTTATTTTATTTTATTTTTTTTTTTTGCATAATATTTGGTATATAGTTCTTTAAGCGATTAAATTAATCATTTGCGACAATAAATTGAAAATCTTTTAGAAAAGATGTTGGGTGAAAGAAATGTGTTGTGTTTTGAAACCAAATGAAAAATTAGCATTAGAAGGAGCGCTGCTTATGATTATTAAAGTAGATGTATAAAAATGGTAAGGATCAATGTACATTGCTATCATTCTATATTCACACCTTCTTATTTAAACAAAAAGACTTGCAAGATCTTTGCATGTCACTGATCTGTCCACTGATTGCCAAGAGCAACAAAGGGGTAGGACAAATAAGATAGCAGAGGGTATTAGGGGGGATTACACACAGGTGTGCTGTCTGTGCCAGCAATAACAACTGTTTGTGTCTGTGCATGTGCATTGTCATGTCTGCGCACGGCTTTAGCCATCTCAGTCCTCTTCCTACTGATGTCTAGAGCAGACTAAATGAGCAATAATCTGCACACATCCCTCCAGATGGCCCAGTGAATTTCCTGTGGCTTAAGGCACCAGCTGAGCCCTTTGAAAGTTTTGATAACTTCTACAAATGTGATTGAGCCTCTGCTTGTTCAGGAATGTGGTGCAGAACACAATGTACTTATTTCTGTTTTTCCCTTAAAAGAGATAAAGTGGGAGGCATGCGCTTGGCTCAAGATATTTTTTGTTGTTCTCCTTTTGCTTTGCGTTTTGCTTCAAATAATATATTTTGCCCCAAAGGCTTCATCATTATGAAACTTTGGACATAGTTTAATTTTCTTGGGGTGTATGTCTAATAACTGCGAGAAGACACCTGAAACGCGTTCGACGGTGAGATTTATGGTATGATTTCATGTTTAAATAAAATGCTCAACTGTAAATAGGATGCTGCTACACGCTTATTGCCTTAGCTTTGCATTGTTGAAAGCAAGAACCATAAGAACTATTTTGCAATCAACCAGCAATTGTCAACCACATAGAAAGAAAACAGGAAGAGAACTGACCTGTATTTTCCATCATCCATCAATCAATGTTACAACCGGGCTCCCAATACACTCAAGAAACCAAATACAAGCAGGGACATGTGTAAAGTGTCATGAATATTTGATTATATCCCGTCAGTCTGACCAGCATTACTTTAGTTTATTGACAAACTGCAGTATTGTTAAATCTAAAGGAATACATATCAAAATGGTACTTTTTTCATGTTTGGATTACGCTGCTGTACTTTGTAACCTCCATATTAAAACTTAAGTTACATGTATGTCCTGCTTTATATGTTGATGAGCAAAAAGAAATGCATATAACTGTTTAAAAGGAAAATGATGTATGGTTAGAAATAGCTTCATAGAAGAAAATGTGAGAGTGTGATTACCTTTGGAAGGCAGTGTGTGCACTGTAGGAAAAAAATATAAGACAATTCCTATATTACCTATGTAGGCAACAATTACCATTGGCAAGAGAAAGCATAACCCTGTAAAGTATGAAAATGCCAGGTAATAACAGTGTTTTTAATGCTGGAATTTCCAGCTTCCTATGCCATGGTTAAAAAAGAAACATATTTTAGTAGTTGCCATGGATACCTGTGTGCGAACATTTAGCTGGGAGTCATGATTCCTCCTGGAGATCAGTGAGCCGCACGTGTCAACCGACATTAACCTGCTCAGTCCGAAAGATGCACAGAGACACAAATACCAATACAGAGAAGAAAAAGAGAAATAGTAAACACACAGCAACATGCACATTGCTGTTTTTGGAGTAACGTAGTGAGGTCTCTAAATGGAGTTCAAACTGAAGCACATCTTCCTAAACATGGAAGTAAGAGCAGAGTGAAGCCATTTCTAAGATGTAAGACAGGGCACATGTCAGCTAAATTTAGTCCTTGTATATTGTTTAAAACCTCCAAAAGAGTGCATGTACGTAATGTCTCAAAGCGCTGTGAAACTGACCACACTGGATGAAATATAACATTTTGTTTATCTTAAACCTGATTTAATTACCGTAACTCTTCTTTTTTTTTAAGCATTTCAAAATCAAAGTGAAGAACAAGACATCTTTCAAAGCACTATAGATTAAACTCAGAGGTAAGACCAGTCCAGCCAGTCTCAGAAATGAATGTAAAAAGTAAAGTAAAAATACTACTTAAGAAAATAAGGGTTTAATGTGTGTTAAGTGGATTTGAAATGGAAAGTCAGAAAATGAATCAGTACCATAACTAACATAAGAGGCCAGGTTGCATAGTACTGAGATATTAATGGTTCTTTCTCTTATTCAGGCTCCAATCTTAGATCTCCACACAAGATAACACAAATTTAGGCCAGAATAAAAATAAAATAAAAATACAGCAGTTTAACCTTGATTAAAACAGTTTATATTTTGGGTTATTCTGTTATTAGTGGGAATGTATTTTAATTTCAGAACTGATCTGTTTGATCTGACATTGTAAATAGGACGTCTTAATGTTTTGCATGGTGAAATAAAGGATTGATTAAAAAGTCTAAAAGCTCAGATGGCCATTAAATACCTTAAATCTTGGTTTGCCCAGAAGATTAAATAACGAAGAAAAAAGTCCTATTGTTGCTTACTTTTATAAAACTCTAGGATGTTATTTATCCTTTAACAATTCACCACTTGCAGATCATCAGGACTCCGTGACATATAAATCTGGATGTCATCAACATAGAAAGGGAATGAAATAAGTCATTAAAGGGAAATTTCATTCAAAGACAGTATTTATTATGTAATTAAAACTGTCCCAAAAAATTGATTTGATATATTTTATATCTTTTTTATATTTGTTACACCGTCATATGGCATTTGTTGACAATGTCAATGAATGCTTTGTTTTTGACAAAAAAAATGTTGTGGTCTTTTGCATGTGCATTTCTCTCCACAAGGCAGTAATGTGAGGCTGTTAAATTACCCAAAATATTTATTTAAAATAAGTAGAAATTTCCAAGCTAAACTATGATTTATCCTAAGTATAATCTTTTGCATTACTAGCTTCTTTTTTTTTCCATTTAATACACGTCAGATTTTTCTCTATAGGGCCCCTACCTGACACTCTGGGCTCCCTGTCAAGTTTTATGTTCTCAAGTGTTTGTACTTCTGAGCCAAGCTGCTGGAGTCCTTTTGCCCCATCCACAATGGCCTACCCAAAATTCAGCGGTCATATCTCTCTTTGTCTATCTCAGAGCTTGGCATGTTTTCCCTTAAAGTCAAATTAAAAAGGTATGCCAAAAAGGAGAGCGTATCTGCAATTCAGAACACATTTTTTATCAGACAGGAGATATATTGCCGACTAAGTATTGTCAGATGTTGGCAAATTCCACATATTTTTCATATCCGGCCTCTTGAAACCTGGGGCCGCTTCAAGACTCAAGGCACATCAACGAGAGGGACTGAGTTTGACCTTCGGAGCCCAGACAGAAATGAACCAAATATTCATTCTGTTTTGTGCAAAAATATTTTCTCTGATCTAAATGCAATATCACCGGCCATAAATCATTTAGGGATTCATTTGGAAATCATTTGAAAAACACATTTATTTGCTGGGGTGTTCATCAATAAATGTAGCTCCTTCGCAAAGTTTTATTTATATATTCATGCATTCAGCTGATTCAGTTATTCATGTATTCACTCATTCACAAGGCCCAGTCAGTGGCTATGCATCTATCCTAGTGTGTGCTTGCATGCATGTGTGTGTGACCTGCGGTGTAGCTGTGCTATTCTGCGGGCTAGTACTGTTCCCCAGGGGGCTCTCATCTTTTACTGAGCCCTGACAGAGGATGGAGGCTGGGAGAGGGGTCCGCTGCATTAAAAAGCCTTTACCTAGCTCTGATTTATCACCCCTGCCTTGCACACACACACACACCAACCTGCTTACCACACCATCTCACCATTTCTCGCCGCAGCTCAACTCTACACTCTATCAAAAGCAGGGACATAGAGATGCTCGTGCACACGCGTTCACACACCTGGACACTCACATTCACACACCATCAAACACATACTCATTCCATCATAAGATGGCTGCCTCGGAGAAAAAAGTGAGGGTGCAAGGCGCCGCAGTGCACAGCAGTGGTGATTTTGCATTTTAATGGAGCCCCTCCTCTCCTACTCGCTGCTCAGTTGGTAATTCTGGTGAGTCGCAGGCTACAGGCACCAAGCCATCAGCTACCTCACCGCAGGAAGACAGAGTGACACAATTACAGGGCAGCATTTCCTGGCTACATCACCTGCAAACAGCTGTATGTGAATGTGACTTCCACAGATGAGGCAAGACAGGGAGCAGGGAGAGATGGGTATTTGTGTTTGTGCTGCTTGGCGAGGTAGATTGTCATTATTCCACAAAAAGCAGACATGAACGGGACAGCCAGTACACACACACAGACACGCAAGGAAACACTTGTAAATGCAGATGAAGACGCTGAGAAAAAATGAAAATTCATAGTCATACATCTACAGCTGAGACATGGATGAACCAAAGCACAGAGAGTAAAATACACATATGCAGTTATGAGGAGACACAGGGGGAGCACAACATTTTGTCATTGAGAGGGTCCAAGACTGGCTAATCATATTTATTCATTCACTCATACATATACAGCTGCTCCATCTCTTTGCTTGACTTATTACATGACAGTTGATGCAAACTTGGGCCTAAAAAGAGAGAAATGAGATAAGTAATTAATTCAACACACCATGTCGCTTATTTTGTTATTTAAATTCTTTTTTTATGCTTTTTGTCCTGTCAGTTTTAAGAGACAGCACACCCAATGAAATTCCCAGATGGCCCAGTCACGCTGGGTCCTTTTAAGTAAACAAAGGGATATTTTACGTTCAGGGCATTCTTAAATAAAAAATAAAAAAAACATGTTTTTTTTTTATTATTTTTTTATTAATACACTTTAGCGTGGCATTCTGTTCAGATTTAAGCTTAGCTAAGAATATATTTTCTCTTCTTCTTTTTGGGCTAATTTTCCAAGTTTGTTTTGTTGTATTAACAGTTATCCTAGACTTATTTCTCTGTTTCCAGGTTTACTCTACAGTTCTTCCCTCTCTTACTCTTTCTTACTCTTTCACAGCTGTTTCTCATTTCTTTATTTACTCACCTGTGTTGCAGGTGAGGGAGTGAACAAAGAAACTAAATTCCTTCTGCTACTGAATCCACTTCTTTACCATCCTCCTGCAGTATTTGTCTCTATGAGTTCAGATACTGTAAGTTGTGTACTTTATTTTATTTACATACAAGTTTCTTTATTACAATTCAGTTTATTTATATAACGCCAATTCAAAACACATGTAATCTAAAGAGACTTCATACAGTCAGATTGATTCAAAGTTTTCTAACCAGTTGATTACATCGACTCATTATCAAAAAGGCAATCCCTTTGATTTCTATGGGGTAGTGTGTCTTCTGACTAAAAATACTAAAAATGATATCAATATGTATGAGTGGCCCAGCCAGAGTTTAATTTAAATCTAAAAGATCATCTGTGCAGTCAGCTTAAAATTACATGATAGTGGAAAAAAAAATAAAACCTTCTGACCTTAAAGACTTGGAGTTATCACCAAATAGGAGTCATTAGAAAATAAGAATAAAGAATTAAGATTTAACAAGCTGGTCATCAGTTAAAATGTAAGTTTGATCCCTCTGATGGGAAATAAAAACGTTTTGAGCAGTTATTGAGTGTTGTATAAATAATTTCACACATGCTCTATTCTAATATTTGTAATTAAAACTTTTTGTTTTATTTGTTCTAGTATCTGCTCTATTATAATATTTGGAATTATTATTATTATTTTTTTGTTTGTTTGTTTCAGTATCAATTAATGGATTCTGTCATCCCATAACAGAAACTAGTTGGTTGAATTAAGATAACTATAAATCTAAATCTTTTAGAGGTATTAGTAATTTTGACTTGACTATATCTCCGTCCACTTAAAAGTCATCCCTGTTTTCATTCCGAAAAAAAATTCTGATTACTGTTAGTTTTTTGTCAATCCTATGTTAATTAGATTTAGATTTTGTGTTTCGCTGTTTTGTTTTAAGTGGTGGCATCATTGACTTATGCGTTTTCTCGTGTGTCACGTATTGGTTATGTTAGTACTTGTGTGATCCCTGTTCAAGTGTGTGATTCTGAACTGTTTTATTGCCTCAAGATTAACATTTCTTAAAGATTTTTCTGTATTTTTAATTACTTATTAAGAATAAAACTAATTTGTTATTCTCTTATCTATACGGTTGCTTTATGTAATAACATATCTCAGTAATAGTTATGCAATACTTTATGTAATCAGCCATTGTTTCTGCCCTGAAAGATCTATTGTCTCTGACAGAAACGGCAATTAGAACTGCACCCAAATTATCTGATTATCTAAGGAGATAAAAAGCTGAAGATGAAGAAAAGTGAAGTCTCAATATTTCTCAAACCTCTTACTGCTTATCTTAGTAATATATTGTAGTTTAGAGTCATATTCAATAAATTGTAATAATATTTAACATTTCCTTTGTTTTAGTGACTCTGTTCACTAAGTTTATATAGATTAATTACTCAAACTGGTCTTTTTAAGTATTTCTTTCTGTTCATTTTGATGGTCTTCCACTTGCAGCTAATCATAAAAACACATTTAAGATTAGAACATTAGATTAGCCCAATAAGAATACAAATTTCAGTATAGAAACGGGCTTATAGTAAAATATGTTTTAACACCTGATTAAAGGTTGTTATATCAAAATGTAATAATACAAACTAGTAGTACAAACAGGCCTCATCAGAATCTGACATATTTTTAAAATTAGAAAGCCAAATAACAGCTCTCTTTTGATTGCTGATTTAATGAACACAAGGAAATTATGAATGAATAATTATGAATAAACGTTTGTGTTACTTTTTACAGCAGTTTTCTGCCTCTTTATTTGTGTTTAATGGTTCTATTTTTTAACTGTAGTTGCAAATTACCCATCTATCCCTAAGTTTTCAAGCAGTAATTTTTCTAAATAGAATACTTTCACATGAATGTGTCTGGTTTAAAGGATGTATAAAGTCGGTTTCTCTTGTTTGGGTGTGTGACTGTTTTTTTTTTTTTTTTTTAAAGCAGTAACAATTTGCTGCTAATCTTTTGTGTTTGTGCGTCTCAGTAATTTTGTGTGTTGAGAAAATGGAGGTTGAGAGGAATGCTGCTGCAGCTGTTGGCTCCAAAACCATAATTCATTGTTGGTCATGCTACAATCTAGATTACATCTCTCGCAGCTTAAAAGTGTATTTTCCCATAAACAGCAATCTACGGCTCATAAAAATTCATTCTGCTTCAGCATAAACAATCTCCTTGTCCTCACACCCTTGTGCACTTGTGCGTGTGTGTAAAAGTGTGTACACATGTATTTGTCCATGTGGTATAAACAACCCCTTATACTCTCCCGTCAGGAACACAGAGTGATCCATCAGTTTCTCCACAGAAAACCAATTTCGCTGGAGATGTTCTGTTTTCCTCAGATGCGCACTACCTACCGTCGCAGAATGAGAGGACACACCCAAGAAGGAAATCAAGGCAGATAAAGGAAACCGAACAAGAATGGCAAAGAAATGCAAGGCACAACAACAGAGACATGCAAAGCACTCAGGATTTTTGCAAAAAAGAGGAAACAGGAATTGTACCTCCTTGTAGATTTTAGCAGAATATATTTGCAATCTCACCCATTTGGCAAAATTGTATAAGAAACCTCCTGCCCTGTCCTCATGTGTTTTGAAATGCGAAACATTAGGCCTTTAATATGGGCTCCAGAAGTTGAAATGACGGACCCTTTAAACATTTCAAAAAATAGAATAAACGTCTCACCCAGCTTTGTTTGAGCTTGATATGTGGACTCATGTGGCAGGCTGCAGCAGCTGACTGTTACACGTATGAAACAGATGGAAGATAACATAATTACAGAGAATCCTCAAACACGTGATTAAACAAACAATGTGTGTCATCATGTCCTATAGGTCCCAGTTTTCTGTGTCTTTTGTTTTTTGCATGCATGTGTTTCCTGGAAATGTGCAGTTGCATGTTGCGGGGCAGATAAGGAGGTAAGTCTAATTTCAACATGCTGCATGTGGGCACACAAAGAGGTAGTCAGACTGAAGTACTGCATGAGAAATGGACAACAGGCTAATGCATCTTTGAAGTAATGCGCCCAAGTTGAAACAAGATGAGAAAGGCCTTCATTTTAGAGGAGCAGCATTGCCACTAATGACTGGAGGGCCTCCAACTGCCATCTCAGCCTATTATAAGTTGGAGATGCCTCATCTATGTTTTTAAAGATGAATGCAAATTAAAAAGCATTAGACTACGTTCATTTGCGGTCTTTGGCATATAGGCCACTTTTGGTCCGAGGGCCACTTAAAGCTGTCTTATTTCTTCAAATGACCTTGAAATCAAAGAAAGAGCAAGTTTTAATGATTTAGAGAGCTCTTAAAGCCTAGAAAGGAAAAGCAACACAGAGTCTCATTAAAATTTTCATTTAGACATTAAAAAAGCTTTTTGTTACAAATGTTCCTGCCAGGAACCCGAGTTGATTTACAAAGAGGACTCTAATAATGCCCCAGCATCTGAGCCAATTTGATGTAAACGCATTTCCTCATGTGTTTGGTGATGATTCTATAAATGCAAAGGCATGGCTTTTTTTCCCTTTTTTTTTAAAAGAAATATCTTTTTATGACTAACTTCAGTGCGTGTGTGTGTGTGATGACACGGTTGGATCTGTAAATGCAAGTAGAAAAAAGAAAAATTAAAGGGAAAAAATGCTGAGTACTGCTTTTAACTGCACCTCACAATGTTGCACAGAGAGCTCGTCACAATAAGGATTATATGGTTGGATCAAATTGCAAAGAATGACCAGAGTAACTGAGAGAAAGCTAGATATACATGGAATTGCTAAGCAGAGAGAATTGTTAAGAACCATGTTCTTTAGGTAGGCTACTGGATTAGAAGAAGAAAACCTCATTTTTGAATATATGGTCCCCCTTGATAAAACGTTGCCTACCTTCTGGCAATCTTTTGTATAAAACATTAGTTTTACTGCTTTGTGATAATGCCTAAAGCTGTGGAGCATTTTGATTCAGAGCAGGTTCTGTGAATAATCTGGGAAACGCATAGTGTCACTTTTCATTTAGTTTCCATTTGTTTAGCTGCTGCTTTTCTACTGTATGTGTTATGACTTCAGTCAGCGACCATGCATACATGTTTGCATATAAGCCAAAACATGAGACATTTCCTGTGTTCCTCTAAATTTTGCTCATTCTTCCATACTTGCTCATTCTTGTTCCCTAATTTTCTAAATGACTCATTATGCCTTGTTAAAGCATCAGCACCTTTTTAAAACTTTCAAGTTTTCCACTAAAATCTCCCCTCATGCACTTCTGTTTGAGTTTCTTTTTAAATTTTTCCTCACATTTTAGAAATTTACCTCTGCATTTAACCCATCCCCTTGGGCAGCTCTGGTTAAGATTCTTGCTCAGAGAGAGTGGCAGTCTGTGGGAGTTGGGCTCAAACTCAGAACCTCAGGGTTCCAAGCTCTATGCCCTAACCACTAGGCTGCCACTCCCCTTTTTAAAGATTTCAGCTCCACTATGAGTTATCTTTTTCAGTTTTTTCTTGTTCTTTGGGTTCTTTTCCATTTTGTGTTATATTTATGCAGTTTTGTATTTCTTTAGTCACACTCTGTTGCCACCTTGGGCCTGTTTCCAATGTGCACAGCTCATTGGCCCATTATTTGTTCTGTTCCCCATATATACACCAACTCTGCAGTTTTTCAATGCTGGTTTCTTATTGTTTTGTTGCTTTGTTGTTTCTTGGCTCCCTGCATGTGTTTGTCCCTGACATCTGTTTTTTTGGTTTTCAGTACTTTGTATTTTTGCCCCTTGTTTGCCTCTAGATCTTGCATTAAATCAGCAAAACTCATCCCTGCATTTGGGTCCTCAACCAGCCTCCACCAAACATTGACAGTTGTTTAGTTATTTTCTTATAGGTTATTGCCTCTTAAAGCATTGACTGCTTACTCCTATCATAATATCCAGAGATTTTGGGAAGTGGGTTTAAAAAGCATAATTAAATAATTATTCTGTTCCTGTAGCTTAGTCATTTTGTTGAATGATGGCAGCGTATGGTTTTTAAATTACATGTCCAAGACTGATATGTTGTTGAACAATGCCAATCAACTAGCTGAAGTAAGGTTTCAACATTTCCCCCTTGATTAGAGGTAAAGAAAATTACTTTGTTTTTAAATTACATCCAGTAATAGTAAACAACATGTTGGCATGAACGTTAAAAATAAAACACACCAAAGACATATTTTACCAGACTGATGCTGTTATAAAACTGATGTTCAAAAGCTACAAGCAGCATTGTCTGTGATGTATTTGAATCCAAGCTTTTCTACTAATAAATCAGCTAGTATCTACAATTAATGACCAGTTTAAATCTATAATGCATTAGCATTAGAAGTAAAAGGTACAATCATTTCAACAATAATCACCTAAAAATCGTTTTAAATATAACAGCTACTCATTCCATATTCCTGGCTGAATACAAAAAGGAACAAAAGTGTATATTTTGAGTAAGAATTGTCTAATTTCCTAAGATAAACAAGCTTCTTAGTTGAATATTATATATTATTTTTACCTGGACTAAGAAAAAATAGTTTTCAGCCTAGATGTAACAAACATCAGACAGATGGCACTCTCCAGGCGCAAAAGTCTCCAGTATATTTGCTGGAACAAGAAATGGACTGATAATTCCAAAGCAATGATGGATATTAACATGGACGCTAATGCAAATGAATATCTGGAAAAAATCTCTATATTAAAGTCTCTATATTTTTTGTTATTATTAATTATTTTTTATAAGTGCTATGAAAGTGATTTACACTATTTATTAAAGGTGTTTGATGTTGGTACAATCAACATATACTGTAACATATAAACAATATATATATTAATTTGTTAATTTTATACAATGTATTTTCTTGACAAATCCCAGGGGCTTAGTGGTCTAGACCAGGCATCCCCTACCTCGGTCCTCAAGGACTGCTGTCCTGCAGGTTTTAGAGGTTTCCCTGCTTTAGCACAGTTGATTATAATGATTGCAGTAGACCAAAAGCCTGTTAATCAGCTTTCAATTAAAATCAGCTGTGCTAGAGCAAGGAAACCCCTAACATTTGCAGGACAGTGGGCCTCGAGGACCAAGGTTGGGGATGCCTGGTCTAGACCCATCATCAGTCTGTCTGCTTAATGAGAGTTCCTGGAACTCTTGGTGAATGGTGCAGTAGTTTTGAAGGTTTAGGCAGGAAAGTGTCGCATTAAATCAAACCTACCCATATAGTTTGCTTTTATCCTCTTTAAAAAATATGCATTTATTTGATGCCAAACCTATGCACCATTTTCATCATATGGTGCATTGGCTTTTCAGCAGCTATGCAAAAATAAAAGTAAAACAGGAATTAATAGGATGAAAAATAGACATTAGCCAGAGCAGAAAGTTGTAAATAAATCCTTTGTTTCCAGGTATACATTTTGTTTTACATTTTTGTGTAAATGCTATGAGCATTTGGTAGTTTTTGCTTTAGTTCTTCATCCAGTGGGAAACTCATACAAGGCAATGCCCAGTCTAAAATTTAAACAGGTCTGAGCTAAAAAAAAAATTCAAGACTTTGAATGATTTTACTGTGAAGAAAAATGACTAACAGTGTGTGTTGTCACAGGTGTTAAGCATTGTAAACGGCAGAAAAAGGAGAACGTGTCACACATTTTTCCAGTGTTTGGCATGTGGATCCAGCTTTTCATAACTTCTCCTCTCTTGTGTTTAGTTATTTACAGCCCTGACAACAAACAGCCTTGAACTGTTCAGCAAGCTACACAGCACCCTTTGTGTCACAGGCAAAACAGGAAATCAGGCTTTTGTCCGCTCTAGATGGCATCAAAAACACCTTGTTTCATCTGTCTTAAGCAATCCCATCTTGACGCCTTCATACGTCCCCATGTGGGGCTGTGCCACTACTCAGAACAGATTGGGAAGCAGCACGATGTGCTGGGGAAGTCCCAGCGGGCTGCCATAACATGCTCGTTTGCCAACGCACCTCAGTTACACTGAGCCCATGTTTGATTTCTCTCAGGTTGCCCCTCCTTTCCTCTTTTCTGCTGCTCTCACTCTCACTTTACTTCTATCACTTGTTCATCTTGTCTGTATCATTGGCTTTTCTGCCTTTCTTTTTCCCTTTTTTTCTCGTTCCTGCCAGTCAGTCCCTGTCAACCTGTTGGCTTGCCCGTGTTTGGTTCTTTCTCTTTTTCTCTCGGGCCTTTTTCTCCTTTTTTATTTCTCTCACACTTCCTCCTCCCTCTCCTTCACTTTAAAATGCGTGTTAGTTGGCTTTTGTATCTTCTTGAAATGCCAGCAATGATTGTATCCTTCATCCGCAGGAAAATAATAAGGCAAGTATACTCCTGTCCACTTCATTTTCTTTGTGTTATTTCTTTTCTTTTATACTTAAGAAATGAGGTGTTGCAACAATAAACAATGAATGAAGAAAGCCCTAAGCAAAGTTATGGAGAAAGGAAGGCGGCTGGTTTTTTAAAAACTAGTTTTATGTGTGGCTTTTGTTAACATGTTACTAGAATTATGAAAAAAAAAAGCTGATATTTCTTTTGTGTGCTAAAGAATCAGTACACTCTTCCCCAGTGACTCACTGCTACCAGCGACACAAACAGCCTTACTTCATTTACTAATAAAAAGAGGAACATACTCGACCCCCCCATGGGTAAACATAACAAAGTTTTGCAGAATCATAAAAAAAGAGGCTCAAAAGTTGCTTTACATCTCTTCACCAGAAAAAAGCATGTTCTGTTTTGGTGCGCATTCCCCAATACAGCAAGCAATAAATAATAAGATTTCATGTTGAGTATTTGTGCACGGGGGACAATGGCTTCCTGATTTCTCAGGTGGAATAGGATGAATCGCAGGTGTAGGGGATATTGTGTGCTTGATGGAACCCAGGTGCAGGAGTTATTTCCAGTCTATGCCGTTAATCACCAACCTGACGCTGAAGTATGGCTTGCATTTTAGTGGTTTAATATAGAGTTCCCTTGGCTTCATATACTTAGCTGTGAAAGTAACAAGGGCAAAGTCATGAGAGATGGGTTAGATGTAGAAGGTAAATATTTACTCTATTTTAGCTGCAAATATGCATTTAAAATTTAGTAAAATAGTAGTTGCTGCATAACGTTTTATGATTTCCTCATCAAGCAACAAAGGTCTTAATGGAAAGACAAGACTAGTAATATGGATAATGCTTCTACAAAGCAGCAAATGTGTCCAAGTTAATCAAAATTAAATTAAAATGTTAACTTATTTCAAAAACTCAGCTCCATTATTCTATGGATTTAATCCAGACAGATTAAATTTATGTTGACGACTATGGCATAAGGCTGTTGGAAAGAAAACATTCAGTGGGTAAATTCAAAATTAATATCAAACAAATAGATAGATAGATAGATAGATAGATAGATAGATAGATAGATAGATAGATAGATAGATAGATAGATAGATAGATAGATAGATAGATAGATAGATAGATAGATAGATAGATAGATAGATATACACAATAAATACTTGGTTGGGGATCCTTTTTGCATTCACTGCTACATCACTGAAGCTAAAAGGGAATACAAACTGGAGTTTGGCCATCTTTAGACACACAAATTTTACTCTACAGGAAGCGTGTTGTTTCATATGGATAACACCTATGCTGTAAAAATGATCTGCTGGTGTAAAAGCTTGACATTGTGACCTTCACTCCTTAACATTGTCCTGAAATTATTATAAAAAATTGCTTTTTAATCTGTTCAAGGGTGCTATTTCCAAATTTGATTTGTTCCCGAAGTTGTTGCCATAAAAGTAGTTGGGCATTCTGTCATTTTATTTTACCTGAGTGGTTTTTCAGTTGAAAGTGGGAAAACTGAAAATCTTTCTTTCTGTTTTAGTACTGACTCCTGCTAGCAAAAAAAAAAAAAAGAAAAACCTAATAAGAAAATGCATATTCAAATCTGCATATATACAAAAGTAAAAACAAAATGGACACAATCACAAGCTATAATAATAAACAAGAAACAATACTTTAAAGTGCAGTACTGTGTACATTTCTTGGTTAAATAATAATAATATGCAGTTAGTTGTAGTTAGGATTATCATCTGATTCAGAAGTAGAAAATTCAACCTGAGGATCCTGTAACTTGAGTATTTGTTTCTCTTTTTCCTTCTACTTACCTTCTCATCCTTGGATACCGTACTCTTTTTGAAGCCAGCTCTCTGGCAATGACCTTTAGTTGTTTAACCTCCTTGTAAAGGGTATTATTCAGGTCTGTGGTCTTCCAAACCATTTGGAAGGTCATGAAAACGCAGCGGTGACAAAAATGTATTGTATTTGTGACTGAATGCTATATACTAGGGTTAGGAACAATACAGGATTTTAGGTTTTATCAGTTGTAAGTAACAATGTTTGAAATTGACCAATGTTGAAAATAGTTTGTTCTGTGAGAAATGAAAATAAATACTTGATAAATGTCCCATTTTCTTTTTTTTTTTCCAGTTTTTACTTTCATTACACTGTCACAAGGACAGAGCAACGAAATGAACTCCCTGCATTTAACCCATCCCCTTTAGGAATAGTGGGCTGCCATTGTGCGGCGCTTAGGGAGCAGTGTGGGTTAAGGGTCCTTGCCCAGGGCCCTAGAGTGTCAGTCTGTGGGAGTGGGGCTTGAACTCTTGATTCCAAGTACAATGCCCTAACCAATAGGCTGCCACTCCCCACATGTGAGTTTTACTTTTGAAAGGAATAACTACAATAAATTAGATAAATCACATCCAAATATATTAGGATGCACCAGTACAATGCAGGTAATTTGTAATTCTTTCTTTAAAATAAAACAAGAGACAAAGATATTAAACATTAGCATATCTTAACCATCAATATTTATTTGGATTCTGCCATCATACATTAATGTTTCTGACATTTAATGTTTCTGACACAATAAACATACAAACAATGAAATAGACATGGCCTGAAATATCCTCCATTTTCCTTGATCACAGTAGAAGTCAGAATGTCACTGTGGAGTAAATTTGAAACAGACTGTCTAAACATCTGATTATAAGCTGTTTATCCTGGTTAAATGATGACAACATAGTTATGCCAATACATGAGTGGCCTCAAATGTGATGTTAGTCAATATCCATTGACAAACAAATCATTGTTGTTTTTTGTGTCGTCATTGTCCAGACCAAATGCATGAGGGGCTAAACTGGGAGTGAATGTGATTGGATTTTCAGTCTCCATCATTAAATTCCCATGCGGGGAATACTAATTCCAGTATTTAGTGTGTTGATGCTGGGGCTTGCTTTCATCTTAAACTGATTCCAGTCTAATTAGATTGGGCATGTGTGTGTGAAGGGGGGGAGTGATAGTGGTGGATGTATCCGTCTGGACTAATCCCTGCCTCTCCGTCCCAAACATTGTATTATCCAGAGAAAATCCATTGGCTGGAGGCTATTCAAAGCCAGATCTGCCTCCACCACAGCTTCTGTACTGTATCATCTGGAAAGCTGCTCCCAGGAAGCTGCGCTGTACTGAGAGGGTGGAACCTAATGGTCATAAGTGATGTATAGGTTGCAGAAAACGCCATTTAGAACTTGCAGTAAACCTTTTATTGTGTATTCAGGGCAAGATCACTCACTGCGGTGGCCTCTTTAGCAATACTGTGCCCAAACTATAACCTACTCTTTTATTTATTCAGGCATATTTTTGTAGTCCAAAGGGAGTTCAGCAGTGGATCTGCGGAAACTGTGTGTTAAACTTTCATTTTTTATCTATGGCATAAAGATAACAAAGAAAATGCTATTTTGTATAAAGTAATACAAGCACACAACAGATCCCGCATATAAAATCCTGGCAGACCACAGGGAAAATACTGTTTAAAGAGGTCCTTCTAGGTGCTGAGAAGGGCAAAAAAAAATGAAAAGCCTTCAGCCATTGTTCTCTACAAAGGTCAATTGCAATTCAATCCCATAATACGAAAGAGGGGTGGGCTAACCTGGCAACTGCGAACATTTTAGGGGCGAGCAACAGGAAAGGGCCATTCAGCAGAACAGTTGCACCCTGTGTTTCAAGCACATTCGTCAAGGGCAAAGGGTGGATACAGAAAAGAGAGAAAAATGCTATTTTTGAGGCATTTTACGTGTTGCTGAGTTTTTATTACCGTGACACACCAAAGCGTTCAGAGCCAATAAGATCCACCACGCCTCCCGAGTGAAAAGATCCTCATCCTCCCCTTTTATTTTTGTTGCCCTTGTGAAATTTCATTAGGTGGATTTAACAACTTGTGAATGTCGGCTTTCTCCGTGACCCTGACACCGGTGGCGGACACGTCTCGCTGGCAGGGTGTGATATATTGTGTTAAGGTTTTCCTGAGGTGCAATTTTTAATGTGACAGCCTCTGTTGACCTCACATCTGAAAAGTCACCCTCTTCTCTGACACTAGCATCCATTTCGCCTCCTAATAGAATTCTAAAGGCGATATAAAGTCAGGACGTGAAACAATTTCTCATATATCGGTCTATCGATCTATCAAACAGGAAATCTAGGGCAAAAATATTATATTCTTTCACCAATTTCAAGTAATAAAGCATGTTCTATGCTGCCCGCTGTGGCTGTACATCTGTTAATTTATGAATGTCATTAATCATGGTGGACTTTTTCCGATACCACGGTCCATAGCATCTGTTTAAAACTGGTCATCACACATGGCCTAATAAAACAAAGCATGCACTAGAGGATTCCAAATTTTGATGCAATGCAAAATTAAGTATAGCACCAGAATGTTAGTAAAGTTCCCTTACTTAAAGGTCTTGACAGAAAAAACTACTGAAGAAAACTATATTGCAAAGCTTAACTGAAAAAAATATTTTAACTGAAATAGTTTGTATTTTCTAGTGCACATCGTGAAATGCTTAATTAACAAGTTCCCTAATACTGGATTATGTAATTCTACAGAGGAAAGTCTGAATTGTACATCTGCTTTCATCTTGAAATATTGTAAAATGGCTTTTCAGCAAAGTGGTGGACGATTAATGTTTTGGGCTGGTTCTTCTCTCAAGACTGATGATTTGAAAAAATAAGATAATGTACCTTAGCAGATAATCTTGATAAGATAAAACAGAACTGCATTCAAAAGAAAAATATCCTTTACAATATGAAATGGTTGTTTTTTTCAAAATGTGTTAAACATGTCCCATCATTTGTTTGTGAATCAGAACATGTAGGATTTCAGACTTTGCTTCTTATCTGAGATTATATTAGCCACCTGGTATTTTTTTCACAACTAATAAAAACAAACTTTAAAATTTTAAAATACTGTAATTTCTTTGTTCTACTGCAGCAATCAAATTGTATTCCATCTACTTTCCCTTTTAAAATACTTTCACATGTATGGAACATCAGTACATGTTCCTCTTTACTACATTATCCAAACATCTTTACATTCAAAGTAAATGTTTACTATGCCTGTTTGTATAATTATCCTTTTACGCCCTCCTTATTTTTAGCATACTTTCTTCTAAAACGCTGGATTGTCCGAAACATTTTAAATTGGTTTTGATCTACAATTATCAACGTTTTTTTCCAAGGCACCACTGAGTCTCTCTATGGCAGCTTTGCTTCTGTCAGTGAGCCCCAGGGCAGCTGGGGCCACAATAAAGCTTGCTACCATCACTATCTGAATTTGTGCGTGAATGACTGAATGTAGTGTAAAGCACTTTGTATCCATTCACTTGAGATATACATTAATTTGTTTATCTCACCAACAAGTAGGATCCTAGATTACAATTTAGCCATAAACCTGCACATAATGTCAAAGTGCTCTTGATATGCAACAAAAAACCCCAGCAAAAATGCTGAAAACCTTGAATAAATAAAAAAAAGGGTGGTAAAATGTAAAACTCTAATATAGCTAGCTATTCAATTTGTTAGAATGTTTTTGAATATTTCATTTCTGAATAAGATTAGTATATGCATTAGTGGTATAAATTTATTCTTGGGTATAGACCAAACTCATATATAATTTATCTGAAGATGTACTTATCTATCTACAGTTTAGCACCACAAAACTGAACCCTTTAAATGGCCAGTTACATACTCTAATGAAAACTAGCAAAAAAACAGCTTGCTGATATTTTCATTTACAAAAAAGTGAGCAACAGTCGATACCAGGAACTTATGTCTGTTGAAAAAATTAAATAAAATAAGTATATGAGGAGACAAAACCGGTTTGCAGATACAGTTTTTAATGTATCACAACAATGAGCAACAAACATACTTGATGAACTATTTCCAGAAGTTGTTCAAATACCATCTACAATAAACGTCATTTCAACTATGACAACAGGTCTGTGACAAAATAAAAAAAAAGGTTTCAAAACCATGTTATTACCGTGATACGGTACAGTTGAGACCTCAAACAGTACAGTAACAAAAACTAATGCGACTACTCTCTATATATAAAACATCAATAACATTTTTGGTTTAGTTTATTTAAAGTTTTAGCCATAGGGGCTTCTTCTTATTAAAACCTCAGGGTGCATTTCCTATGTAACCCAGATGTTGTAGAGTACATATTGTGTAGGATATGATTGCGCCATGAAAATCCCTTTGACATCTAGAAGAGCAATTCCAATTTCAACCTTTTGAAGGCTGTCCCCATGAACATGACACAATCCATCCATTTTTTTTTTTTTTAAAAAGGTTGTTTTTTTTTTCCTTTTTGGCTGCTGTGCAGTTGCAATATATATGTACAGTTATATTGATAGACCATCCTTTTTGTTGGTTTCGTAGCTTTTACCAGTCCTTCATGTGGGAAGTGTCCTGTCTGATGCCAGCATCTTAGCACATGATGCTAGCTGACAGTTCAGTCTTATAATGCTGAGCCACAAAGTGGGGAAAGGCAAAAAGCCAGAGTTGTGAAAGCCTTTGGAATCAGGACAGTCGTTCATGTTTGTACAATGGCAGAATTGCACCTTGGGAGGCCAGGATGTCTCACATGAAACACAATCGAAAAGTGTCCTCAGGAATAAAGTAAATGTAAAATACTAAAAATCTAAATAATGACATTTGAAAAGCTCACACAGAAAATTAAAAAGTGATGTTCTGCTTAAAACTTTGAAAAAACACCTTTACAAATATAAAACATAAGAGGAAATGTTACTTGATTTCATTGTTTGAAACAATAACTAAGCATGATTCGATTTAACCTGTCAAACAGTTGCATTACATGCTACTTGCTCATTTCAGAATAGGAAATACCAAAAGCAATACATTTTTGCATTTCTTCATATTAATAAATTTGTACCATGCACAGCCAACTACGAATATGTACAACAGCTTAGCTTTCTTTGTTCACAAGCCTTTTTCTTTCATACAAATAGCCTTCTGTTACTTTGGAATGAATCACACTGGTTTCCAAACTAGAAAGTGATTCGTAAAAAAATTGAACACCCTTTGACAGCTTTCACATTCTTAGTTCCACAGAATAAAATATAAAAAAGAAAAAAAATTGAAAGCATTCAATGGAACAGTTTTGTTGAAAGTTGAAAGACTTTATGGCAAGCAAATTAAGATTACACAGTAGCAGCAAGTGTTGTATGGTAATACTCTAAAATTTTTTAAAATTAACTAAATACGAAAGAGTCTAAGGTTGACTTCAACTGTAGATCTTCAGAAGTGCCCAGAAAATTGATGGGAAAATGTTAACCTATGCACTAAGTGGCTGTGTATAGGTTTAACACTGTTTTAAATCCTGCACATATGTAAAAGAAATGGTAATAAACAAAAAATGCTGTTGTCCCCCTCTTAAAGCAGCATATTTGCCTACATATAGCAAATTATTATACATTTTTTCTAACGTTGTGACCAACTTGTACCTTAACAGTTTCAAGTATACAGTACTGCTTTCTTTGATGCACCAATTGTTAAATAGGTCTCTAGATTGTTAGGCATTAATCCTGTAACACATATGGACCAATATGCTGCTGCGATCGACACAAATAATAATTAAAACCAATACATATAAACAAAATCTATTAAATTAACAAATGACCTACTCAAATAATAAAAAGACAAATAAAAACAAATTAAGTGCACTATAGTCCAGACACAAGCAGGTACCGTAACAGTACAGCAATTCACAAATGAAAAATGATATATTCACATAATCTGAGAGTCTATCAAAACTAGAGTTATTACCTCTTCAGAAAAGGGTGTGAGCAGAGGTAAAAGTGAGAAGGTAAGAGTTGGCACAGATAAGTATATACTACAAGAAAACAGGGGGTGGGAAATAGATACAGCTTGCTGTAATACAAACTGGCAAACACAGGGGCATCATACACATTTACTTCACCATTCTAAATTCCCTCAGTGGCAAACCCATACTGTCTTTGTAGGGTAAAACTAAAAGGATATGCACATTGTCCATTGTAACAGTAATATTGTCTCTTGGTACTCTATACACATCAAGGAAATGCGTCCGATAAAGCTTGACATGTTTTGGTTATAAGCCAAGTGTACCCAGGCTTGGTGCTGTTTTAACAAATGAGAAATGTTATGTTCTGACCTGAGAATTTAAAGCTACTGAATTACACCTATCTAAACTAAGAGAAATTCTCTTTGAGGGTTCTGGATCGTCATCCCATACAGTACATGCTAGCATTTGGAAAACAATCCATCTGAGGTGCAATTTGCTATCGTGAGAGTTTTTGGCTTGAAACAAGCTCCCCAAAGGAGCTTGTGAGATTTTTTTCCTACTCCTTGTTTTTGTATACAATATAAGCTCAGTCAAGCATCTGCAACAGTTCTGTCCATAACAAAAATCAATCAATATCTTGCCAGCATATCAATATGGGAAAAACAATCCTGAGTCAATTATTTGGTACTGTAATTTTTTTGGGTTAAGAGAAACTTTGGAACTGCAGTTTAAAAAGTCTTATTTTTTTTTTTTTTTTCTTTAAGCAAGGGATCCTTTTGTCACTCCTACACACTGAACATATCCATTCTTATACTACTGAAGCTTGTGTCTAGGCCAGGGGCTGTCTTAGCCTTGACTTCCAACGCATTATCTAAGTCATCCAGCTTCTGGCTTAGATCATTGTCAGACTCATCTGAACAACTCTCGGTGGGTAGTGAGGTTGGAACCCCTGAGGTGCTGCAGGAAGTTGAGGTAACTGTTGAGGGTGAGGAGAGGGGGGGAGGGGGGGACGCAGACGGGGAAGAGGAAGCAGCTTTCCGGGCTGTGTTGGCCTGGAACAGGACATTTGGCCAGGACTTCATGGACAAGCGAGAGAGATGAGGAAAGGTGTTATTAGAAGAAGCTGCAGACTGCGAGGTAGATGTGGTGTTAGGAGTAGGGGAGCAGACAGAGTGAGGTAATAATCTAGTATGCTCTTTGGCATTTCTCATTGCTTGTTTGATTGTTTTCTCTTTGTGCAAGCTCGACTGAAGGTGTTGGCCAAGTGCTTCATTCCCATTAACAACCACATTGCAGGCAACACAAGTGTAGTTGCTCACTGCTTTTCGAAGCACTGTCTCTTGCGGGTCGGTAAAAGGATGTCCAAAGTAGCAGAAAGACTTTTGATGACGTACCACTGAATCTTCATCAGCAAAAATCATCTGGCACTTCCTGCATATAAACTCATGCTTGACAGATGGTACAATAAAAGCATCTGGGAAATCCATGGTACATTTGGAGTCTGTTTTCGGTTCTTCTTTTGTGCTTTCTGTCGAAGAGCCTTTGTTGTCATCCCTAGCGTCTATAGCTTCTTTTGGTTTGAAGGAATTAGTTGTGGTGCTCTGGACGCTCTGAGGTGTCTTAACAGGGGTTGGTCGCTGTGACTGCTTCTGTTCAAGTTTCTTCTGCTGCTGCTCAAGTTGTTTCTGCTGCTGCTGCTGCTGCTTTTGCAGGGAATCCTGGAGAGTCTGCTGGTACTGTTGGTACTGCTGCAGGAGAGCAGTTGGGGAGAGACCAGCGGCCATGGCAGCTTGTGGGACTGCTGTGGGTCCATATGGAAACAAGCTCTCCATTCCACACATTGGTGGAAAATAGCCCCCTGTCTGCACCCCTCTGGGAAGCTGAGGAGAAAAGCAGTTAGGGAATCCAGGAAGAAAATAGGGCAAGAACTGGCCTCCCAATAAAGAGCTAGGATCACCTGCAGAAAGAGCATTCTGCAGTGCTTGGAGCTGTGCTGCATCAAGGACAGTCTCACTTCCTGCTTTTCCTGGCACTGGACATGATCTCTCCCTTGATTTGGCCATGCTTGGAGTGTTGGGGCGTGAGCTGCTGTCATTCTCTCTGTCCTTCATCTTCATTTGAGGTGGCTTGTCTCCTGGTTTCTTGATATTGTCTCTCTCTGCATCTGTGCCTTGCTGCTCTGCGTGATTTACTGTTGCCAAAGATGTGGAGGGAACAGGAGGAGGAGGAGGAGGTGGAGGAGGAGTCTGCAGAAGAGTCTTGGTTGGGGTACTGCTGAGAGACATGGCAGGAGAGGGGGTGGCTGGTGTAGGAAACCCAAGCATGCCAGCACCGGGAGACGCTAAAGCTGAAATACAGTGGTATATAAATATGGAAATATTCAATGATTCAATATTCAATCCCAGATCACTTTGGAAATTTGATGTCATAAGATAAAGATCATGTTACTGGCTGAATCTTTAAATCTTTTGTTAAGGTTTTGTTATGGATCAAAACTGTCACATGCGCTTTTTAACAATTTAAAGTTTTCTAAATATGACATAAATATACCAAACCTAAAATAGGGGGCAAATAAAAACAAAGTGTTATATAGATAATTTGCTTTAAGTAAAATCTTGAAATTAGCAAATAGCAGTTCAGCTTTGCTGCTGACATAATACATGCACTCCCTACCACAATTCTTGAATGTAAAATAGCTTTAAAAATTAAGATTTTTCACAAACATATCTGTGATGCAGAATAATCAGTTATATAGTACAATAAAATAGTGCATGATAAAGTTCAGTTCATAAAGCTTCTAATAAGTTTTTTTCACTGTTTGTCATAATAACTCACCAGGTGTATTGGGTGGGAAAACTGGAAGTGATGATGGCCCATTTACTCCAGGAAGTAGGACTGGTGGGAGGCCAGACAATCCTGGGTACCCAGAAGGTAGGCTGAGGCCGTGAAGTGCATTATTGTTATCCACAGATGTTTGCTGTGGGCTAGGCAGACTAAGTCCATCTCCTGCTTTTTTCATACGATCCAGCTCCTGCTGGGCCATCAACTGACGGACAGTCGTTGGTGCTAGGTAGTCCTTTTCTCTATCCACCTGGTTTCCTAGTGTTTCTTGCACTTTTGTGATGTGCTGTTTAGAGAAAATGTGGTCTCTAACAGACATCCGAGCTGTGTACTTGACACCGCACAGTGTACACTCAGTCCTTGGCCCCTCTGGAGAACCCTGACTGATCATGAATGGCTTTCCAATGTTTATCTTGAATTTCTTCTCTTTAGCACGAGCATTCTGGAACCACACCTGGACAACACGTTTGGGAAGTCCAATTTCATTCCCAAGCATCTCACACTCTTGCATTGTAGGAGTGCGATAGTCACTGAAACATGCTTTGAGTACTTTAAGTTGCAAGTTGCTCATCTGGGTCCTGAAACGTTTGTGGCCTGGTCGATCACCAGTATTGTTGACTTTTCCAGATTTGTTGAAAGGGTTAGCTGCCCCAAATGGACTGGGGGAACTAGGGTCGGTGAGACTGGATGACTCACTTCTGTCATTAAAGTCATCTACTTCATCATCTCTGGAGCTAAAGTAGGAGTCACAGTCTTTTCCAGAGAAGCTGAGGGCAGGGCTCACCATACTGAATTGGAACCTTTCATTACCAACATCAGAATTTTGCAATAGGCCCTTTTTGCCCTCATTCATCTTATCCCCTCCATTGGATGTGAGGCTCTCAACCTCATTGTTATTACACTCATCTCCAGTTGTGACATCACTAATGGCTGTATTAATTGATGATGTCTCATCGAAGTCCATCTTGCTGAGATCATAAGATGAAGCTTCTGCTGAATTATTATTAGGCCCTTCAGTTTCATCACAGTTTTCAGCTTTTAAGGATGAAGGGCTTAAGAAGTTTTTTACCTGCGCCTCAGATGGTTTGACAGGAGTTGAGGATGCAGTTGGCAACTCATAGTCATTTGAATCGGTCTTGTTGGGCAACTGTTGGTAGTCAAAAAAATTATACTTATTTGGACTTTCACCTCTTTCATTGTCTTGATTCATCATTGGGCTCGGTGGCAAGCTAAAGCCCGCTTGTTTAGCCTCATGCCAGTGTCTTGATCTAATGTGACTGTCTAGAGCAGATTTTGCTTTAAAAAGTGCTCTGCAAAAAGGACATTTCTTGTGGGACTGTGAGGGTCCTATAGCCCTAAATTGACCCTTCCTTTCTCTTGCACGAGTGTTTTGGAACCACACTTGCACAACTCTCTTCTTCAAACCAACTTCTCTTGCAATGTGGTCCAACATCTTCCTTGTTGGATTAGAGTCAAGAAGATATTTGTCATAAAGAATCTCTAATTGTTCAGGCGTAATGGTGGTTCTCAAACGTTTATCTCTGTGTTGCTCTTCACTACTGTTTCCACCATCTTTATCATTAACATTTTCCTCCTTTTCATCTAGTTTTCTCTTCATTGCTCCAGAGCTTGCAGCTGCAGACATAGTTGAGCTACCCTGGGATGGTATCTGTGACAGTCCCCCAGATAATAGTTGGCTAGCCATTAGGGGATTGTTTGGATCAAAGATCATGTATGGCATATCTATGGGTCTTTCAAGGAACTGGGAATGAAGAAATTGATTTTGAGCAGCCAGGAAATGCATGTGCTGGTGCTCTTGCCACAGCTCCACGGTGGGAAAGGCAATCTTACATTGGTCACACTGATACTGAAGCATCTGGTGGGGGAGACTATTTGTGAGTGAGGAAAGTGCAAGGGAAAGGGGACTTGAGGGTACTGTGGCTGCTTGTGGTTGAGAATGGGGTCTTGACAATTGTGGCTGCGGAGCTTTTTGTGGCGATGGTTGAGGTGTGCAAGCCTTAGATGGCCTTGGTTCTGGTAGAGACTTCATCACTGGTGAGGGAGCCATCTCAGGTTGTTTTAATTCTATTTCAGTTGAAATATCTGGCTTAGGTGATGTTTTCCCCATTGGTGCACGAGGAGAGGCCATCAAAGGGGAGCTTGAGCCAGAACTCGTTGCAGTTCCTGTCTGAGATGGCTTGGATAGTTCTAATTGTGCCAGGGTAGCTTTGAACATAGGTTGCTCAGGATTATCTATGTATTCCTCACAGGGGTTTTCCTCATTCCCCTCTTCATCTTCATCTTTATAGCACTGCTTTTTCTGGTGAGTGATAAGATCAAAGATGCGTGGAAATACAATGTTGCACTTCTTGCACTGGTACTGCATGTTGCTGGTTCTAATGTAACGCTCATTGGTGAGCTCCTTTTTCTCATTGTCCTTTGAATCTGCCTGATTTTCATAACTCTTACGAGCTTTCTGGCGGGCATTTTGGAACCACACCACAATGACCCGTGTTGGCAGGTTGAGTACAGTAGAGAGCTGCTCAATCTCATCATCTTTTGGATATGCATTAGTATCAAAGAAGTCTTGAAGTACCCTCAATTGATAATCAGTAAATCTAGTCCTAGATGACCTCTTGTTAATGGATGAGTCAGTTCTGTAGTACTCATGTGCACTGACCTGGGGTTCCATTCTTATATCTTCTAAAGTGGTAATTGGAGGAATGTTAAAGTTATATGGAGAGTCTTTACTCCTCTGCCTTTCTTTGAACAAGGTGTTACGGAACCAGTGCTTAATGACTTTTTGTGGCAACCCAGACTTCTCTGACATTTCCTGAATTTGCTCTTCATTGGGAGAATTATTGATGTCAAAGTTTGCACGAAGTATTTTTAGCTGGTCATCAGTTATACGAGTACGTGGTCGCTTAAACTGGGACTGACGAAGAAAGTTTGGATCAAGACCCAACTGCTGCTGGCAGAGCTGTGTAAGATCTGTGGACAGAGAGTCCATAGTGGGAAGCTGTAATGCCAATTGAGGTGGGAGGCCTGGGTGTTGGACAGACTGCATCATTAAAGGTGGGAAAAGTGGCAAATCTAATGGAACAGGGAGCTGCACTTGGGGTGGTGCAGGTGGAACAGTGGGCGGTGGAGGAGGAGGTGGTGGTGGGGGTTGCGAAGGCTGGGTCTGGAGAGTAGTTTGATGTGCAGTCTGATGAGAGACAGCAACTGGTGATGGTGCAGGTGTTTGAGGTTTGGCCATTGATGCAGGAGGGGGCTGAGGAGTTGATACTGGGGTTGGAGCAGTTGGTGGTGGAGGAGGAGGGGGTGGTGGTGGTGGTGGAGGGGTCTCGGGAGAAGCAGGGTTTATTGGATACAGTTTGTCATAGGCCTCTCTGTACTGTTGTGCAAACTTTTCTAGCTCAACATATGGGAAAAAGTGACTGTGCACATGCTCTTGGTGGCTTTTGAGAATCAGCATATTTGAGAATAGTTTTCCACACATCCCACACTCCAGCTTATCTGTGTTGATATCTACTTGTTCAATGCCTTCTTTGTTTTTCTTTTGATTTTTTTGTCTGTTTTCATTATATTGGATGACCAATTCAAATCCAAAGTTTTCTAATAAAGCCTTAGCTGCATTACCCCTTGCTCCTGACACAATACGTGGAGGAGGGATCAGTGGCTCTGAAAACTTTGACTTTTTGGGGTCCTTATTTTCTTTTACGCCATCATTCACTCCATCTCCTGGATTTTCCATCCTAGCTCTGCTTTCCTGTTTATCTAATTGGTCTTCGGCCTCGGTTGACATCTGTATATCAGAAACTGATACAGTGTTTGGCTCAGTTTTGGTTTTGTTAGTCTGCAATTGCTGGCTTTTCTGTTGGATTTGGGACTGAATCTGAGAAGCTTGATGCTGTTGTTGAGCCTGTTGTTGTGCCTGAGCCTGTTGTAACTGGTGCTGCTGTTGCATCTGCTGTTTTAAGTCCTCTAGAAATGACCCTGTCAGGCCAGGCATTCCAAAAGCTGCTGCTGAGTGCAGAGCAAGTTCTGGGTTTAAATTGAATTCAGCACCTGGTATGTAAAAGGGGAAAAGGAACTGAGGCTGCTGAAATTGGAGCAAAGCTTCAGGAGTCATTGGAAAATGAGGGAAGAATGCTGGGTTGAGGAATTGAGGCTGAAAGAAGGCTGCCTGTTGCTGGAGTTCATGCTGAAGCTGCAGCTGAAGCTGGGCTGAAGACTGTGCTGATTGGTGGCTGCTTGTCTGTGCTGAAACATGCTCATTACTTGGTGTCTGTTTGGTGTTGTTGCTGTTGTTGGTCTCTTTGGGTTCAACTGTGTTTTCTTTGTTAGAAGAGGGAGTTCCACTTCTAGCATTGTCTGAGTTGCTAGTGTTTCCATGTGCATTTGGAGCTGGACTTTTTGCAGGGGTGGGGCCACTACTGCCAGTGACACCACTGCTGCTTAGGTCCGTTTTGGCTGTTCTTGCTTTGGTCTGGTGGAGCACTGACCTCATATGAATTTCAAGGGTTGAGCTTTGGCTGTAGGCAACATTACAAATGTTACATTTGAATGGTTTGTTGTCAATGCTGTTGGGTGTCTCTTGAGGAACAGGGCTGGATGCCTCCTGAAGGACTTTTTTCAGTTTATGCAGATGGGAAACAGAATTATAATGAACCAGCAGAATGTTCTTCTGGGTAAAGGACTCTTTACATACTGTACACTTATAAGGTCGGGAGGGGTCTAAAAATTTCTCCATTGTAAAGTTGGGGCCCTTTCTAAATGGCAAGGTCCGTTTTGGTTCTGCTCCCATGTCATCAAGCAGAGAGCTACTGTCACTTCCAGTAGGACTGGGTTTGTCCTCTTGGTCCATTTCATCATCTTTATCCAAGTCATGGTCAAAGCCTTGAGCTTCCTCCAAGGCCCTGACCTCACTCTCAGTGATGTCACCATTCAGTGGCAGATTTCCAATTAACTGCTGTACCTCAGCTTCACTCAGTTCAGGATGTCCATTTTCCAAATGCTTTCTGAGGGCTAGGAATGTCCTGAAACTGCGCTGGCAAAGGCTGCACATAGTGGCTGCTCTAATAGCATGGTACTGAGAATGTATCTGAAGCTTTTGCATTGTCTTGAAGGCCAGGCTGCAGTGGTTGCAACGGTATTTATATACATGGCGATCAGAAACAGAAAGCTGTTGTTGTTGTTGCTGAAGTCTTTGGAGCTCAGTGAGATGGTCTTGTAGGCTATCAGGAGACTTGCTATCGTTTCCCAGGCCAGTGGTTCTTTTCCAGTCTGGGGCTTCTGAAGCCTCTTTGGGGGGCTTGAGTTCCTGGTGCTCTATTTCATTCTTCTCTTGAATGGTTTGATCCTCCTTTGAGGTGTTTCCTACAAGACAATACAATAATTTGTAGAATTGTAACACAAAATCCTAAATCGGCAATCTTATAATTCAGCTTATAAATGAACAGAGCAAAAAATCAGTTCTTCCAGTTTAAATATATTAATTAAGGGAATATAATTCCCTGCTCACCTTTATTTGTACCTGACCCATCAGTAAGAGAGGTTGGCGACTCAGTTAAAGATGTTGTTTTCCCTTGTCCAGTCTGGGTATGCATTACATTATTTGGTGTGGCTGTATCAGGTCCAACAACCTATCAAGGGAAAGAAATAAAATTAGTTACATTAGTGGAGTATACAGTGTCAATATTCAGAAAAGGAAGCTATATTAGTTGTATTTAGTTATACTTCTAAAATACTTTCTTCAACTGCCAAAATGTGATTAAAGTACATTATGTCTATTGTGTAAGAAAAAAACACTATTTAAATATAAACACATATTTACAACAATGCCCTAAAGCACACAGGAGACTGGAATAAAAACTAGACTCATAATTGTGCTTTATCTATATTTAGTCTGCCTGTAAAATTAGATTAACTTATTTATTGTATTACATTGGCTGACGCATGCATAAAAGTCTTGTGTATAATCATCAAATTTGCGTACTGTTAGAATCAACTTCTCCACACAGTCAGGAGCCACGCTGTGAAGGTGTGTAAGATGCAGCTGTAGGTGAATTTTGTTGCTTAGGACATCCTGACATAGTGGGCAGCGTATTACAGGCTGCATGGAATGTTGGGACATCACATGGAGCTGCATACGGTTGGCATCTTTGCTGCTGTAGTTGCAATATGGACACTGTTGAACCTGAAAAACAACAAAGCACGATGACCTTTCATTAAATATTAAGTCAAAATGGACCTTGATTTTAAAAAGTCAATATTAACTGCACGAAATTGTTCTTTTTAGTCAACTATTTCACTTTTGTTTCATCCTATGAAAGTAGCTTCTCCTGAATATTAAGAGCCTATCATAACACAGAAAATGTAGGCAAATTGTGCAAGTTTATTGAAAAAACATGATTGACTAGAATTTCTACTCAGGAGATTACAGATGATAAAGGTGTGTACTCTCCTGAGCTATGTCCTGCCCTCATTAGACGGAGTACTCTAAGCCTAGCTACGTCTCTATCACCTGTTTTAATAGAATCCATTTCTGAAATGAGTACATCCTCTCTCCTTCCAGGGCCCGGAACCAGATGAGCTAATACTTCATAATCTAATTTAAAAACACATATAATTTAAAGAGATGCAAAAAAGAGAAAAAGAAGCAGAGAGGGACGCCTAAGGCTATTGCTGGTATTCCTCTTCAGAACACAAAAGCTGTCCTGTTGGGCTTGATGTTAAAACACTCTGTCAGGGAGGGATGGAGGGATACATTTAACCCTTTGAATGAAAGCTGGCTGCAGCAATTGCCAAATGCTTGGCTTAGCAGTTTTACTTCTTACAGTTAAGTATTTTCCCATTAGCTCATCCCACAGTGACAGTGAAGGTTAGATTTCATTAGTGCTTATGAACCTACTTCATTAGCCACTAGCTTTCTGTACTAGCAATGACAAATTCTTCAAAAGCATTTGTTATTTGAGGGTAATATTTAACTCGAAACACGTGAATAGTTTGGTGAAAAAAAATGTTCCATATTCAACCTGCACACACTTTCTATTTCTAGTGTAAACTTAAGAACCAAAATATTTAAGTTACCAGGAAACACATCCTTAAAATCTCTAGTTTTAAATAAATTTTCTGCAAACTTTTACCTGGTCGCTGGCAGATGTCCTCCCCTCTGCAGACCTTGGCCTTTTGGGTGGACTTTCAATTTGTCGATCTGGTAGGAGGGAATGTTTACCCATGACATTCAGTCCAGTTGCCTCTTTGGACAGTGCATTCGGTCCTATAAAAGAGAAAATGACATCAGTTAAATTTCATAGTATTTGTGAATTAAAAGCAAATGTTTCATTCAATAGTTTTAGCAGTTTAGATTGTTTAAACTTTGATTTAACAAAATGCTTTAATAATCAAAATATACAAGCTACCAAACACAAAGATCGAATCCATAACTGATTTGATTTCTCCCCATGAGTTTTACAGTTTTTGGCATGTATGTTGATATACTGAAAATCATCCTATGTGGGTCTAAATACAAGGTCCTGTCTTATCCATAAAGTATTTGTGTTAATCTTTGAGATAATTACAAATCACTTAACAACTCTGTGATGTGAATCAAACCTTTGTGTTCAATCTACCACCTATTGCCCCCAAATGCTTCTGTTTAAGCCAATTCTAAAATTCTGCATGCTGAATCTTTATCTGTGCAGACAGAACTTCTGCATAGCATGATATAGAATTAAATAATATTTTTCCTGAGTTATTCCAGCAACATTTAATTGGCACTTGTGTAAACCGAATAGCTGTGAAGCATATGTATACTATATACGGCATATCAGTGCTGCTATGCTTATGGTGCATAGGTTGCAACACAAAATACCCTGTTGTAGTGTGGCTTACTGATAAACATGCATATACTACACTATCAAAAGTGTAGGAAGATAATGCCAAATTTACCAAAATTTAATTTATCTTAAGCCAGTGAAATGCAATGAGAAGTGTACAGATCTCAACCTGCTGGAATGTGAAAGGAATGTGAGTATCCTTCAAAGATTAAGGACCTGGATCCCACATGTTATAGAAATAAGATCCTACATTTAGTAAAACTACATTTAGTAAACATGCTGATATGCTGAAATTATGAAGCTGTATGACCTCAGTAATTGATCAAATGATTATCTATTTACAAATAATATTGAGATTATATATAAAAAAGGCTTTTCTAATTAATATTCAGTGGGGCATAGGTGATGATTCAAAAATTATCAAGCTCCAAAACAACATTAGCATGGGTACAAGCACAAATTGTACAATTCATATTCACATACAGTGACGTGATGCAGCCCTGAGGACATACAAAATGGGGAAAAAACTCAGTCAGGCTCATTATCACAGCACGACATACATTAAATGTTATGGTAATATTATACACTTCATTAGTTCATATACATTTCCCCAACTGCCTCAACAACTCCTGTGTCTGTACGAGATGCTAAATTTTCAAGGCCCGGTCACGGCTGGTGGTACAGTGGCAGTGTGTGCGCGTGTAAGAATGTGTACGCGAGACGTAAACAGCGGGGCTCAATGTGGAGAGATCAGCCTCTGGTTGTATTTAGTAAATGCTGCAGCCACTGATAAATCTTTCATTAGCCTCATCCTAAGATACAAGGCGTGCAGGCCCTGCTATACTCTGCCACTGCAATTTACCCAATCTGCTCGACACAAAGACACAGCAACTGCAACTCTCCCTCCCTCATTCCCTCCCTCTTGCTTTCTTCCTCCCCCTCTCCCACAGCTATTCCTCCCCTCCCTCTTTCGTGTCCCCTCCCTCGTCTGGTCACTCAAGGCAATATGTGAGCCTCACTCTTGCGAATCAACGCTTCACGCTAGATGCACAAATGGAAAAAAGGGGAAATCAAAGCACTGATACATGGAGAGGGGGGTGGAAAAAAAAACATTTTTGTATTTCATATTATTCTTTGGCTCGTGTTTGTATTGGACGCATATCAATTCCTCCGGCCCGTTCATGCATTTTAATTCTGTTGCATTAAGTAGGCGTTCCACTTATTTTATTTGTAATCCCCTATATCTGGAGCCTGAAATATTGGCCTGTCAAGGAAAGTGACAAGAGAGAAAGAAGTAGAGTGGGCTGGAAAAAAAAAAAAGCGTGGGGGGGTGGGGGCAAGGGCACAATGTGAATTTCCAAGAACATCCGAGAATTGCTCTGCAACCCAGAAGAGCGAGGTAATTTTGTCTTTCACTGCTCATGATGGCCCCTGCAAGGCTCGCATATGTGTGTATGTGCATATATGCGTCTGTATATTCACCTCTTGTCAAGACATTGACACTCCATTGGTCAGATTGGCCCTGGCTAGAAGCGCCAGTCACATCACATGACCTCACCAAAGTCTGCATCTCCGCCTCCCACATTTATTATAACCACTTCTAATTTCAACTTTCAATTTTTACCCCCGTCTTCCAGTCAATTTGCAACTAAATTACATTCAGGAGAAAAGAGATGAGGCGATTGTCGGACAAGAGCCTGCAAACACATTTACAATGTGGCTAGGGAAACGGGGCCTGCACATCACCATTGATTACTGTCATGCTGAATGTAAATGCGTATTTGTGTAATGTGTGAGTTATTTTTTTTTCTGCACATGGAACATGTTGATATGTCCTTCTGGCTTATATGTATCTTTGACCTAGTGCTTTTAATCAATGGTGAATAAAAAAAAACTGTTTTGAGGTGTAAAAGTACATTCAAGTGGTAAATAATTTCCAAGGATGGAGTTTCCTATAGATCGGTAAATAAAATAATCATGAAATTGAGATTTATTTTCAGAAATATTATACATATTAAAAACCTCTCTTTATCTTCTTTGGCACCACTCTTCTCTTTGTCTGCAAATCTGCAACCCACACTTAATGACTGTCCATCCCCCTCTCTGTATCCTCCTGTCCTTCCACCTTAAATTCATCCCTTCACCAAATGAAGTGGATCGACAGAATAAACCCTACCCCACCCCTCTCCCTCTCAACCCACCGGTGACAAATGTCTGCACAGAGCAGGACCTTCTTTGATTAGATAAATCAAAAAGTGATTTATGACACTCAAGCCCCTTTTGCATTGCTGGAGGAAAGACCAGAAAACACAACACCCATCTTTATTTGCAACTGTCAGTGGCGTTTAAAGACCTGCAAGCAACACACACACTTGCACAAATGCAAAGTTGAATCTAAAAGAGAAAGTGGTATTGTCTGAAAAACCAAAACATACATATTAAAAAAAAAAAAAAGGTTATATAGCCTGATATTTGTGGTTTATCATGTGCATCTGAGCTCCTTTTTCTGTCAAATTGAGGACCGTTTGTACCGAAGTGAAAATATTTTGGTGATCCTTTCTATCTTTTTACTAAAACTTAGGTTTAGGACTATGTTGTGTCAGTTAAACTCAGGATGAGGTATGCACTGTTGATGGTTCGGTTTAGTGCTATTGTCAGGAGTTGGACAAAGAGATGGTTGCAAATAACTGAAAATCAATAAAGTCACAGAGTCAACACATAATCCTCACTACATATAGCAAGATGAGATGCTATGTGCATAAGCAAGTTTCAGTTTCTTTCTGTTTAAACTCAGGGAGAAATATCATTGTGCTTGCAGATTTGAGCTGTAAAGCTGCAACAACATTTTTACATTAGCACGTAACTTTATTAAATATTTACATAATTTTTAATATGTCTTCAAGTATTTTTAATATACTCTTTCAAATTCATGAAAAAAAAAAACAGAAACAAAACACACAAACATGGAGCAATGGAGGCTTGGTGGCATGGATTTAGTATTCAATTTAGCTGTTCTGATCCCTGGCAGACTGGCTAGCGTTACAGAGCAGTAAATCTAGGAGGCAGAGCCGGCCAAAGCGGGCCAGGGAGGGCCAACCAAGATGATTTACTGGCCTACTGCTCTGGGGTTACGCATTAGGCTGACCTCTGGTCACCTGATAACATTACAGCAACACACTCTGAACCTCAAACTCCCACCGAAGCACTCAGCGGGCCCAGGTCTAGCCAGAGGGAAGTACACAAAGAGATAGACTCAGAAAGGAGGAAAATGGAAAGGAGCACAGGCATACATGGAGAGAGGGAGTGAAAGAGAGAGGGAGGGGGGCAAAGAAAGGCTATTAAACAGCAGCTGTCTTTTATAGTTTGTGTTTTTTAATGACTAGCCTCCCTTTCACCTCCATCTCCACATCTAATGGGATATAAATATGAGCAAGGTCTTGTCACATTTGACAAACTGTATGAGACATTCAACAAGCTGTCATCACAAAGAAAACCCACATAGGAACTGCTGCAGGCCTGCAATTAAACATGCTAATTTGCTTAACATATTTAATCTCCTCAGAAATGAAGCACATCGCTGCTCTCAAGTTTGGCAAATTTGCAAGATATATGCACATACAAATCCCTGATAATGTTTTGAATATGACTAAACAATTATGGAGTATTTTGTAAATGATTTTGTTCCCCCTATTTTACCTTCACAACAGTTGTATTTAACATTTGATTGCAGGAACAATAAATGCTTTCTGTTCTAATCTAAATCGGTTAGAGATGTCTAATTTCTTAGGGCTATCTGACAGACTCATTTCTATGCCGGGCTTTTGTTTGGTCTGTTATTTATAAGAACTGGGCCCCTGAGCTATAGTGGCGACATGTGCCATCTACACACACGGCACAAAGCTTTCTGGAAGTAATCCAGATCAAGTGCATTTGCATGAAAAACTTAACAGGAGATATAGTTAATGTAAAGTGACATCTAAATTAGAAAAAAAAAAGATTGGTAATAAATAAAAAAAATCTACATCATTTTTACAATATCTTTCTCTTTCTGCTGTTCTGTACTTAAACCACTTCAGTCATTGAGATGAAGTACACACTCTGATCAACTTGGAAATACTTCCTTTGGAACTAAGCATCGGCGGGTTATCAATATCAAGGTGTGGAAAGGTTTTCAAGAGTTTATGTAAAAACTAAAGACATTTTAGTGTGAGGAAAAAACAATGGTTACCAGGAAGATGAATATGAATACTTGGGTATATTTCTGTTTGTGAAGGATATGCACACGTTTTATTTAGAAAAGTGATCAACACCACTCATCAGCCTCAGAAAGCTAAAACTAGGGCTGTTCTCTTCTAGGGAAAGGTTACATTGCAGTATTATTCAGTACTGCTGTTTAACCCATATTTTCTTTCCAACTGTCCCCTTCTCCCGTCTAAAATGTATGACCTCAGTTACCAAGCTCTGCATCAGATGTTGACAATGAAAGTCCAGGGAAGTGGTCAAAAATATTATTAGCAAGCATAGTTTACATGCATGTCTCCGGAGATATTGCTGCCCGCCAGATATAAAAATTAAAGCGGTTCCTTCTGTTTGAGATTTTGTACACATCAATTCCGAGCATTAAATTACCCTTTAATAAATTGTTCAGTTCTAAGTAGCGTTGTAGTGTGCAGGATATGAGTTTTTGACCATAAGCAACCAACTGCAAGCTGACTACCATAGCTGTTGGTCAGCTAACAATCTTGCAGCATCACAGCAGAAGAATAACAATCACAAAATCACTAAAAAATGTGGATGCCTGCTTTGAATTGAATATTATAAATAAATAAGACAGTAATTATACATTCCAAATTGGATTAGTTTTTACAGTTATGTGTACATTTCATTTTAGATATTTGTATAAATATGGTAATACCATGTTATTTTAGCTTAAAGTTATACTTTAAACGAGAAATCTGAACTATCACATGATTCATTTAAACAGATTAAGCAGGCCAGATATTTGTAGGTGATGAAAAAAATATTTGGGGAAAATCCACATTACTTGATTTACGCCGAAACACAATGACCATAGATTTTTCTACGAGTCAACTTTCTGAAAGCATTGTTAATCCGAATATAAAATAAAATACTTACACTATTATATTTGACTTGGCAGCAAAGCTAAAACCTGGCCCCCAAGGCATTTCTTGTAAGCAGTTATTCACAAAAAAAATTGGCAAGCATTCCTACTTGTAAAACAGGCCTCACTATGCTCAAACAACATGCAAGGACACGTGCATACAGTACAAAAACATGCCTCAGAACAGATTGGGATCTGGGCACGGTGTCGCTTTCCTGTTTTGCATGTTTTTGGGGCTGTGAAATGACACTCTGCAGTGAAATACAGCAAGAAATGCATGGATGGTGGTTCCCCACCGGTTGGTCAAACTGGCCTGTCAGAATGATAGAGCTAAAAGATCGATGACTAGCTAAACTAATAGGCCCCAGCTTCACTCAGCTCTCCTTCTGCCTCATTGAGTCTCACATTATGGAGCTAGGTATGGCACCGTAGGAAAAGAAGGTGTGGAGGGAGCTTCAGATGGATAGAGGGTGGGAGCTGGTGTGTGTCTGTGAGGCGGTGGGGGGTGGCAATGGGGGTAGGGGGCAAGACTAAAGAGGAATGAGATACATTTGTAAGGGGAGGAAAAATGAGAACCTTATGCAATGAATAAAAAAAAAAGGTGTACAGAGATCCCATGCAATATTCATCCCCAGCCATGGATTTCCATCTCATACATAAAACTAGATGAATTCTTATTTGGGCAAATAAAACCTAACAAAGCCAGGACTATCCTGACCACAACCAAATACGTTGCCGAAAATCAAAAAACACAGAGCTTCTTTTTAGAGATTGTGGTCCCTTCCAGATCTGTGTTTCGTTTTGTGTTTCTTCTCCCCTCTTTCTACATCGGGCCATTTTTGTATGATTGGTATTACTGCTGATAGGGTCACAGTATGGACAACAATTAAGTTATGGATTAAAAAAAGGGGGGTGGGGTAGGATAGAAAGAAAATGCAGGGTAGGTGCTGGTGAAAGAAAAAAAAAACTAATTTAAGGGTTGCAGGGATGCAGTGCAATATTAGAAAAACATATACACAACCCCCCATCTAATCCTGCGCTTATGAAAAATTAATATGTCATCGGAGAGGGCACAAGAACGAGAAAAGATTAATGCAAGGCGCTTATAAATTACAAGCACGCAAACTGATTTGATTAAAAAATAATCTAGGGCCTGGACACTGCCTGGTAATATTCACAACACTCAACTTTTCCCTCTCTCTTTCTCTTCATTTTTCTCTCTTCTTATTCCCTCTCTCTCTCTCTCTCTCTCTCTCTCTCTCAGTCTCTTTTTTCTCCCCTTCTCTATCTGTCAGATGGAAGCGATTAAAGCAGGTCATGATGGCTAGTAAGCAGCGTTCACATGTTACACATGCGCTGGTATGTTATCAAAGTGAAAGATATGCAGATAAATAGTTGCCATTGGTTTAATGTGTGTTTTGTTTGACAAATTAGGGTTTTTATTTGTGAACTTACGGTCAGTTCTTTTGCTTTCCGTCAAATCTCGGTCAGTCAAGTTGAGTCCAGGCCTGGAGGAGGATCGAAGAGGTCTCTCACTTTCCTCAGCAGCCTCTTCTGGAAACACAGACAGGGTTTATTACCTATGGTTCCTATAAACAGCTTTGTGTGTAGGACAAAAGTATATTCTTTTGAAAATATGATTAACCAAGAAAATTTGAAGCTATTAAAGTTTTTTTTTGTAACTAATGCTTGCAACTCATCTACACGTAATGCCAGATAACCTTATTTTTCAAATGTCAAGTTTAAAAGTATTATAGAGTGGATAGAAAAACTCATTATCATATAATGCAGCTGCTTAAACAAAGGGTTCAATGAATAAAGCCCTGCAAGGCCACTTCTACTTAGTAAAACACAATCCATTCATGGCCTGCAAGCAGGGATCTATAGCACATTAAAATATATCCTAAAGGGAAAGTACTTCAGATGCACGTTATTATCATGAATGTTTCAAACTTGTTTAAACACAACTCAGTAATGTTCCTTCATTAATGTGCAATGTTCTTTCTGCACATAAAATATGTAGATCTACAATATGTAGACAACTATGGAGACGATACTTAATGATTTTCATATTGGAAAATTAGCATTGAAACAGATTTTAAAACCAACAATATTTTTTAAACCTTATCAAAAACGATATTAAAGTAAAAACAAAAATCTAAAATAACTGCCATTTAGGCTCAGTCCCATTTCCTAAGGTTAACCCTCCCCATTTCATTGCAACTTCTATGAAATGAATTAGTTTAAATGGGGCACTTATTAAAAAAATCTGGCAATGTAAGCATACATGAATGATCATTCCTATAGATATCATGCAAACAGCCATGAATACTTAAGCTAATATTGTTTTCAAGTTTCTCAAAAGAAAGACACCCTCATCAAATTAAAAAAATTGTGAAAATAATTAATCTATGTATTTGTGCTAAATATATATTTTCATTCATGAAAAAGGTGCTGACAAAAAAAATACTTTATAGTATACAGTTATAACCAAACTGCCAGACTTAAAGCAAACAAATCAAGAAACATGCCTGATTTATACTAATGATTAACATGACTATTCAATTTTTAACACATAATGAATTTACTTTTACCAGGATAAAACTTTTGAATACATCTAGGTACCTACTGAAGAGTTTTTTATTCTTGTGAAGCAGTATTTTAACTAAATATACTCTGTAACTCTTTGGTTTTTTGTTGGTGTAACTAAAACTGAAATGACATCAAATAAAAACACAGATGTGTTTATCAACCTACAGATGTAAACTATTATTAAAATATTTTAAATCAAGAAATATTGCAAACTATTTGTTACAGTTCAAACAGTACTTTTCAGTGGCAAAAAAAATAAATAAATACACATTAAAATAATCAAAATAAGGCATTGCATTCATTATTATTGTCGGTGTCATCAAACGCATCAAAATAAGATTTGTGTCTGACCAAAAACACCTAGGGTATACAACCTCTTCAAACGTACTATATACCATTCTTATCTTTGTATCATTTATGAAACAATTCATTTATTTTCTTTTTCATTTGTAAAAAAAAAAAACAAACCTAAAGGTTAGGAATGATGAAAAAAGAGCGAAATAGTATTAATCCCTCAATGTCTTATAGCCTGTAAAAATATATCTTGTTTTACACACAAAAAAAAATGTTCTCCTATTGTTTGACTAAGCCTCGTTGCACTTAAAGCACACCCTAACATATATACATTTACATATATATATATATATATATATATATATATACACATAATTTTCATATTTTTGCACTTAAGCACACACCAACACACACGTGCAGCTCTGTACTATTAGCAGATTAGCCTGCCCATCTCTGCGAGTTCAGCCCCTTGTTTGATAATTCTGTGTATCTGCAGTGTTCTGCCAGTGGATTAAAGTGCGTGCATGCGTGTTTGTGCGTAAGTGTGTATGTGCGTATATGTGTCGCCAGCACAACTAACACTAATCCTAGCCGAGCCCCAGCGCTCCCTTTCATCCAGCCATCATTTGTCTCCGGCTGGGCTGATGTCACTTTGTAATGAATTTTGAGCAGTCTGAGAGAGGCCAGATAACCAGACACACACCCACATGCACCCCCATACACACACAAACCCACACATATAGCACACTCCTCCATCTATGGGGTAGAACACACCAGTCCAAAATCAAAGTGAAACACTTGCAAACAGGCATCAAATCATACACACATACACCATTGTGTTAACACACCCATACACACACACACACACACACACAAAAACGTTAAAACTTCATGTCTTTAAAATGGGGTGAGTTAGAAAGAGAGGTAGGGAGAGGGGGCTCTCCCTCACCAACCGACTCCCCCCTTAGAGTATTAGATGGCTACGTATCTGTGTGCATGTGTGTGTGTTTCAAAAAAACCTGTGCTCATCAATCCAGCAGATCCTTCATAACCGTGGTTTGCGAAACACAAACGCACACACGACACTTACACAGAGTGGTATGAACAAAATCGTGGTGTGGGTGCACTGAGGTCAGCTTTCATTTGAATACAATTACTTTGGCCATTGTATGATGGGCAAAACAGGGTCTCCAAACCCTGCATAAGAAACATGATATGATTAACCCTTTCACATAACACATGGTGCAAAACACAGAAGCTGAGACTAAGCGCTGGCGCCATTGCTTTAAGCAGCATCACATTAAGAGGACATTATATACAGCATGAAATTTTTATGGCAGATGCTGGCATGTGATTGTTGAGGAAATTTGCTGCAGTGTTTGTGTGTGTTGCATTCATTGTTAGATTTCTGCATTAGCCCCAAGTGTGTGCTGTGCACTTGTATCACATGTATGTACACATTTGTGTGAGCCTGTATGTGTGTGTGTTTGTGCGCGAGAGAGACCGGGACAGCACTCTGCTCCTGATGTTTTATTAATACATTGGTGACAACGGAGATGAAATATCTCCTGTCAGCTGGGAGAGCCCTGGCTGCAGAAATTGCAATTTTCACTGCTGCTGCTGTAGCGTCCATCTTGTATTTTAATTCACCTCACCTTCACATATAAAGAAGGAGAGGAGAAAGGCTGTGTGGCTTTGTACTGCTATACACGTATATAGCTTGGAAATCCTTCATGTCTGTTTTTTTTTTTTTTTTTTTTTTTGCTGTTATGCATAACTGAGCTTTGCAAAGCGAAAAACATATTAAAGATCATGTTTCAAAGAAGCTCTGACTAAAGAGTGAGAATAAAACCAGCTCAAATCTGTCAGGGGAAAAAAACAGTACAGGGGTGCTTCTGCACATCTGTACTGTAGTAGGAGCATGCAGCTATTTAAAACTCTAGGGATTCTTAATTACAGTCATAATAATGTAAAACCATGTGTTTAACGCTTCATCCTCTATATCATTTAAGAAAATATCTATAAGTCTGAATAAAAGCTGTAAATATTAACATTTTCAATATTAGTAGAAATAACTGTCTCTAAACTATCAACATTAACAGCTCATCTTTTGATGTAACCCCTGATTGATATCACATTTGAAAGAAATAAGTAGCATTTTAGAGATTATATAAATCTGACAGAAAATCTTTCCTTTTTATGGACACAAGAACAAAGGAAACAAAACCAACACAGAGGTCAAAATGAAGTCAGTCCAAAATTATAAGGCTTAAAAAAAAAGGTTTTTCAACAGCCCTGTAGGGGGCAGTATACCTGTAGCTAGAAAAGAGGAAATGAATGGTAAAACTGAACAAAAAGAGATGAAGGAGGACTGGGAGTGGTGAGGAAAACAGAATAAAAAAGAAACGGCAGTGTGATCATCTGGGCCCAATCAGCCCTTTTTTTGTTGCTCCTTTCTCCCCATAGTCAGTGATATCTGCGGTGTGTCTGTGTGAATCCAGGGAATGTGCTTCCACACTGAGGACATTCCCAGACGAGCTCCCTCCATACATCAGCCCAACGTCTGCCCTCCGACTGACCCTGACAACTACGCACCGCATTCGTGCCTACATCTGTGCACGCCTGTCCCTGACTGTGCATGCGCTTCAGTCTTTTATTGTGCGCGTGTGAGTAATTGATCAACTGAGAGAGAGACTGCATGTGTTAGAATATGAGATATCATGTGCAAGAGTGTGTGTGTGTTTGAAGAAGACGGGGGGAGACTTTTAACCATCAACTTAATCGCTACCAGAGGAAAGGGGAAAACTTTCGCAGTCACCTTCCTCTGTCTCTGTGCACAAGCGCACAGACACAAACAGAGAAAAGGGAGAGCAGTCCAGGCTGTGGATGTGGAGGGGGTGTGATTTTGGCAGCCTGGTGGGACTATCTTTGATGTGGGCAAGTCGGAACATTAAAGCCGGGCGGTGGACTTGAGTTAACCACAGAACCTGGGTTGGATTACCCAGCAACTGACACAAGCCTATATTTAACTATTAAAGTGGAAGAATAATTAGGAGATTCTTGATCATAGTTAAAGTTTAAACATTTTGCTTTAAAATCTAACCATTAATTAAAAGTCCATAAAGAGTTGGAAATTTGTTTTGATTAATTAAAAGCATTTCTTTTATAAGATTTTTTGTTAAATAAAAAAAGACAAAAATACTTTGATATCTAAAGGAGAAAAAAGGCATTCAAATTGATTCATCTTGGAGAAACCACTGAAAGATATATAAAATGAGATATTTGGAAGGTAAGAAATAAAGCGATAGACATATGGGAGATGGAAGCAATGAAGAATGTATTTAAAGTGTCAGCACTCTCGCTGTGTATGTGTGCGTATGTGCGAGAGAGTGTGCCCTCTAGCTATATAATGACCTGCTCTGAGACCACTCGCTCCCCCTCCCGTCCGCCCCTGAGGGCCCATAACCGCCATGCCGGGTCATTATGTGCCCGGTGGAAGACTCAGTCATACAAGCACACAAACTGCAGAGTGATGCCACTCCGGGAAACTGGACGTTTGGAGACTCCAAAATGGCTGAATTCATTAGCTGGGCTTAGCCTCCTCTAATTTGCTTCCTTAGGGCTAGGAGGCTGCTCATTAAAGAAGCGAAAGAGTGGAAAAAAAAAATCTCTCTCAACATTTTGTTTATCTTAAATCAGAGACGCCATAAAAATGGAGCATCAGCTGAAGCTGTAATTGCTGGAAACAGAAAACATCAAGAGACAAATAAAGAGAAAAGACATAATAAATACACAAAACTCTGCCTGAATGGGTCAGACAACAGTCTTAGGACAGACTTTATCCATGTATAAATATTAATGAAGACTAGATTCTCTATGTCCAGTATATCTATGGCAGTAATGCAGCCTTAATGTTTCGGGCTGCACCCCTGACTGCCATGTCTCCTTGAGTTAGGCCTGATGTTGATGCTGATTCCTTCTTACAACTCTGGTCATGTCCCCTGTGAGACTATTTGTGCATGTGTGTGTGAGAGAGAGCAGGAAGGGGCCCTGTGATGTCACATTCCTGCGCCGCGCGCGTGGCTCTAGTGTGGCCTCCAGGTTTTAAGGGGAAGCTTTGAAACATTACACCATCCCACACAGTCACAGGCCTACATACATATATACACACAGAGTCAAGGGCCAGTGGTAATACTGCCAGAGTAATAACCTTACAGACTTACTGATCTCCCTCCCTCTTGTTCTCTCACCCCCAAATCTTTATTTACCCTTCTCTCCCTCTGTATCCCCCTCTTCTCTTTTCCCTCATTCTCCTTGTACCTTTCCCCCGAATTTCAGCGCATTTAACAAGCATTTAGATCTTAACCAGATGTTGTTAATGTAGCATGTCTAAAATACTAAACATCAACCTAGCGGAGAGGGTCTACAGCTCCTGCACAGGGCCTGGGAAAAACTCCCTCACTTGTCGCGCACGGTTTTCGCACACACCTAAATGATAAAGCCCTCGATGCATACTGCACACATTTGCTCCTATGCAGCTTTCGCCGTATTTCACGCACAAGCGTCAGAAGCTCACATGCTAATGTGTAAACACACCAGAGCCAGTAAACGCACGTGTTTCCACCCACGCACAGCCATTTGTTGGGTGAAAGCACTCCAGAACATATTACGCCAGGGAAAAAAAACGGGTTTCAGGGAGATTCTGAAATCGAGACAATAGGTTTGTCACTTTTGATACGGTTCTGATGTGAATGTCGGCAAAGTGAACCAATGGAAAAAGCAGGGGAAAAAAGTGCTTGTATCAGCAGTATCAAATTTGCTTTGTTGTTGTCAATTACAACTTCCTGGGACACTTCATTGTGTTTTCTTTTTACTCATATCCCCCCCTTCTCCTGTCTTACAGGCAGCTAACAAAACACCTATTACTCCAAAAAAAAGGAAATCATATGAATAAACATAGCCAGGATAAAAGGCTTGCATGTCTTGCTTGCTGTGCAGAAAGAAACTGTTGTTTTGTGCAAAGTGGGATTTCATTTTCAATGCTGTGGGCACTGTGTGTGTGTTCAGTTGGATGTGTGTGTCGGCGAGGTGTTGTTAATGATTCCTAAATCGCAAATACAAAGGGTTTTTACAGGACAAAAACATGCCTTCAAAAGATACAGTGATGAGGGAAAAAAATCAGCAACACCTGTCCTTATACAATAGAGCAGCATAGCTACTGTACACCACACACACACACACACAGACCGATATCTTACACAAGAGCCATATTGCATTTTGGCTGTTTAAATCACCTAAGGCTGAAGAGGTGAATTGAAGAGGCGGCATGGCAAGCTTACCGAGGGATTTAAGAATAATTTTAAAAGAAGATTCCTCTCCTCTGTTTCATCTCCTCCCATCTCTCTCTCTCTTTTTTCATAATTCCTCTGTCCAATATTTATCCAGCCCCTGATTATAAACATCTGGGCGATGGAGCAGCAGCAGCTGAAAAATGCAGTCGCACACACACCCCCTCACACACACATAGTGTGACTCACACATGCAGTGGAAATATCACACAAAGTTGGCAACGTGACCCTGTCAGGTCCAGACCGGGGGATTGAAGGAGGGGGGGGGAAACAGGAGCAAAGGGAGTCAGACCAGACAGCGACGGAGTGAGAGAGAACTAGGAGCTGAGGGTTAATGGCCTTCCCATCTCTGTGATAAGAATTCATTCTGTTCTATTACCAGCACTTATCTATAGAGGCTCCTGTCTTTCTCTTCCCTTGCTCTCAAACTATGCACCCATACACACAACCACACATCCACACATGCACACATATATAAATGTGCACAACAAGGGTCCGAGATCAATAGATGAACCTAATGAAGAAAGCAGCTGTTTCTCGGCATACCTGCTCAACTCTATCAGCTCAACGAGATCTGCCTGTTTTACTCATCCATCTGTCCATTCATTTATCTATCCACATATCGTTCTATCTGTCTATCTATTTTTCTATCTTTTCACACAGCTATCCATCCGTATGCCTGGCCCATCTGTTTCTCAGTGTCTCCATTTATCCTTCTATCTTTCCATCAATCACTACACCGGTAAACAAAGATGCGGGCCAGATAGATATAGTTTGGAATTGACCAGACTGGTCCTTGTCATGCATTCAAGGTTTATTTGTTTTCCGGGAACTAATACGAGCCCTGAACACGAAGAATCTAATAAAATGGCTGCCATGGTTTGAAAGAATAGGTTTTATATGTGTGTCTGTTTGCGTGCGGGTGTGGAGCGGTGGGTGTGTATGCTTAAAATAGGCCTGGGACGGGCAGTGGCCAAATGGATAATGCTTCAACAGATCTTTATCCTGTTGGGCTACTGTCCCGTTTTCGGCAGCATCAAAGAATCTGCTTTCAGATCCGTCATAAGACACAAAGCTGTAATCTTAGTTGGAAAACAAAGGAAAGGGACCCTCACATTAACATTTTATTAATTTTTGGTTATTTATAATAATGGTGAAACTTTAAATTAACACCATGTGAAGCTCTGTACCAATAAAATAAGAGATAAGAGATAAGATCGGAACCAGACAATTTACACTTAATTGGTTCTGACAATGAAAATCAAAATTGTACTCCCCATACTAAGTAAACAAATAATCTTTAATAAACTATGTAATTTATTTTTTTTTACATTTTATTATACTTTATTCACACATTTTCAATAATTAAAAGAAAATCTTAATTATAACTGCAGAAATTAAACTCTTTTTCATGTTTTAACTGGCATATTTATTTTCGAATAAATAAATACATTTAAATAGTATTATTTCAGAAGAAACATCTAAATAAAACTAAAAGGTTATTGTAAATTTAAATCTACCAGGTTTAAATAAATGATGTTGTTTTGAATCAACAAGTTTGACCGTAGACTGATCTAGATAAGCATGACTTCTTCATATATATAATCTTTATTTATTAATTTCGGACAAGTTAAATTGTGCCAACCTGTTATAAAATTACTTCTATATCTTTTATGTGATAATACTTTTTTTATACAAGCATTTGCACAAGAAAAATGTGTTGTTGTTTTATATGTACTGAGATTTATATGTACACACAAAAAAAAGAGATAAGGTCAGATGAAAGAAAAACATCTCTAAGCTAAATTATCATGTGGTTACTTGCAGTATAGTCAGTCCAACTCAAATATAAAACAAGGAATGGAAACACACACACTCACACACAGTCACAGCAGGGCTGGAGGTGATACTGAACTGCTGTGGAGATGGTATTTGCAGACTGTTACAAATACGGAGTGTTGGCTTTCCTCTGACTTTCTCAAAAACATGCAAAAAATGTCCATTTCATTACTGGCTAAACAATGTCATATGGGCCCCCACTAGCCCTAATAGAAGCAGACAAAGACAGAGCTACACACATATGCTTCAAATAAATCAGATTACTGAGGGGGAATGGGGGAGTAAAAGAGTGAGAGAAAGACGAAAAGAAAGAGAGACACCACTAGACACTTAGAGGATTGACAATATTCTGCTTCTTGCTATTCCCCCTTCTCCCCCCATTTCCTTTCCTTTACTACCCCCGAACCCCCGACACCCCTTCCCCCGGTGGGATCTGTTTTAAATTTGAACCAGTGCTAGGGCCATATCTCCACCTTATCTCTGCTAGCCGTCAAAAAACAGAGAGCTCCATGTTTCCAAGCATTAGACCTCCAGCCCCTGACATGCCACTTGAAAATGTTTCTGCCGCTTGCAATGGCTGAGCAGGATAATAAAAAGGGTCTCCAAAGCTCATTTATCATTTAATCAAATAACATGCAGGTTACTGGGCTGCATTGATATCATTCTTGGAGGGTGCTCTGATGCACCTATCAAAGAAAATGTCAGCTGTGAAAATTATGCAAATTAATCTTGGCACTGTGACAACAAACGCAACCCAAAAACTCTCAAAGTGAGACAACTGTTACAGAGCTCCAAACTGTCATTGTTTTTCATTAAAAAAGCCATTAGAATTTAAAGGGCTGTGACATTTGTCGAAATATATCAAGATGTCCTGTAGTGTTTTTTTGTTTTTTTTAGTTCGAGCAATGCAAAAGCTCCTCTTGATTGACTGTAAGGGAAAGTATTGATTCCCTCTTGAAGATGTAACCCAAAAAAAAAAAAGGCATAGACAGGGTGTGGAATATGTTAACAATTTGAGGAAAAGGGAAAAATCAATATTTAAATGACCCCACATATTGATTTATAATTAAGTCTTAATTGCAGCCCTGCTTGGACTTTCAAGCTGCCCTGTGACAATAGCTCAGAAAGAAGATAGGGAAACGTTATTGATACACTTTAACAGTGGTGGTCGCCCAGACATTGATTCAACCACTTTGTGGTACCTCTGGCACGCACACCCACGCTAAGTGCACATGCAGTTTTTAGTGGAGACGCATGAACTCGCACCTACATGGGCCAGCAAAATGAACAAACCGAAGTCGACTAACAGAGCATAATTAACCTTCATCTGGGAAAAGTCAGAGCTGTCGTACCTGCAGGCTTGACTGCCCATATGTTTGAAGGTGCATATGTGAGTATCTATTGTAATTACCCCACTGATTGACTTGGTATGGGGTTGTTTATAGAATTATTTTGGACAAAATAAGTGAACATAAAGAATAAGAGTGTGACTTTGTGTTAAATCCATACGTCTATACTATTTCATTGTATATTCATCTGTTTCAGTTCATATAGTAATGTCGAAGCATGTCTTCATGTTCAATCTATGTGTGTATGTGTCCCTGTGGGCCTAATCAGGTATCAGGTACCTTTTGTTTTGGGAGCCCATTGATGGATGAAATCTTTATCTGTGCTATTGATCAGGAGGGTGCAGGTCCTAAACTGTCTGTCGAGCTGCCTGCCTACTCCGGCTCTAACAAGATTGCCAGGGCCGAGTATATCAGTTAACATTTAATCAATGGCAGCTTAAGACACTGGGGCTAAGGGAAAGAAGCCCACCGCTTCGGCCCCCTGCCCCAAACCATTACTCGGGATTGAAACAGAGCAAGATGTGGGTACAAGTGGGAGCTCCAGATGATTACAGGGGATTGGGTCTGCTCCATCACATGTCTTCAGGGGACCAAGGTGTGTATCCGTCTGTGTGTTTGCTCCTTTGTGTTTACAGGCATGCAAGTCCTCGCTTGTCAATACATGTTAATTTGGCCAAGAGAAAAAAAAAAAAATCCAGTAAGAGATGGTGGGATTTCAGAGTGTAAGAAAAAGTGGGAAACCGAATGAAGTGATGGATGCATGAGGAAATTTGCTATTCAGTTTAAGTTTAAACAGTTCTCTAGAAAAGAAAAAAAAATACGAGAAAAAACACTAAAACACACACTGCAGAGGAAAGATGTGACATATAGTGCATAGCATGATTTTTCTTTTTTGCCTTGCTTGCAAAAAGCCTCCTGATGGTAAAATGCAAAAAAGGAGACTCAGCAAAAAAGAAATATGATCAGTTAGGCTTTTTTGCTTGCTTTTTATTTTTATCAGCAGCTCATCTTCTAGTGAATGAAACCACATCAGATCTAAGACATAGATCCTTCCTCTTCTATTCACTTTTTTTCTTAATTTTAATATTAATGTTTGCTGCGGACATCATCAAAATCTTATTTTTGGCAAGCGAAGCTTCACCTTACAGCTTTTCCCTGTGCCCTTTGTCTCAGTGTATATTTAAGACTGAGAGGAGCAGCACATGGAGTTTGCTAGGGGCTTTCTCTGACAGGGGAAACCCCTCTTATGTCCATGTCTTTCGTCCAAAGCCTGAGAGATTCCCACCACCTAAAATCAATGCGTGTGAGAGCATATGTGCGCCTGTGTGTGTGTCAAGGTTTTGTAAGACAAATCTCTCCAGCGTGCGCCGTTTTAGTGCTATTGAACCGGGCTTCGATCACTCGGCCACTGTGAATAATGCAAGGCAGGCTACTGCTCACTTACAGCACAGTGTGCTCTGCATGTGTGTGGTTGGGTGTGCACGCACGTGTGACAGGATGGTCCTTTTCCCCTCTTGCAAATGCAACAGGGCAGCTCTTCGACGTTCCTCCACTTGGCCCTCTTAATCTCATGTCAGATACAGGAACTCCCACATTGATACTGTGTCTCTGAGTGTGCAAGCGCACAAGCCGGAGGCTTCTACAGTAGACAGGAAGAGCTTAACTCAGTCGGACAGCTCAGGCCTGCACTTTGACACGCCCTGACTCATTACGTACAGTCGGCACATGGCAGAATATTGGGATTTAAAAAAAAGACAATTAGATATGAAGTCAAGGGAGCATCGCTTACACACATGAAAGAGCCGTGAGCGCACACACATCGCAGGAAATCAGGTTTAGCGTGCTCATATTCATATTCTCGGATACATGAAGCAGAGATATTCATAATTAGGATGCTGTAGAGTAATTAACATGATTCCAAATGATGACTGTATGCATTTTGCTTGAAATATTTATTTCTTTTTTGTTAATTAAGCTGATTGATTTGATGTGACACAAACCGTACGCATGCTTTAATGGTGTCCTATACTTGATGGAGCTGGAGGGGACAACAGCTGATGAGGCTATAGAGAGAGACAGCACCACACACACATACGCACAAATGACTAAAACAGATCCAACTGTTCATTGGCCGTGCCTAAGAGGAGCATCTCCTCTTTCGACATAATTATCTTTGTCATCACTTATGAGGCAATTAAACAAACATCAGTTCTTATTTCCTCCCCCTCTGTCTCTCCTCTCTACTTTTTCTGTAGCTCTCCTCTCTTATACCATCTGTTCCAATCTCTGCTCCTCCAGACTATGTCTCCTCTCCACTCTTCTTCTCTCCTCTCCTGTGTGACTTCAGACAAGGTTTCAATTTCAGTATGCTGATTGTCTCATTGCCAACTCATTGCATGTCTAACACTTACTGGCACTCTGGGGACCAGCAATGCACACCACAGAATGCCTATTTCACTCCACAGGTTTATATTTGCGTGCGTGTGCAAGGGGTGATGAGGGTGTAAAATGCCTATTACACTGAGAGTCTGGTCTCTCTTACACTGAAGAGAATTCTCTGGTGCCTAAAGAGCAGAAAATTGCAATGCTCCTCTTCCTCACTCCCCATTAACCTGCTTCTGAAACAAAGGCCGGGCCTAGACGTGTGTATTTGCTGTGCATGGACCCTATGTTTAAAGCACCTTGCAGGTCTAACCAAGCAGATCACCTAAAGGTTGCAGAGCTTTGTGAAAGCATTTGTTCTTCTTAAAAGTTTGTGGCATGTTCACATGTTATAATTAAAAACTTTGATATGGAGTTTTATATTACAGATAAACATCAAGTAGTGTGATGTACTGTGAAGCAGGAGAAAAATGTTTTGCTATTTTAATGAATTGAAATTTGAAACTACTGGTGTGATTTACACTCAGCCCAACTGAATGAAATCAACACTTTGTAGAAACTACTTTTGCTGTAATTACAGCCTTTTGGCCCATGCCGCAGCCAGCTTTTAAACATCTTCATGCTGAAGTATTTACACATGCCTCTTTGTAAAAGTGCCTAAGTTCAGTCAGTTTGGATAAAGAGACTGATCACAAATTTGTGGGTCTTGCAAAAGATTATCAACTGGATTAAGTAAGCCTTAACTAGGCCATTTTTACACATGAATTAGTTTTGAGCTAAATCACACCAAGTCACATCATACTTAACAATTAAAATTCATCTGAGTACTCAAATTGAAGAAGATCTACACATCCACAGATAACATCTGGTCCCTAAAAATGTTAGGGACCAGATTTAAGAGTTTTTAAGAGTGAAATTTCTTCAGTTAAGAATAAGATCATTAAACAGTTACTTAAGACTCCTCTAGAATCCAGCTCTTTTTTGGCACCAGCAGCTTTTATTTAATAGTAGACAGACAGGAAATGGGGTTGGGAGAAAGTGAGAAAGTGTACGGCAAAATTAAACAGGCAGTGACTCCAACCTGTCACAGCCATGTTAAGGATTAAGGCCTCCATGCTTACCCTTTACCTCTGTGGTATTGATACACCGCATTAGTCCTTATTAAAACCTCATTAGCCAAAAAAAAAATAAATAACCAGAACAGTCAAAACCTAACAGCAGAGACATTTTAACTTTTTACTCAATCTCCCCCCTTATAATCTGGCATAAACCAGATTGATACGTGTATTTCATTCTGAATTCCACTCTGCATCGATATGGAAATCCTCCTGTTGAAAATAATTGCACGAGGGAGGGACAATAAGTGCAATTCGAGCTGATTGGGTACCTCCCTCCCATGTCATGTTTTTAGCCAATCACAGCAGCCGTAGCAGCTGACATGTATCGCATTCTTAACTTGTTTTACGGAGCTAGCTGATGAATCAAACTGTTTCCAACTCAGGTCGGGAGGAGCAAGCAAACATCTTCTACATATGCAAAAATCACGTGTTTTTGCTTGTTTTTCAAAAAGATATAGAGGATATTCCAGCTACTTTTTTTTTCTTTAGCTACAGTCTTCCACTACTGGTTGGCATGTTAAGTCATACACATCACTGCATTTCATTGATCTGAAACATTTCTGTATTGAGGCTGATGCATCTGTTGGCTTCTGGCAAAGCTGCATTTTCGGGAGTTTGTGAATTCACAAATCTTGCGACAATTTATCTTGCTTGCAAGGTAACCACCCTTTAAAATACTCTAAAGAATTTCTATCACTCAGAATATCTTTCTGTCAACTCAGTTAAGCAAAAAAGATTTTTTTTAAATCACTTCTTGAGGAGAATGCTTTTAAATGTGGAACAGTTTTCTATGTGGAATCATGGTCAAGCTAAAAGGTGCCTTAGTCTAATCCTCAAGAGCTGCCATCCTGCAACTTTTAGGTGCAAGTTCTCTCCAACACCTGAATCTAACAGCTGAATTCCCTCAGCTTGTCATTCAGCTTAGCAGATGCCCAATAATGAACCACTGATTTGATTAAGATATGCTGGCTTGTGAACCCCACACTCACAACACTGTTGAAGGGGTGCAACTGCTTTTGCAGACACTCTATTCGTTGTTATTGTACCTGTATGTAGCCACTTTCCATTACATATCCTGTTATGTCAATCCAGTCACCAAAATGTGACAAAATATTTTTCTTTTATGCCCTACAGTGAACTTGTCTGTCATTTTTGGTCCATTCATTCTATCCCAAAAAAAAGAACAGGAAGACAGTCCCTTAAGAAGAGCTTCAAGATGACTAAAACAGCAGGCATATTTGTCTAATTTGCACAAAGACATCCACATCAAAGCAGAAATCAAGCTCTATGCTCACTCAATAGATTTTTATCAGTCTATCCATTTCTTGTACTTTTTTTCCCAGCATCCTTTTTTAACCCTCTGTCACGTTCCTCTTTCTCCCTCTCTATTTTCAGAGCGTTATTAGGACATGATAAAAGCAAAAGGGATGTCATGACACAGGACCCCCTGTTAGCATTAGGAGGTAGAAGAAAAAAAAAGGGAACGAGAGAACGTCGGGGGGGGGGAGAAAAGATGAAAGAGATTTGTCTGGAAATGATTGCTCACAAGGCATTGATTCTCTGCTTTAATCTCGCACAGTGTGCTCAAATTTCCTATTAGGGAGATGAAGAAAAGAAGCGAGAGGGAGATGGGTCTTACTCGGAAAGGTAGAGAGGTGAAACTTGACATATCTCTCCTTTTTCCCTTTTTTTCCCTTTTTGGACAGATGAAACATACATTTTCCTTATTCTAGAAAGAGAACTATTTTTTTTCCTTCCTATACGTTGCCTTGCTGTTAGGCCATTAGCCTGCTGTAAGTAAACAATGGAGAGGCACAGCTATTGCTACTGAAACCCTGGAGGGTCATACGCACTCACACACACACATTTATCCCCCACGAAAAACTACACACACACACACACACATGCACACTACAAGCCTCTGACAGCTGCTGTTACTGCAAAGCTTCCTTCGGTTAGCGACGATTAGCCTTAGCCTATAGGAAATCAATAGCTGCTATCAATTCCATACTGCTATTGATGGATGTGGTAAAGGATTCAAAAAGAAGAATGAGGAAAAATAGCTGAAAAGGGGGTGATTTGTACCTCTTCAAGCTCGGTCTGATTAAACTGCTTTTTTTTTGCTGTTTTTTTTTTTCCTTTGCAGGATATAGGGTGCTTTCAATGTCATCTGTGAATTGTATCATTGCTGTCAGAGATTAGTAGCTGCTTGGACTCTATGAGTGCATTGCCTGGTTACCGTGGCTCTGGCTCCACACAACCCTCCTCCCATCACTGGATTGTTTGTCTTAATGCTGTGTGACATGGTCCATTGTTTTGTCCATCTGTGGTTAAGAGTCAATGGACAGGGGGTGTATGAAGGGATCGGGAAGGGAAGAGAATGGAGGTGAGGGAGAGAAAAAAAGAGGGGGTGAAGGGGTGGTGTGCAGTGACAAGAAGAAAAGAAAAAAGAAGATGGAAACAAGAGCTAAAAGGTGAAAAATATGGAGAGAGAAAGGTCAAAAAGAACCTACGGATAAGGATAAAGGTGCAACGACCCTGTGATTTCGCTGGGGTTCTTTACATATCACTTCCTGCTCCTGGAGCCTCCAGACGTTTTTAGTTCCATATGGAGCGGGGCCTTAAGCTCTTTGTGATATCAACAATATAAAAGACATCATGGCCCTGTGACACCAGTCCCCTCTTCAAAGGGTTAAGTCATATTTAGTATGCGTCCTCAGAGTTCCATGGCTTTGTATTGTAAATAAGGCTAATGTGGCATTGGTCAGGTATGCAAATTCAGATAATCAGTGCAATTTCTGCAAATTATAACTGTCAGTGCGGTGGGCACAGAACCTTGGCGGAAAACATGAGGGAACAATTTAGCTCGGGTAATACCCCTTCACCAAAGAGCTGCTCAGCTCCAAAAGAAAAACAATCGGCCTGAGTCCGTACCGCCCCAACACACCATTTCAAAAATAGTTTATGGTGAATGAAGCCTTTTTTTTCCCCCTTGAAGCACAAGTCAGGCCGCTGCCCTTTTTCTTCTATGTGCACACACAGACCACAAAGTAATTATAATTTGCTTGGAGGGAATTATTCAAAAAGTGACCACATCTTTTACTCCCACGGCAAGAGAATATGGTTTTGGGAAATATGGGGTAAATTGCTACTTGACGAAAATATAATAATATACACATATGAATGTATCTCATTTTGATTTGACAAATGATTTAAAATGCAGCACATTGTCTCCAGCTAATTTTTCTGTGATTGAAAAGAGGAACCTCAGGAGTGAAATTCCTATGTCTCATTGGGGACTAATTTTTTTAAACTCATTTTGTGGATGCAAAATGAAAATCCAAGGTTTTGATAGTTAGAGGAATGACTCTGACATAAATCTGTGAACGTAAAGTCCTTTATTATTTCCTAATATACAATGGATGGAACATTGGGGCAAAGTCATCAATCAATTTATCCAAGTGGTGGTGCAGCCCTAGTTGTGTGTTGCCAGGTATACATACCAAAAACAGGACTTTTAAGTGACCCCTGTCAGTCTTTATCGTCAGATATAAATTGTGTAAAATATGTATAAAATGTGTGTAAAATGCAAAAATACTTTAGGGAGTTTAAATAAAGGAAATGTTGTGCTAAAGTAATATTTGCCTTTTACGGTATCTGAACTCTTTTCAAGTAAAAATCAAAGCATTTTAAAATAAAATTACATAATTTACTAAGATAGTTTTTACTTTGAACTGGATCTACACACTAATGAGTCCACCTTGTCCTTGGCTTCTCTAAGACTAGCCCATAACTTCAGCATTTAGATTTCTGCTAGCAAACATCTCCAAGACAATTGTCTAGAGCAAAATTTAATACATAAATCTAAATTTAATGCTGATCAAGCAATACATTTTAGATCTTGGCCTGAAAGTGGTGGGTAGATAGAGATATAAACCAGTGCATCACCGTGTGGCTTTTTTAAAAATATATGCTCTGCTTTTACTCACAAAAAATAAGCCAATAAATTCAGAATATCTGCAAACTACCTATATTCATCTGCAACTAACTACTTCCTACAGCTTTCATTAACATAAATGCTTGTTTTGTTTACCACTAGTGGCAACTAGTGGTAAACTATCACTATATTTTTGAAAATGATAAAGATATTTACAAAATCTTAGATGGCATAATCTTCTCCATGCAGATTTATATGACAAAATGGCCACCCCTGTGCTAACGCTGGTGATTAGTAAGGTCTGGGAGCGTGTTCTATGATTTCTCTCACTCTTATGGGCATTTGTAAATGTTTATGTAATAGCCACAAATTACTGAGACAAACCCTGGAAATAGACTTATGTCTGAGGAGAGACCTTGCCCGAAACTAAAAAAAAAGAATAAAAAAGAAAAAGAAAACCACTGGAATGACAAAAAAAACCACCTCCACCACCCAGAGGGAGAAAAAGGATAAAATTAAGCAGTGAAAGTAAGGGAGAAGGGAAAACCTAATACCTAAAAGGTTTTTTGGAGTCATGGCTCTTAAAATGCTCCTTGTGGAAAGAGACAGTTTTATTCCGACAACAAAAATCTGATGAATTGTGTTTTTTTTTTTTTTTTGCATTTGTAGTGATTCTGACCCAACTACGACACAGCTTGAGTTGAGCGGAACGTGTCGGAGGAAACTTTTGCTGTTCCGATGTTCCATCACTTCCTTCTGGATGAACAAAAACGCGCTTATATTCTCACACAAGCGCAGGGATAAGAGGAGTGCATTAGGCTCTGTTTTTTAGCCTACAGCTGCTATGTAAATGGTTAGCACGACTACACTAATTTGACAAGGACCAAAAAAAATGTCCCAGAGCCTTATCACTCAGAGAAAACAAAGGGACGCAGAACACACCAACATATGCACACCCTCACATACACACAGTGTTGAGCACATGATAAAAGTGTTGTTGGTCTCTCTAAGTCAGAGGAGGTCTTTTGTTTAAAGGGGGTATTCAGACAAAGAGGGTACTCTCACTCCCTCTTTAATGCATGTCGGGTGGTGGTGGGATGGGTGCTACAGCGGGATGGAGACGTGTGGATGGTGGGCTGGTGGAGTATGGATGACAGGACAGGCTCTCTGAAATAATTACCTCCATAAGATCACATCTCGCTTTCTTTATCTTTTTTTTTGGTGAGAGGGAGAGAGGGAACACAGAAGGGGGGAAAATGACAGAAAGTATGCAGAAAAAGCCCCATGTTTCTACTCGGCCTGACTTATGTAGAGCTGTATGCATGATGGAAAGCAGGACTAATGGTCGAGGATACACATTTACTCTCACACACACAAACACACACAAGTGCACCTCATAGCAATGTGCTTTGTGGCCAAACAAATGGTGAAATGCTTGAAACGGAGCCGACAACAGAAAAATCACTGTTACAACCTCAACTTCAGAGACTCTTCCAGATGTCCCCAAACATCTAGCTAAACAAATTGTTTAAATTATGAAACTGATGATGGAAGACCCATGACTTACCATTTATCATAGTTGCTCTTTTTTTCCCCCCTTGAACTACACTAAACAGCTCCATTCAGGGTTCATTGGAGAACAGAGAGAGAGAGAAAAAAAATCTAATTCTTCTAATCATTTTTGGACAGCCCTCAAACAAAAATGGCATCCGCGTCCTCCATGTTGAGAGGGAATTCATTTATGCTCGCTCTTCTTTTTTATAAACTCAATTTACTTTATCACTTATAATTGTACACAAAGAGAGACAGTTTAACTCAGAAATATGCACACAGTGAGCTTTTTGTCTGAGAGGGACCCAGACAAACGATCATCAGGAAAGGTTTTCAGTGTATGCGCAGTAACTCTTCACTCTGTCTGGTTCACTCTCATAACTGTGTTTATTTTGAGATGTGCCTCTAAAAATTAGACTGAAACGGGTAAATAAAGCTAGAATTATCCAAAATAAAACAACAGTATATGCAAACATAATCAAACAACATACTATTAGTTTTGCTCCTGTCTTTGTTAAAAACACTTTTACCCTTAAAATGTGTCTGCAATGCTGTATCCTTAATTGGGCCATAAAATCTACATCCAAATTGTTTAATGAAAGCCATTCACATGTACATAAAGTCCAGAGCATTAGAACTCTTATTCCCAAATGAGCCTATAATTATCTGGCAAGGTTCCAAGTCCAAGGCTTTAAGAGAAAGATACCGGTCAGCACTTAAATTAATCTTTTTCATACCAGCCTCTAATGAACAGAAAGTGCTCGAGTCAGGAGTTGCAGCCCCAGAAAAACTAAGAGCCACGTTCACATATACACACATACAACCTCAAACCATAGACTGACTAAAATGCTGCTTACTAGAAAGTTTTGCTACCCTTAAAACAGTTACGTCATCTATAGTTATAAATACATATACGGCAGTAAAATATACAATTCTCATAGCATAAAATATTACTCTTGTAGAAAGAAAATCTTCTAGCCTAAATTTATTAGAGAAGCAGATAATCCTTGTTTGTTACAATGAAATCCCAGTCTGGGAGTAATGAGATCTCATGCCACAAGTTCTCAGGATATTGATTAAGCCCCGTCTGGTTAAGCGTAGTGGGGATGCTGTGAAGATGCGACTTCCTCTGGTGAAATAAGTTATTACTATGGGCTCGGGGTGTAAATGTAAATGCTTTAACCTCGAAACACACTATTGTCTCCATGTTTGAGGCTCTTATTCCTATGCTATAAGGAAGTAGCTTTTTAGTTGCATTGTTGCCTTTTCAGAGTAAGCTAATAAAGATATCAACTGACTGCCCTTTGATTGGTTTCTAATATATTGCAGAATCCTTTACACTGGGAGGATTTTGGGGTAATAAATAAAAAGGAAACTGACAGAATAAAGGATAGGAAAGGAAGGGTCTGTAAGCAAAGTTAGGATACAGCAACTTGTTAACAATATTGCAAGGTCCATGATGCTAAAGTTGGCATTTTCTTCAAAGCTTGATTGCTTGATCAGAGCTCAGAATCTGAACTAATTTAATATAGATTAATTTTCAACGTAGAGAAAATGTCTAACATTTTTATCGTTTTATTTGGAAAAACATTCATTATTTTTCCCATAGGCTGCAGGAGAACGACACCAGACCCACTGTAACCCTGACGGATACACAACAGAAGATGGATGAAGGAATGTGAAAATTTCAGTTATTTGAAAATAAAGGAAATTAGTGCTTCACATACCATTAGGCAATAAATCCATCTTAGGGTATGACAAGTATTAAAACCAAAACATATGCACTAGATATGACTATAAAAGAAATAGAAACGTTGTAACCAAATTTTTAAACGTTTCACTGCGTAAAACAAAGCAGCATAATTTTAATTGTACCCTAAAACTTTGATCTGTAGCCAAATCTTTTGTATTTGTTCAATAAACAAAAATAATTAGTAGGATAAAAATGCCCTTATATTAAGCAGTCACTAAAGTAGGCATCAGAAAATATCTGATCTAGTATCTTAGAAATTGCAAACATCTGTAGAGCTCTGCAACTTCTTAATGAAAATTCTACATTTGGGCTTAAAACTGTGGCAAAACTAAAAGCCCATTTAAAAGTAGAACATGTTTTAAATGTGGTGTAATTAGAAAGAGATGTAGCAAGCATATTGTGCTCTTGACAACTTTAAAACCTGCTTGTGTTGCTTAACTAGAGATGTTAAAAAAAAGAGAGAACAAGGAAGAAAAAAAAGGGGCTTAAAGACTCTTTGGGTTGAAAAAACAGACACTAACAGGAGTCAGAGGGATACCGAACAAGCAGGACAAAAAAGGAGAGAGGGAGAAAGAGGGAGGGATGGATGGGGTCAAGTTGAAATGTAAGGTTATGATTTATCTAAGCATGTTTTGCTGCTGCACCCTGATTCTCACCGATGCTTTGATCCATGTGTAATTAAAACCAAACGTTCGCCAGCATCAGTCCTATTTCAGGACTGAAAGCCTCTCCTCTTCTCCTGTTCGTGTGAGTGCGTGTTGTGATTCTTATATATTAGTAAGCTCTTAGTCTCCATCTGTTTTCGGGAGTAAAGGCACAGTATAAACAGGATTCTTTGGGGTGCACAGTTTTTAAATACAAACATGGGCAGACACACACACACAAATGGATGCATGGCATATTGCTGGGCAGAGGTTATATCAAAAACGTGCCCCCCCCCTCTGCACCAACACTATGCCCCAGTCTACCCACTCCTTTAGGTCAAGGAAAGCAAAAGCAAGTTAAGCACTCATTTTCTCCCGGCAGCATTAACATAGGGATGACTAAATAATGGACCCTGACTCTCAGTCTTCTGGTTTAAATTAAAGCACAGCCCCCTCCTCTTACACCCTACAACCCCTCACCAACCATCCAACCCCCACTCAAAGAAAAAAACGATTAATCTTTTTTCCTTTTTTTGTCTCTCTGAATGTTTTACAGTTCTGTTACACTTATTAGCTGCTGGCAGGATGGAGACTCTTAAATGAAAGCCAAATTGCTTTGGTCATGAGAAAGGAAATGAAAGCTCACTCCAGGGAGAGACTGTGTAGCCATAGCATACATGAGAGTGTGTGTCAGCAATGCATGTGAGTGTATGTGTGTGTGTAGAGGCGTTCCACTGTGAGATCCTCCCAAGGTGAAATTTCATAAGCTGACTGCTTGCTGGCCTGGGATGTCCCTGTGCACGGGACGGTGTGTGCCTGTGTGTTTCAAATATAAGTGCGGCAGCCTAATGGGAACAGCATGCTCATTTTGGGGAGATTAGGGGGAACGGACGGGTCTGTATCAAGAGACGTGGTCTGGATGCAAAGGCCCAAGAAAAGAGGGAACAAAGGAGGTAGAGAGTAAAAATTGATCAAATAATATGAAGATGCACTGAGAAATTGACAGTTTTCCAGAATCGGGGTTTTAAAGCTTGATTGTCTCTTATCAGTGAGTGGCTGGAAACCCCCCAAAAAGCAATCTTTCAAATAATTAGGAAACAAGTGATTCCTAACCGCCTTCAGGTCTTAATAACTATAGAGTTGAAGTCATCACTAAGTGAAGAGGTGTCATGGTTTTGAAATGTTCGGTTTTAGCTACGCCTATTTGTAAAACTGTAGGAAACTAGTAAACGTAAGTCTTTACATTTTAAAAACTGTAGAGACATGGCTTTAGTTCACTCATTCTGAGAAAGAATAAGAGAGAGTAAGATCTAAAGCAGATAACAGAAAGACTGGAGGTAGAAAGGGCAATTTCCTCCGTTTTATCCTTTTGAGTTTCAAAACATCTGTCTGTCACGCAACATGCTGCCATTGGAATGTTGGCAGCCTTTTGGAAGCTCCAAAGTAAATAATTACAATCTATACAACAAATACATTAAAACAGAGGCTTTAACAATGCTAGTCATGCTAGCGCTGCTACTGATAATTTAGATACTAAAGACAATTTGAAACTTAATGAGATGTTTCTAATAAAATATAATACAGAGATATAATAGTATCTTTTACTCCCACACACGTGATGTCAAGAACCATACAGGCATGAAATATAAAGGCTTTTATGTTAAATTATTGTTTGCAAAGATAAATAGAAACCAACAATAATCTGGATTTGAATATATGGGCTTTGGGCAAACCAGAGATCAGAAATTGGCAAAGAAAACTCCAATTCATGCATAATCAGAAGAAAAAGGCTAAAGATATAAGCAAATTAATAGAGCACACTGACACAACTGATAGGCTGATATCAAGATTTGGTGAAGATAAAAACTATTTAAAAATGTGTAGATGTAGATGAGATAACAGGTGGGAAAATGAGCTAAATGATAAAGTAGCAGTAGGACTAAAGTTCAAGTCAAAAGAACAGCAGAATAATAAAATGGATTGATGAAGAACAGACCTGGGCTGGTGGGGCATTCCTTCACTTGGAACATCTCATGTAGACTCAGTCCATCGTCCTCCCCTCCCAGGCCTTGCTGGTGCAGCTGGAGTTTCCTCAGGCCTTCGTTCTGCTGGTGGCGAGCAGAACGGGCGTGCTGCACCAGGTTGAGGCGGGCCTTGGTGGTGTAGTCACACAGAGCGCAGAGGTAGACGCACGACTCTTGACTGTAAGCGCTGTCCTGCTTCTGCAAGTGCTGTGGGAGTAGAGAAAGAAATGTATCAACAGTTGTACAAAGTCTTAAGCCCTGCTTAATATGTTTGACCAAACTAACCCCTGAACAGACCTTTAAAATTAAGGAGATTTATTTCCTAAAATCGAAAGCGCTTAAAGTTTAGAAAAGTCTAGATTTATGATTTGTCTTTAACACAAATTTTATCCAGCTCTCCTCATTAATGGCAGCTGTGTGAGTTTCTCATTCAACGTGTGCTGCCAGTTGCAGGCCCTTCATTTTCCAGTTGCTTCTATAATGGCATTGGAGCCATGCAAAGATACCCCCTACCTCTTGTCCCGCCCTCTGTGTCGTGTAGGTGCATGAACCCAAATGCACACACACTCCCGCCCCACCCCCATTCCCACCTTGCCCTACTCCCATACACCCAGTCAAGCCAAGCATATCAAGTGTGCTTCTGTTGTTGCTGCCGGGCTAATGAACAATGCACAAAAACAAAAGAGCAGGCCAAGCTTTTATTATCTGACCCTCTGCAAAGGGAGGGGAGGAGGGGGCACAGGGAGCAGAGGAGAGAAAGGCATGGAGACAGATACACAGAGGTGGCTCATGAAGGTTGCCTTCTACTTTGTTAAGATTTATTCACACTGCTTTTGTGAGAAACAGGTGCAGGGCTTCATGCATTAATTAATACGTGCATTGGTGTGTGTGGTTGTGTGAATGTGTGTGTGTAGTAACCAGCTCTCGTGTCCTCCTATAGGAAGATTTTTCTTTAATTAAGTAATTAAAACTTAGACAGGTAATATTTTCACATTCTTGCATCATTTTATACAGAGCAAAAAGAGTCTAAAAAGATGCATGTGACGGAGGAGTGTCTATGCGTGTTTATGTTAATGCGGGTGGTAAGAGGAGTCAGACGCAGGTGTTAGAGTTCAACACCCCCTCTTCCTTTTTTTTTCTTTTGACAAACAGGGATTAGCAACATAGCTACAGCCGCTAGAACATCTTTTCTCTCTCTGTCTCTCCCTCCTTCTTTCCTTTTGTAGGAAATCTAGTGAGGTTTTTTCTCACGAGACGGTGGGACGTCCCCTCGCAGTCAGAGGGCTCTTTCAGAAGTCTTAAGTTTTAATTAAGTCAGAGTTGTCAGAAGAAAGCTCCCCAGTCCAGAGCTCAGGGCCATTAATTACAGCTATCTTTGTTTCTCTGTGAAAGGAGGCCTCCTTTGCTTTTCCTCTCTTTCTTTGCTTCTTTTCTTTTATCCCCTCCCTCTTTTACAGAGGAACCGTACTGCTGAGCCTTTCTGTGGAAACCACACACGTGCGCTACAGAAGACAACATGTATTTATCACTGGCAAACACAATAATGTAAGAGTTTTGGACGTTTTGTTGAAGTTAGAACTTTCTCAACTTCTAAAATTCTAAAAGCAGGTTGTTTGATCCCAATAAAATAATTGTCTCTAAAAAGTATGTACCTGCTTATACCTCATATAATGCACTGCATACAAATTAGTAAAGTCTTCTCTATGGCCTTTTCTTTTATTATGTACCATCTAACTAGTCCCTTCACTAGTCGGTTGAAAACTCATGTATTTCTCAGTGTTGGCACTACACCTGAAAACAATTAAGTCAAAGGAGGACAGGATTTTTTTTTAAGACGTAAAGATGAAATACGCTTTATTTTCTGTGACCTGTCAGCACATTTCTGCTTTTGACCCATGCTTTGAAAAACCAGGAGAAAGCAAGATTTCCAGATAACAGAAGGGTTAAATTGAGAACAGAAAAATTCACGTTTTATCCCAACTTTTAACTTTTGTCTGATGAAAAACCTGCAAGATTTTGCAGGCTTTTAGAAATTAGAATATTTCTCTGTAGGTAATACAGCTGTATACTGAGGTATTAGAATGGTCTGCTGAATCTCCTGAACTGGCATAGTAGTACAGGTACTACTAATATATGATTCTAAAGGATTGGTAATGCTAACTCTGCAAATGTCTGTTACTAAATACAAGTAAAACAATGCTTTTTGCCACTCCTCATATAGACAAAGTGAAGTCTCATCCACTTTTATAAAGAAAACAGTTAATGATCATATTAGCAAGCCCATAAAAACAAAAATCTGAATACTGCTGCTATTATAGTTGTTGCTATATCTTCTTATGTTATATTATCATAAAAGAGAAATTGGATTCACCTAGAATTAAATAAGAAAAAGATAAAAATAGACCATAAAACTCTAGTGTTGTTGTAAATTTCTAATTGTGTCTAACTACTTTATGATACTATTATTTAAAAAGATACATCTAAACCTCTTAGATCTTTAAAACTAGAGGCCAAAACCATTAAAAGTAAATGTTTTGACTATAATGACATGTTTACAAGAGATAGAGGAGAGTGTTCTGAAAAGAGTATTTTTATCTCCCTTCTAGTTCCATGCACATGCTTCAAATGAAATGTTTCTTAAAAGTCTCCCTTATTGTTTTCAATTGTCTCTTAGGCATGGCCACAAAGAAAATTTGTAGAGTGTTAAAATTAACATTTTCATATCCGTTAATTGGGGTTTGAAGTATCACACATCCTAGATTATGTTGTAGGGATTTTGGGATGTAAGGCGTCAGCTGGGAGCAGCCAAATGATATACTTTGTGTTGAACCAGGCTGCCAGATAGGTTTAGGCTAAATATTAATTCTCTCCCCATCAGCACATTCCAGAGGGTTTGTCTAAGACCAAAACTAGAGGCTGTCTGTCGCTCTGTGGAACTCTGCGGGTCTGAAAAGCAGGCGGCCTGGTGATCACAGGCCAGAACCATCCATGATTTATGAACTTTTAAAGAAGCACTTTGACTCCTGCCAGGCATGAGCTGTGTAATGCATATTCAAACACACAAACACACTGTTCCTGCTCCTGGGTTTGCGCCCTTCTGTGTCTGCTCGCAATGTGTATGTAATTTATGCTGTAGTAGGATTGTCTGTCTGGAACTGCGCTGTATGAACATTTGTATTGAGTGTCTTTGTGTGTCTGTGTGGCAGAAATGTAAAAAAAAAGAGGCCATCGTTGTCAATATGGCACCTTTCCAAAAGGCCTGGTGGTTAATTGTTGTGGATTAGTGTTTGGCAAACAACCAAATAAGCTAACACTCCCCATGGGCCGATGAAGATCGGCTAAACAGCATTCTCTGTTGGACCAACACGTGGCACAGATGGCTAGGAAGGATGAGGATGCACACCCCTTGTGTAAATGAAATACAAATTACAACTCTCATGAGTTTCCGTTCGGCTGTCAAAAGCACAATTTTGTCAACCTTCAATCATACACACACACAACCACATGAATGAACTCATTGCAACATGTATGAGGGGAGGGGGAGCCAATATGACAGGTGGAGGAGGCTCTCCTGTGTTGTTGTTTTTATACCTCTGCTGCTGCTGTGTCTGTTTACGTGTGTATGACAGAGGACTGCATTCATTATGCAGAATGAAATGTTTACAAAACACATTTCCTCACACACACATGTATGTATACAAAAGCGTGCACGCACCTCCCCTACTCTCACTCACGAGGATTTGTGGGGAGAGTCTCCGTGCCGCTGTCTGATATCCATTTGTTCTATCTGGGGTGACAAAGCTGCCTCATTAACTGAATTTTTAATAAGCCAAGCCAAAAGACATCATTTCACAACTTCTTTTATCTCTCTGTCTACACGAATGTAAGATTGTGTGTGTGGGTGTGTGTGTGGATAAGGCTTCAATCCATCCATTCTTCTGGCCTTGTGTGTATGGTTTTTATGCATCGGTAATTTCCACTCTTCATTTTAACTTGTAAGTGTATTTTGGTGCCTGTCTATAATTTCAATCCAGCGTGTTTTCTTTTCTTTTTTTTTCTGTCTTTTTTTTTTGTTTGCATGTGATTTGTTCACCGCCATCATAAAAATATTTTTGAAAGCAATGCAGAGTGGTGGGGTTGCGTTTTACACCATAAACCTAATGACAAATTAGCGCATTCGGTACAAACACACTAAGACTCTTTTCCTGCCATTAAGTATAGAACCAGGCAGCTAATGAATACATTCTGAAAGTAAGAATGCTCTTTAACAGCAGCTGTGTCTTAATAACCAGTGTGAGTCGGAGCATGTGTACACACGTCTCATACGTAAAGAATCAGTGCACACATTCGCTCTGAGTTTGCTGAGAGTATACACATGAACACTGTGGCTATAAAAAAAACAACCTCTTTCTAGACTTTTATCAGTGTTTTTTAAGCAAAACCCTAAAGCTTGTTGTTGAATGTACCTTCTTTTAGAAACACTACTAGCTTCCGGTGCTACCCCCTTGGGCCTCCGGGGGCCATCAGAGACAAAAACAGCCCCACTTGGACCAGCAAACTACAAAAGCATGCATTGTTCCTTGAAAGTATTTTAAACACATACCAGCATTGCCTGGAAGGCTGCCAAGAGTAGAATTCCATCAGTGCTACCACCTCCCTAACACATGTTACTGCTAACCGCCACTCAGCCTCAAAGACATAGATGTAACACAAGACCGCTGCCAATGGAACCGCTGGCAGACTGCACTGCTGAAAGGATACACTGAAGGCCCAGGTATGTGCCACCTTGGTTCAATTTGGTAACAGTGGTGTATTGACACTGTTTAAGCTCAGTGCATGCACAAAAACACCGTCTGAACTGCTGAATTTGTATGCAAAATTTTGTTGTTAACTATATTCTTCTTTTTGCTTTTAAAAAGACATATTTATTCTAACAGTAGATAAAATAAAGTATATTTAAAATCCAAATTGTATTTTCTTTTTGCTCAACCTTTTATTATCGGACTCTTTTATAAATGCAGATACTAATATTTTGTAGAGCCTAATTGCCTCTCCTGTTTAAATCAGTTCTCCCGTTTGGGAATCACTATGTCGTACCAGTTCTAGAGCTTGTCCCTGAGGTGTAAAGGATTTAGGTGAACTTTGTTTAGGGCACCCAATAAAAATAAGTGTTTGATTGTCTATTGCCACCGAAAAAGATGTATGTATTATCATAATATTATTTATGATAAGTTCTCCTTTTATTGTTGCATCTAGTTTTCCAAAATGTTCTCCTTTGCTTTTCTATCCATCCCTCTATTTTTAATATATATTCCTCTTTGCTGCTTATCAGCAAGCAGAAATAAGTACAATAGAGCCTATTGTGTTAAAGATAATACACGTCTGAAGCATAGAAAGTGTGTCCTGACATAGAATACAGTGTAAAGGCTGCTCTGGAGTCAATAATTCTGAAGTCTAGCCGCTTTTTGGTCGAATTACTGTCTGTCTCTTTACACTGTTCCCTAAGCAAACCCAATCTCCCACAAAGCCAAAATGTTCATAAAAGTTAAAGCTGTGATGCAATACATTTATTTCTGGCCTTGAATAACGATGTTTAGGATATATTGTGTTTGCAAAGCAATATTGTTTTTATATATATATTATGACCGCAGGCCTACATTTTCAATTAATTGGGGTTACTTGATAGGACAATAGTAAAACTGAAAATAGTGCACAGACGTTTCTTTTCATGCTAAATAAAAGCTAAAGAATATGAGGAGGATTTATGATTTTTGCCCATCTTTGAAAAAAAAACATCCACCTCAGTCAGACCTGAAGGAAATAAAGTATAGATGGTCTTCCATGAAACTTAAATCTTCACATCAACTCAGTCAAGCTTCTCTGTCACTGTTGACAAAAAGCAACCTCTGCAAAATGATCCTGCCACCACCACATTTCTTAGTGGGGTTATAATCTAGTCAATGTGTTATAGAGTGTTAGTGTTCCTTAACACATTACCTGCTGGATTTAGGCTTTGTCTTCTTTTCTTTGCAGTTTTACACTTTTTCCAAACAAATTTTCCCACTTGTGCTGTGGATTTGTGCAGCTCCTCTAAAGATACCATTATCAGCCACATTTATAGAAACATAAACTGAAATGTAAACCTTATTCACTAAGTAGGTGACTTCTAGTTACAGTTGTTTGTACCGCATTTTATTTAGGGCTATCAAATGCAAACCAGACATTTTCAGAATTTTATTTGAAGAAAAAAAAACTTAACCAAAGCAATGTATAGCTTTTGTTTCCCTTCAGAGTATGATGATGTCAAAAAATAAATACATAAGAAAATCATTAAGATTACTGGTTATAAATATTTATGGAAAAACGCTTGAAGTATGAATTTTAGGGGCTATCTGCTTATTGCAAAAGACTATATAAATGATATTTTCCTGCCAAGCAGTTCGAAATAACATATTCTAGAAAACAAAAACACCTTAATGTCCTCTTACTCATTGGCACGTGTGTGTATGGAGTCTTGAAAGTCAGCTTACCTCCATCACCCCATGAAAATGGATCAGTATTTACATTAGCATTAGATTTAGACAGTGCAGCTCAGCCACTTACTCCCTATTAGCCATCCTGACCTTAGCCCATTAGGGTCTAAAAGCTGCCGCTTGTCTCCATCGCTGCCAGGTGAGACTGACCAGACCGCACCATTTTCCTACACTATCATGCCCCTGTGATTATCTTCTCCATCGACTCAGTGAGACAAAGATCACAAAATCCTTATTTACTGTAACACTTTGAGCTGAGATATATTTCCTTACAAGATGTTTCACAACCACACAGGCTTGTACGCTTTTGATGAACTTCCTATCATGGAAATAATCATATGAGGCCTTAGATGGGAAAAAACACAAATTAAACCAAAAAAATAAATAAATTACAGGCTTATTTTTTGGGTGATACCATCAAAGAAGGGTGTGCTGAATTAAAGCTGGTATATTTGACAATGAAAAACAATGATAGAAGCATACATTGGTAGATACCAAGAAAAAGAAGAAATTCTGAGACAAAAAGAACAAAAGAAGAAAAGATGGAAAGAGAGAGAGAGGGGGAAAGATAGGGGAGATTCTAGAGGAGCATAGTTGGGTTCAAATCACTAATTACACATTCCTGAGCTTGTGAAGGGGAGTATTGTTTTCCATTTAGCCCCTACCCTGTCGCATGGTTTTACTTAGCACAAAACAAAAGGTACAAGGAACAAAACACAAGCCTAATACCAGGGCCTGCTAATGACAGAGAAATGGGAGAAATTATCCCTGTGGTGGATCCTCGTGAGAAAATGGCTGATGATGACTGGACAAATGGTATTCATTTTGAAACTGTCAAATGGCAGACTGCTTTTCCTTAAGATAAAAAAAACACACACCCTCTGCTCTATCTGATACAATTTCATTGATTTTTCACTTTTTGGCTTGCACTATAAGTGTCTACATAGGCATAAATATCTCTTTGGAAGTCAGAGAATCTCTACAAGATTATGTTCGAACACCAATGGTTGATACGCTTTAAAATATTAAACAAAACTTTTCATTCTCTGTCACTCATTGGGCATACTGTGTTTAAACAAGGGAAAATGTAAGCCTATTTTAGAGTGGTGCTCTGTGGGGGGAAAGCACAATGAAAGCACCTCTTCAGCAGAGCTATTTTGCATAGTGCCACAGGAAATCAAATGCCTTGCAGTTGACCTACAAGATGGCACACTTGATCTCTCTCTTTACAAAAGGCAGCCATCTCTGTCTACTTTACCGCCTTTTTCAAAACTCACAGATTTAAATAGTAACTGCACTTTACAAAGCACACTGAGAGAACACTTACTGACTTCTTATGTAAACTCTAACAAGCACACAGTTGACAAAGCCTTTGGATGTTCAGGTTAGTCCCATAAATCCACATATATAGCCACATAAACACAGTGATGATCAGTCCTCGGAACTAGTGGAACCCCAGGATTTTCTGCAGGAGTGGCTGGAGGGGGTAAGCTGATAGCGATGGCAACACTAAGCAGAGAAGCCTGGCTGGTGATGTTTGCCCAGGCCCCAGCCGTCTAAAGGAAGAATATTGTTTTGCTCTGAAAAAGCCTTAGCCACAGTCCGCATACCGGCGTCCACTCAACATACCAATGGGCCCTTTGAAGATTACTCAAATGTTTGCCTTTGTCCACCACCCTCCCTCCCCCATCTGCTCCTATTCCTAGTCCTAACCTAGAGAGCTTCCTAAATGAAGAAAAAATGAGAAAGGAAAGAGTGGCAAATCAATAGCACTCAGCTACCTTCAGATTCAAAACGTTTTTCTGAAAGCGATGGGCGACAGAGATTTTGTAGTAAGCTGATCACTTGCAGGTAATTCCCAACAGAAATTGTTAGAGGTGATGAGCAAATGCAAGTGCCTCATAAGTTTGCCGATCCTTATTTAGCAGTTGATTTCTTATAGTGATGAAAATGTGTAGCAGTTAATATCATCAACAATTAAAGTGGACTATAATAATTCCAACGGGTTAATTTAACAGAATGTGTTGAGAAATCAGGGATCCGCTCACCCCCACACAAACCACATTAATCCTGAACAAGTAAGTGGGCTTTCTATCAGGTCTATTTCAAAGCATTAGGGATTACCTCGCAGAAACTAAGCTGCTTGAACTCACAGGAGGTCAGCGGTATTGTGCTGCTGCAAAAATGCAGGGCCTGTGGTAGACTGGGTAGACAGCAGGACAGGTCAGTTCCCCTTTCCACAGCTCT